>NC_141620.1:23844840-24179840 GCF_047967505.1 Dipteris shenzhenensis
GCTCTTGCATATACTTGGGAGCAATTTCCTAGTGTGGTGGCAAAAAGGATGCATGCAAAGATAATATTTGAGTACTTTGAGGATGCAAAATATGCTCCTCATATTCAAGGATCTTCACATGAAGGAGATCAAAAAGCTCAGACCTCAATGCAGGGACAAGAAGAACACGCACACTATCACAAACATGTAGAACATGAGCGCAAACTTCTAGAGCAAGAAATGGTGGATGTAACCAAGGATGATGAAACACAAGCCTTGAGTGCATGGGAATTTAAAAAAATTGAAGAAGATCAAGGTCGATCCACTGCAGTTATGCTAGAAGCTCTTGCTAGCAAACCACGACGTGAAATACAAAAGGCTAGTACTGTAAGAGCCACAGTTCCAAGCAGTAAAAAAAGGCATCGTCCCACTGTAGAGAGAGATATTGTGGATGAAAAACGGTTAAAAGAAGAGAAAGATGAAGAAGAATCAGAACCCGAGGCTAAAGATGATCAGGATGAACTCACATCAATCAAAAATCTTAATCTGCATCTTAATGAAGCAGTAACAAATGATGATGTGGGATATATCTGGGGTCAAAGGACGTGGTTTGTGAATGCCAAAGATGTGGAAGCTACAGCTGTCTTTAGTAATAGCCGAAGCCTTGACATATCCTATGCACTGCAAATATATGAGGCTTTGAGAGATGGTAAGAAACCTGTGGCAAGCAATGTGGTCCTGCACCCAATAATGTTTTGTCCAATCAAAAATAGTTTTCTGGATCAAATAACATTTATAGGGCCTACACATTTTGAGGAAACCTTCAGTCGATTCTTTAAAGACACTCTTAAAAATATTCCACATGAACAAGGAGAACAGGCACAAGGCAAGGTGGTGAGGGGCAGATATGCCGACAACACTTCTATCATATTTTGTCCTATTGAAATGTTCAATGAGATGCTTGAAACGTGCATTGCTTGTGAGCGTGGACAGTTGACCTATGAAGCTCCTTTGTTTATCTAGGAAAAGTCAAAGGTAATGGATAAGAAGGTGTTGATAGCAAGGATGTGGAGGCCTATAAAGTACTTACCTAACAAGTATGCATCCATGGCAGCACAAAAAATTTTAAAGAAAGAATGGTTTTTTGGAAAGAAAGACAAAGACCACTGCATGAAAGAATGCATCAATGTACAGGTGAGGCGTGATGTAGTGCATAGTGCCATTAAGTATTTGCTGTTAGAGAAACAAATTCCACTTACTCATTGTAACATTGACTATGATGTGGTCAAGCATATAGCTTCTTTGTCAACACCCAAGGTAAAGCTATGGGCAAACAGGTGGATTAAAAAGGATAAAGATGGCTCAGAAATAGTAACCTCTTACATGAGAAAAGAAATCCCACAACAGGTGGTTGCATATGTGGAAATATTAATCAGCGAGATAAGGATGCCGACAGATATGCACCAAAGCTTTCAATTCAATGTAGTGGTTACGGCAGAGTCTGGAAAGCTTGTGAACTTTAGGGGAGTTTCAGAAGATGACTTCATCAAGAATGAGTCAGCATGGGATAAGACACAACTATTCTTTATCAATGAAGTTTCTAGCGATGATATCCATAATTTCATTGATAGAATAGTATATACCACCATTAGCAAAGTGGCAATTTGCAACATTGTCATTTTTGTTGATAAAAAAGACAAAGAAGCCATGCAGGTTACTCTAGAGCGAGCATATTCATCAGATTTGAAGATCTATAGTGGTGTTTATGTAGCAAAGAGAGGTAAGAGAGAATGTGGCATAGCGATTCAATCTCTTGAATCATTATTTTTGTGTATGCAGAGTCCCAACCTTGATCACTTCTTACAAAAGAACATAAGAGGAAATTCAAATAATTTGCGATTGATGCTAGAAGAGCAAGATATTCCTAGGTCCATACATTATCAAAAAAACAACTATGGAAGTCCTGCAAAAAGTGGGAGTCTCTTGCTTACAATGATGGAGAATTTGCTACTGGCAGGTTGGGAGGTCACCTTGTGCAGGATGGGATTTTTATTTGAGGATCTCCTCAGAAAAGGCAACTCCACAAATATTATTGAAAACAAGCATTTCATGGCTTATTTTCAGCTTCAAACAGATCTAACCATAGGCTCTCCATAGGCTATGAAAAAGAGATAGAGCACAAGGACACTGATGACATGGATGATTACATTGAAGATCATAATGTGCCAGTTGATGATGATGAAAAGATGGACTTACATGACCCGTTCAGAGAGAGGTTGGTGGATGAAGACAAACATGATGATGCCTTCTTTGATAATTATGGCTCACAGGGTTATGTAAAAAGGCCACTACGACAATACTTAATGGTATGAACTCTCTATTTCTCAACTAAATACAATTTTTTAAATAAGATTTAAATTTAAAGATAATGAATCTAATCTCTCATATTTGTTTATAGGCAATAGAGGGAGAAGAAATGGATGAAGTCAATATGGAGGCACTCCCTTCTACTTCAGCAATGCAACCACCTCTAAATTTGATTGAAGAATCCCATGAGCACAAGAGCTTTAAAGACACCATGGAAAAGCAGAATGACTGCAAACATAGAATACAAGCTATGATAGAGATTCATTCTGCAAATTTAGCTACATTGGATAAAATGGAGAGCTCATTTGAAGTTAGGATCGTTTTGAAATGAGAACCTCAGTATTTGAGCTTTGGTAGAGAGGAGGTTTCAATCCTCTCCAATCCTTTAAAATAATTTAATGACAATGTTATCCTGGCCATTCTCAGGTAACATTTGTTTATTTGTTGCTACTTCAATGAGCTAACATTTGTTTATTTGTTTAGAGTGTAGTTATATATCAGTTTCCTAGTGCAGAATGCAAATCAATTCTATGAGCTAACGTTTGTTTATTTCTTGGTGCAGTGTAGTTATTTCTTAGCTTCCTAGTGCAGTGCAGAATTGTGTTCTACATGCTCAATGCTCTCCTTTCTTCTATTCTTAGCTCTCCTCAAAAGACCATAGAAGATGTTTGTACCTGGTTAAGCCCTTTGAATTTAGATGGGGTGTGAGTCATCTTTATGCCTTATCATGAGGAGTAAGTATCAACTCTAACCTTATTTTTACTATTTCTTTGGCAATTTTGTGTAAAACAATAATCATTTTTATTCTGGTCGTGTAGCTCACATTAGAGTCTGATCGCTTGGGACCTTGAAGTCAACCGTTTGTGGTTTGTGAATTCAATGGAAGGCTATTATGCCAACTCCCCAAGGTAATTATTCTCTTAATATTTTTGTTACTTTCTTATTTTGTATCTTATGATCATGACATATTAATATATTTAATATGTCATGATGGACAGTGCTGCATATCAGCTAGTATCTGCTGTCAGAACAACCACGAAGCAACAAGACCAAGTAGAATGCAAACGACGTCTACCAGTGGAGCAAAAAGATGGGCACAGCTATGGGTGGAGAGTTGCCTACAACTGCATGTTGTTTCTTAGAGAGATTTTTGATTTGGAGTTACTATCTCACAAAACAAAACATCCTTGGAAGACCTTGTGGGTCTATGAGAGAGAGAGAGAGAGAGAGAGAGAGAGAGAGAGAGAGAGAGGGAGATAGCTAAGGGCAACGAGGGAGAGAGACAAAGAGAGAGAGAGAGAGGAGAGGGAGATAGGTAAGGAGAGAGAGAGAAAGAGAGAGAGAGAGAGAGAGAGAGAGGCTTTCCAAAGAAAAAATAATAAATATAAAAATATTGTAATTAAGACCATTTTTAAGGGCAATGCCCATTTATAAAGTACACTTCCAAGGTGATTTTCACATTTTCAATTTCCCACTCTTGAGTAACCTTGCATTACATAGCCTCCTCTTTCGTCTTCCCAAGCATCCTCCTACACTTATGGCTTCCCTTAGAGAGGCTTTTGATCAGTGGATTTCATCTACTGATTCACATTCCTCTGCAGATCAGGTTTAACACAACAACACAAAGCAACTATAGACGCGCTTGATAGATGCACAAAATAGCGAGCGTGTCTATAGGCATTGCTTGAATAGAGAAATTACAGGCGCATTTAATAGCGCATCTAACAGCTTATCTATTTGCGCATGTATTGACACGTCTATTTGCACGTCTACACTGAGAAAATACGGGCCCATCTAACACTGTGTTTGTCAACGTGTCTATTTGCGTGTGTATTAGAGCATCTACACTGAGAATTAGACACATATTTAGACATGTATTTAGATGCAAAATAGAGAATACAGAAAGTGAGATTTTGGTGTACATCACTGCTTTCCAAACATTGCCCATGATTACCAAAGCACATAATTTTAACAAAAACATCAATGCTTTTTTGTAAGCCCACATATACAAGAATTAAGTGAGGTGAGGAGAATGAGACAATATGTAAAATAGTTTTGCCAGTATCAATGATGGGCTACGGTTCAATCTCATCCTCAATGAGATCAACCCTTGCCAAACTATCTACTTCAAAATCCAAACAAGTGTTTAGATCTACAAATACATTCAACTCACTACTACTTGTGCTACTCATGTGCTTATCGAAATCAACATCACCAATGGTAGGCTCGTCCTCATGGGTAATGGCCTCAATATCTGTATCTCCTATCTCATGATCATCCTCCTCTCTCGTATCACGGTCATCATCACGTCCATGGCCATGATCATCCTCCATATGCTCCATATTAGTAAATGTACTATATATCACTTTGGAACGTGGCATCATAGGTATGACATGCCACCATCTGTTATTATCCACCATTGGTTGATAGACAACCTAATTCAAACACAAATACAATCATGTTATTTTCCTTGCATCAAAGGTATCAAATATTTAAAAGCGAGTATTTTAATATGTGTGCAGAGTACCTGTTCACATTGTTGCAGTAGTACTAGTGTGTCCTTCCTACTTTGCAAAAATTTTATGGAGTCAATACTTACAAAGCCACTTGCATGGCATTTGATTGTTACATTAGGGCCTCTTTCCACCATGTCCTTAAACCACTTCACATCCAAAACATACACAAAGAAGCATCGAAAGTCAAGCTTAATAATATCTTGGATTATGCCACAATAATCATCCATGGCTTGGAGCATCTTGTGGCAATCATGAGATTTCAAGCCATATAATTGCTTTACACCTCTTTTCTTGCTCTTTGTAAAGGCTCCCTTCAAACACCTCATGCATCCAGTGGGAGTACGAACTGTAGTAATAGTGCACTTCACCGCTGCCATTCTAGCTTTGATAACCTCCACGGTGCACGAGGTAAAAAAAAACACCCATTTGGTCTCTCTTGTGGCCAAGCTTCACACATCCTCCTTGTGGTACGTAGATCCTCCCTTATGCCTACAGAATCTCGTGTCCCATTCAAATGCTCCCAAATGGTAGATGCAACATTCTTGAAGATATGCATGGGATCAAGCAGGTGATTGATCTTGAGGTGGGACCAATATGGTAAATGATAAAAGATGGAGTATCTAAACAAAAGCTAGTGTTAGCGGGCAATCTTTATTTCCAGCCAATATAGCACACAATAGTTACAAACCCTTACCGGCTCATGCCAAGTGGTGGAGTCATGGAACCGTCCCAAATTCTCATCCAATCTCCCATGGTGAGTGATTGTGGGAGGACTTCATTCCAAGGGGCAACATATCTAGGATGATCATGTGGGAGAAATCAATGGTGATTCTTATAGATGACCTTATTCGATGCGTTTGCCCATGAGGCAATTAGCGAAGGACCACAAATAGGACATGCATGGTAACTTGATGTAGTGAGACCTAAACAATGGACACAATTAAGAGTTGAAGGTGGGTTTAGGGTTCCACATCCTTTTCCTATTCATAATTAGAAGTGGAACGCTTATCTGAACACTCGCCATAGCTTGGGAAGTCATGCATCGCCGTCCACATCAAGACTGCTTTGCAGTTGAAGTCTCATGACGAGGGAGGCCTGCTCACATCATGCACCTTGATACCTCTCCAAAGTATCTCTAGCTCGTCAATCAAAGGCTCCAAATAAACATCAAGATTTTTTACTTTATGTCTCCTTGGAATTAGAAGGGACATCATAACATGTCCTTTGTTAATAGCCATAGAGGGTGGAATTATAATTCACCAATATCACTGGCCATACATTGTAAGAGGTGCTTTTGAGACCAAATGGGTTCACACCATCCATACCTAATCCAAGTCTCAAGCTCCTAGGTTCTTCCTTGAAGCTTGGCCATATGTCTTCAATATGCTTCCATGTAGGAGAGTCTATGGGAGTTCTCCACTTGCCATCAGTTGATCAATGGTAGTAATGCCATGACATAAGCTCTGCAATGGATTTGCACTTGAACATATGTTGGATGCGAGGGAAAATGGGAGAATGTCACAGAACCTTATGAGGCACGTCCAAAGTTTTGAGATCTAATCTATATCTTGCCTCTCTACAAGTAGGGCACTCTCTTGCATCCTTATGTAGTCCATAAAACAAAACGCAATCATTGACGCATGCATGGATGTGCTTCTACTCTAATCCTCCAAGAGAGGTCACATGTTGCCTTGCCATATCTCTTGAGGTCCGTAATTTATTCTCCCTTGAAAGCATTTTACACAATAGCCTACACATGAAGATCATAAATGAGGAAAAACATTCGAGTAATTGACCCACTAGCATAATTCACCATGTTTGCAAAATAGACTTTAAAGCTTACTTGAGTAATGCATTCAAACTTGTATTGCTCCATCCATAGATGGTTTGCAAATTTAGTAACTCAAGGGAGGCATGTAGAACAGAGAAAGTGCACCCCTCAAATAGTGGAGTTGATGCTGCGGTAAAAAGATTGTCCTGCTCCATGCTATAATCCCTCCCTTCAGATTGATGGACATATAAATCCCACACCATATCATCAAACACCAACGATCCCTCTTGAAGATCCTACCTCATATTGCCAACGCTTCGCCTCCTCACGGCAAGCATAGGGCAACATATGCGGATGTGGCACTGCATCCTGTATCAAATTAAAACGGGATAATAACTCAAACATATGAACACCCACGTGTATCTCAATCAACCTTAAGTCTTTAACACACCATGTTTATGGTCGCATCCCATTCTCCATACTTTGAGATGTGATTGAGTGTAATCTGCATGCACGATATATGTTTCCTCGACATCGATCACACATACATTTGAGTTTTTACTCCAACCACATTTCACGATGGTGGATACGGAGGGATTCATCCTCACTGGAGCTACTTGTTGAAGATGAAGACATCCTACAAACAAACAACCAAAAAAAAATTGCTTTTCTTCAAATATTTAATTTTAAAACTCTGTGGCGCATCTAAAGACGTGTCTAAAACTGCGTCTGTCTGTTCTGTGATGCGTGTCTATAGGCACATAAAAATTGTGTCTGTTCTATGTATCTAGACACGCAATTACACGTGTATTTAGATGTGCTATTAAATGCGCTTATAGATGCGGTTTTCAAATCTGCTTTTAGCGCACTCGATTTGCTTTTCTTCACATTACTTATAATTTGTGCGGCTTGCTTGCTTTGCTATTAATAGATCCACAGTTTCGATGCTTAAGAGGAAGGCACCCACACTTACTTCCAAGCTTACACTTAAGAGAAAGGCACCCACACTTACTTCTAGGCTTACAGGAGAAGAGGGTGAACAAGGAAGAGAAGCAACTTTGAAGGAGAAGAAGCTTCCATACCTCTATCCAAGGTAAGTCTCTTTACAGTTGATATTTTTTGGAAGTTGCTCTCTTTGGATTTGTCCTCATCGTATCCAAGAAATGAATGATTTCGGTATCAGTGTTACGTTTTTGTGTCAGGTGCATGTCCTTTTGTACTTTTTAGAATAGTCCGTCTATCGAAGCACATCTATAGACACGTCTCACAGTGCATCTAAAACCGCATCTACAGGTGCATCTAGGATGTTTGTAGACATAGATGGTCGCATCTATAGACACGTTGTTATAGGCAAAAATAGACGCGCTTCTCAGACACATCTTCTATAAACGCACTCTGACAGTAATCTTTTCTTCCCTTCCCCTTTCTTCTTAGCTCATCAGTAATCGTCTTTTTTTCTTTTCTCCAATTCATCATGTGGCTAGGAACCTCTTCGGGCTCACTTGATCTTTGGGAGTCTATTTTTAGGGACTTATATAACCTTTTAGGGCACCCTCCCAGTCCTGCAGAGTTATACGGGTATATGATGGGTACTCTAAACACCCCCCAAGAGTCAGCACTACACACTCCAAACCACCCCACACTAGCTGAGATTACCCCAGCCGAGTCAGCACAGCCCAGCCGGCTACACAGTTGAGGCCCTTCTCCCATGCCGTCTTATGCCCCTTCCCCCATGCCGTCTTATGCCCCTTCCCCCATGCCATCTTATGCCCCTTCCCCCATGCCGTCAGGAGGTCTTCTGTCTCGTAGAGCTATCAACGTACTCCTGTGTAGTCGAGACTCGGTTCTCTAGCTACAAGTGGTCCACGTAGTCCCATGCAGTCTCTAGCTATGAGTGGCCAACATACTAGCTCGACACGACATGGTAGCAGGCGTAGTAGCAGGGGGAGCGGTGGGAGATGCATGGCACAGTGCTTTGGGAGGGGTGGTGGTGGGGACGATGATGATTCATATGATTTGGATGTGCCCCAGGTGATGGTACGATCTTCTATGACACCACTCAGACAGGAGGCATCTTGATGGATGCACAGGGGAAGGACATCATGGCCTTCATGTGTTCTGTAATTGCTAACAATTATAGAGATTTCTTTATCCACTACAAAGACCATCCAAAGAGGTTGGCTGATGAGACCCTCACTGCTCTTCGCTCTAAGTATCCTAACCCCCCCAATCATTAGTTCACAGATAAATTACGATACTTGGTAATAAAAGATCTTCGCTTAAGAGGCAGGCACTAGCGGAGCTTGCCAGGATCAAGGGAGGTCAACCACCAAGGGGCCCGCCCCACACAGCTCATAAGAATGAGTGGAAGAAAGCAATGAAATCGGCGAGGGAGGACCCCAGTCTACAACACGTGGAGGCACGAACGATCCAGATGGAGCAATATGGAAGCATGCATTTTGGAGCAGGGGGTGTTGAATCATGGGAGGCCCAATTTGTAAGTATCAATCTCAAATTATGTTGCTTATGTAGTTTATTAGGAGGTTGTTTCTTTGTACTAACCCCTCCAAAAATTGTGTCATCTTGTAGGTGGAGATCATGGGCAGATAACCTACTCCTGTCAAGACAGCCTACCACCGCCACCATCGCAGAGGAGATACATGGAAGAACTTCTATCATGATGGGTTGATTACTGAGGAGCAATATATCCGGGCTACTGGAGCGGCCCCCGAGGTATTTGAAAGTAATTAAATAATTTCAATATTATAAGTAAAGATTTGATTTTTCATACATTGATATATGTTGTCCCTCGTTTACAGGTCCCTGCACAAGAAGACGAGGAAGAAGACATGGAAGGAGGCGGAGAAGGGAGCGCAGAAGGGAGCGTGGAAGGGACCGAGGACATGGAGAACATAGATTAGTCGTAGAAGTAGTGCTAGCTACTCTTTTTTGTACTTAAAGCCATTAGCTTGGCTTCATGCCTCTTGTATATACACTCCTATTATTTTTTGTACTTGAAGCCACATGATGTGGCTTAGCTTCGTGCTATATGTACATACAAGCACTTTTTGAGCTTTCAATTTTATTGCGTTTTGTAGTTGTAATGTTTTATTTGGAATTGTAATTAAAATGCGGTTGGCTGTAAGAATTGAATTACACAATGTGGAAATGGGATTCCTATAACTATATAGCATACACAACATACACAGCATTTTGTAAATTAAAAAATATATACTATGTAGCGTGTCTATCAGTGTGTCTATAAACGCATCTATATACGCATTGTCTGTTCGAGGAGCATCTATTTGCACATCTATAAGACCGTTTATAAATGCATCTATACATGCGTTTGACGATGCGTCTATCTATTTTTTAAAAATTTTAGCAGAGCATCTATTTAGGCGTCTAGATGTGCATCTCTATGGGTGTCTGTCTGCTATATAGATGCGCTATTAGATGTGGGTCTCTAGATGTGCAAATAAACACAACTGTAAGTTTTTTTTTAGTTTAGTAAATGCGTCTATGTGCGCATCTATGGGTGCTTTGTCTTGTTGTGTTTCTCCTATCTTCTGCAAGGCATTCCATCTTGAGTCACACTTGAGATCTCTCCTTCTTGCTGATTATCCCTCTCTTCAATTTTTTGATAGACTTATCCATGGGCAATCTGTCACGATTGCTAACTCCCCTCACCAATGGGTCTCATTGGAAATTTTAAGCTCTTTTGACAAGAGTGCCAACTTCAAGAAGATACTAGGTAGGGCCATGGATAATGTGCCGATCTCTCTCCATGAGTATGCTATTCCCATTAGGGATGATTCATCTTCCCCAATTCATTTAATTGAGAGAGATGCAGCCCTTACCATTCTCCTTGTGACCAGCAAGTTTGATGAGGATGTTTGCGAGCAACTTGAGGGTGCTGCATCCACAAGTGATGGAGCAACAAGTGGTGGAGGAGATGACATAAACGTAGACCTAGAGCCTGAGGAGCAATGTACTATTAGGCTAGCTGAGGAGAAAGTTGAAACAATGTCATCTTATCTTCATATCCAACACGTGCATATCCATCCTCTACCTAGAATCTAGATGAGGGAGCAACCAAGCCACACGTTGCTTTGGTTGATCAAATCGGGATTGAGGGGGAGGAATACCTTACCCTATTGGAAGTGATGTAAGAAACCGGTCTCCGAGAGGATGAGGTGCTATCTCAGCTCTTGAATGACACTTTTGATGATGCCATTGACATTGATGCTCCAGTCAATCCAGCAATCGATGAGATTGCATGCTTTGATGACTCGAGCCTCACCGATCTGAAGGCAATCCAACTAACATAAAAGGTAATCCTGGATGCGGCACTAGAGTACGACATGTTCGATGAATAGTTCATGAATTTGTAGAGGGAATTGTTCAAGGAGAGAGATGAAGAAGCTGGCACCTCAAGCCAACATGAAGTTCAAGACCAAATACAAAAGGGAGTCCAGTTGGACACTTTCGCTAATGCGCTCCGTGATGAGGTAGAAAAGTTATGTAGCTTTGCTAGCTTCATCATGTGATTCAAAATCATTAGTATAATTCTAGGTTCCATTTTAGCAACAAAAATCATTGCTTTTTCTACAACTGGTAGGGAATAAAAAATAGGGTTTAGGGTTTAGAGTACACAACCCAACCAAATTTTATAATTTTAAACCCAAGACATCTTGCCCCTGTCACTTGCCCATGCCACTCCATTTATGGAAACAATTCTATTATGGTTCTGTAATTCAGGAAAAAATATTAAAAATAAATAAATTTGGGAGGCCACTGACATCCTAGCAATCGTGTGCATCATTTTCAAGCAAAAAAACCCCCTGAAAACCCTAAATCTGACATCATGTGACCAGAGTGCGGGTTTTTTGGTCACATGATGTCGAATTTAGGGTTTTCAGGGGTATTTTTTTGCTTGAAAATGATGCACATGGTTGCTAGGGTCTCAATGGCCTCCCAAATTGATTTAGGAAATAAAAAACAAGGTTAAGGGTTTAGGGTACAAAACCCAACCAAATGTTATGATTTAAAACCAGGACATCCTACCATTGTCACTTGCCCTTGCCACTCCATTTGTGGAAAAAATTAGGGTTATGGTTTTGAAACATATGGAAAATAACAGGTTTGTGGTTGTTATTTAGGCCGCATGGAATACAATTAGTTTTAGGGAATAAAAATTAGGGTTTAGGGTTTAGAGTACAAAACCCAACAAAATTTTATGATTTTAAACCTAGGACATCCTACCAATGCAACTTGCCCTTGACACATGCCCCTGCCACTTGCCCCTCCCACTCCATTTGTGTAAACAATTAGGGTTATGGTTTTTTCACAAATGAAAAATAATATCTTTAAAAAATCATATTTGGGAGGCCACTAAGACCCTAGCAATGCAGAAACTAGGCTCTAGTCACACAATGTCGGATTTTGGGCTTGCAGGGGTTTTTTTGGCATAAAATGGATGCACATGGTTGCTAGGGTCTTCGTGGCCTCCCAAACATGATTTTTTAAAGATATTATTTTTCACCTGTGAAAACCCTTATTCTTATTAATTCATGAAAAATGATATTTTATTAATTTATACAATCTTTGGGTTTTTATGTAATATGTTGGTTGTAGAATATCTTATGAGTTGATGAATATACTGGACGCAAGGGTGGAACCAGAGGGTCTTTTGGTGGGGGATGGCTTCGATTGGCCACTACATCAACAAAGTGGCTCAACACATTTTGGTCTTCCATTAACAATTATCACTAGATGGAAAGATGAACATCATGAAGTTCAGGGTCCTCAGTCGGATGGTGAAGATGAGGTCCATTCATCCTTCTATAGATCATGTTGTTCTAGTTAGGCATAGTCTAGATTTATTTTTGTTCTCAGACACACGATCCAGTCCTCTCCACAGTATTAAAGCTATTGTAGGGCTAGCTAGCATTAGAGATCCCCATGCTATAGAGAATGAAATTGTGCAACTCTCTCTACTTCAAAAATAAAAAAAGGGATCTGAGCCAAGCAAGAAGAAGCATAGACTAGAGTAGCTTATGCATTCGAGTGGGTGATCTTTGTGATACTACTCTATGTCAACAAAGAATACCATTTTCAAATTATTTTCTCTTCGTACTATAGAAAATTGTTTCCTTTTCTATGTTAAATAAAATTGAGTATTATTTCCTTTTGCATGTTCTATTGAGATTTGATGTTTATTATTTCATTTTGCTGTTGTATATGTCATCAAAAAGACTTTTGTAAGTAAATTGCAAAGTACAAGGCAGAGCATACAAAATCCCTAAGTGCCCTTGGGCTTCCTAAGACATACAATAAATTGCATGTCTGCGGCGGTCTTCGCGACCCTTTTCCTATGGATGCCAGCCAACTGGGTGTCATCCATGAGGTCTACTAGGTAGGTCTCAGCTCCATGCTGCATGGCAAGCAAGGCATCTCTAGAAATACACCAGGGAGCCTCCATAACTCCGTGCCTATAAAATCGATACAATGGGCTAAGGTTGAGGTCCTGCATGACCTGGCATACCACCCTTGTGAAGCTCGCCATCGGGATGAGCAGATCGATGGAATTCTAAAATTTTTAGATCTTTTGAAGTGCTAGCATCCCCATCTTGAATCTGTACCTCCTCATTGGAGGAGGGCCTCTTCGCCCTTGATGTGGAGGGCCTCTTCCTGGATGTTGAGGGCCTCTTTGCCTTCTACTTAGAGCTTGGACACCTCTCCCTCGTTGGCATGGACCCTGATTGTTTGTTCTTGCCTTGTTCCGCTGCTCTGTCCTTCATTGTTCCTCTTCCTCATGCTCCTCCTCTGTTCTCTTTGAGTCATCCATCTCTACATAAGGATCTTCTTGTGCCTTCCTCTATCCCTCCTCTTGTGCCTTTCTCTATCCCTCTTGCTCCCTGTCTGGCTTCCAGATTGATAGTTTCTCCCTTCAATGGGGATCATCGGGGGGAGAGTTGGGGAGGATATCACTCTCTATCTCTGAGTCTGGAGGTGGGTCTGGCTGTGCCAATCTCCCTGGTGCCTTGATCTTGGGCCTGGCCATGGGGGATGGAGAGAGTGTGCAAGAGGAAGGGTGAGGGTGTGAGAGATAGGGTGGAAATGTCAGGGGCAAGTGGGAGGTGGTGTGGGAGTGGAGAGATTCTTAAACAATGAAATGAAAATGAGGGCCCATTATTTTATATAGGGCCCAAAACCCTAATTTTTAAAAATACTTGTTTCAATAAAAACCCTTAAAAAAGTAAAATTAGTGCAATCTTGAGCTAAATACTTATAATTAACATCCAATAACACAAAATTTCTCATTTATACTACAACTTGTCCATTATATGTTGGCTTTACTGCAAATCACATAACTAAGATTACAAAATAAACCTAAAACTTATGCATGGACAGTTACGTTGGAAGAGTCTACACCATCATTTTCATCTATCTCCACCCATATGCCCCCTTGTCTATGACGGGTTCAAATTGAGTGCATGCCTGGCCTTATCAACCTCAGTCGGTTTAGGAAGCAGGGCTTTAATTCTTTCTCCCACAGAAAGACATGTTGTTTTTAAGCTCTTAAATATGAGTCGATATGCCTTTGTACTTATCTCTACAATATCACAAACTCCCTGTGCACTAGTTGCATTGAAATGCTCCACAACTTTGTTCATTGACTCAGATCTTATCTCTGATTTTAGACTTTTGAATTTTGGATGTTGTATAATAGACTCCAATATTTTTTTTGTAAACACTTCACCCATAGCACCATAGTGTTCATCATGGATAAACATGAGTTTTAAAACACTCCTACAAGCTCTCACTTGATGCTTCCAATGACCACTTTTCTTGGATATTTCATCCATTGGATGCAATTTCCTCTTACGTATTCTTGGACCCATTGGAGTATCCTTCATGAATGATAATATTTTTTCTAGCTTCTTGATCTCATCCTTCAGAGCTGTGTTCCCCCTCCCCTGAACCTTTCTCTCTCTAATTTCTCTCTCTTTAAATTTTAAAAAAGAAACTAGAAAAAAAAGTTTGCAAGTACCTGGAAACAGTTTGTAAGTTTGCTCTTTCTTGCTTTCTTGCTCTTCCTTCCTTGCTCTCTTGATCGTCCTTGCTTTCTTGCTTGAATGAAATGAGGGGAGAAAGAATGAATGAAGGAAGACTATATATAAGAAAAATTAGGTTTTCCTCCTCCTCTCCTATTGGCTTTCCATTCCTCCCCTCTCTCCTATTGGCTTTTCATTTATCTCCTCTCCCATTGGCTCCCATTACTCCCCCTCTCCTATTGAACCCCCATCCCTCATCCATTAGCCCTCCTCCCATCCATCCATTTCTTCTTCCTCCCCATTGCCACCACTCCCATCCCACATTTCCACCACGTCCCATTTTCCAAAATCCCATATTTCCCCATCTCACCCTTCTCTTTTTCATCCCCTATTAACTTCCTCACTCATTTCACTCCCTTATTAGCCTACTCCCCTATTACTTTCCCCTCTCCCATTCCATTCTTCCCTCCCCACTCTCACTTCCACTTCCCATTACTCACTTGCCATTTAAAAACTATTAATATATTATTATACTATTTTTTATACTAATTATCATACACCCTTATTACTTCCCTATCCTATTCCACTCCTCCCTCCTCATTCCCACTTCCACTTCCCATTACTCACTTGCTATACACATTTGCAAACTATTAATATATTATTACATGATTTTTTATACTATTTGTAAACTTACATATGGGCAAAATCACAGGTGTCAAAGCGATCCTATTGTGGTCATACAACAACTGTGCTTTTATTCAAGGGTATATTTGTCCTCATCAACAAGCTTATTTACTCAAGGTATGAAGTGCATAATTTGTGCACTAGGTGTTTACTTTGTGCCAAAATTGTTTGCCACACACACACACACATATACATATACCGAGAATTTTCTAATATTATCGCATCTACATTTCTCCAATGGGCATAAAACTTTGTACACTCCTCAACCTAGGTCTTATTGACTTGCATTCAAAGTGGTGCACCCATCTCATAAGTACTTGTTCGGATAACACACCTCCTATGTATTTTATGACGATTGTGCATAACACTAGGAACAAAATGGTGTATCATGTGAGACAGACTATGCAAAGCATATCCAATGGACACAAGACTTTACACGTTCCTCAACCTAGGCAGTATTGACTTGTGTGCAAAGTGGCATCCCCATCCGATAAGTACTTGTTCGAAAAATACACCTACGATCGTGTTTTTTGACGATTATGCATGACACTAAGGCAATAATGGTGTTTTATGCTTGATCGACAATGCAAAGCATATCCGATGGGCACAATACTTTGCACACACCTTCAACTAGGTAGAATCGACTTACATGCAAAGTGGCATGCCCATCCCATAAGTGCTTGATCCTATAACATACCTAGAAACGTGTTTTTTGACGGATGTGCATGACACTAGAGTAAAAATAGTATTTAATGCTCGATAGACCATGCAAAGGATATCCGATGGACACAAAACTTTTCGTACGCCTCAACCTAGGTGGTATTGAAATGTTCTCAATGAGCCACACCCATCCGATAAGTACTTGGTCAGATAACACACCTAATGGCGTGTTTTTTTGTGAATGTGCATGTCATTAGGAAAAAAATGATGTATAATGCGTGATCGACCATGCAAATCATATCCGATGGTGACAATACTTTGCACGCACCTCAACGTAGTTAAAACGGACTTGCGTGCAAAGTGGAGCCCCCATATGATAAATATTTATTTGAATAACACACCTATGGCCGTGTTTTTATATGGTTGTGCATGACACTAAGGCAAAAACGGTGTGTTATGCTTGATCGACAATGCAAAGCATATCCGATGGGCACGATACTTTGCACACACCTTCAACTAGGTGTAATTGACTTACATGCAAAGTGGCACGCCCATCGCATAAGTGCTTGATCAGATAACACACCTAGCAGTGTGTTTTTTTACGAATGTGCATGGCACTAAGGCAAAAATGGAATTTAATGCTCGATCGACCATGCAAAGCATATCCGATGGGCACGATACTTTGCACACACCTTCAACTAGGTGTAATTGACTTACATGCAAAGTGGCATTCCCATCGCATAAGTGCTTGATCGGATAACACACCTAGCAGCGTGTTTTGTTACGGATGTGCGTGGCACTAAGGCAAAAATGGTATTTAATGCTCGATCGACCATGCAAAGCATATCCGATGGGCATAATACTTTTCCTATACCTCAACCTAATTGTTATTAAAATGTTGTCAAAGAGGCACATCCATCCGATAAGTACTTGGTCAGATAACATACCCAAGGGCGTGTTTTTTTGCGGATGTGCATACCACTAGGGAAAAAATGGTGTATAATGCGTGATCGACCATGCAAATCATATCCGATGGTGACAATACTTTGCATGCACCTCAATGTACTTAAAACGGACTTGCGTTCAAAGTGGAGCCCCCATCTGATAAGTACTTATTTGAATAACACACCTATGGCCGTGTTTTTATATGATTGTGCATGACACTAAGGCAAAAACGGTGTGTTATGCTTGATCAACCATGCAAATCATATCCGAAGGTGACAATACTTTGCACACATCTCAAACTAGTTGAAACGGACTTGCGTGCAAACTAGAGCCTCCATCCGATAAGTACTAGTTTGAATAACACATCTAGGACTGCGTTTTTTTACAAATGTGCATGACACTAAGATAAAAACGGTGTTTTATGCTTGATCGACAATGCAAATCATATCCGATGGGCACAATACTTTGCACACACCTTCAACTAGGTAGAATCGACTTACATGCAAAGTGGCATGCCCGTCCCATAAGTGCTTGATCCTATAACATACCTAGAAACGTGTTTTTTGACGGATGTGCATGACACTAGAGTAAAAATAGAATTTAATGCTCGATAGACCATGCAAAGGATATCCGATGGGCACAAAACTTTTCGTACGCCTCAACCTAGGTGTTATTGAAATGTTCTCAATGAGGCACACCCATCCGATAAGTACTTGGTCAGATAACACACCTAATGGCGTGTTTTTTTGTGAATGTGCATGTCATTAGGAAAAAAATGATGTATAATGCGTGATCGACCATGCAAATCATATCTGATGGTGACAATACTTTGCACGCACCTCAACGTAGTTAAAACGGACTTGCGTGCAAAGTGGAGGCCCCATCTGATAAGTATTTATTTGAATAACACACCTATGGCCGTGTTTTTATATGGTTGTGCATGACACTAAGGCAAAAACAGTGTGTTATGCTTGATCGACAATGCAAAGCATATCCGATGGGCACAATACTTTGCACACACCTTCAACTAGGTGGAATTAACTTACATGCAAAGTGGCACGCCCATCGCATAAGTGCTTGATCAGATAACACACCTAGCAGCGTGTTTTTTTACGGATGTGCATGGCACTAAGGTAAAAATGGTATTTAATGCTTGATCCACCATGCAAAGCATATCCGATGGGCACAATACTTTGCACATACCTTTAACTAGGTGGAATTGACTTACATGCAAAGTGGCACGCCCATCGCATAAGTGCTTGATCAGATAACACACCTAGCAGCGTGTTTTTTTACGGATGTGCATGGCACTAAGGCAAAAATGGAATTTAATGCTCGATCGACCATGCAAAGCATATTCGATGGGCACGATACTTTGCACACACCTTCAACTAAGTGGAATTGACTTACATGCAAAGTGGCATTCCCATCGCATAAGTGCTTGATCGGATAACACACCTAGCAGCGTGTTTTTTTACGGATGTGCATGGCACTAAGGCAAAAATGGAATTTAATGCTCGATCGACCATGCAAAGCATATCTGATGGGCATAATACTTTACCTATACCTCAACTTAGGTTGTATTAAAATGTTGTCAAAGAGGCACACCCATCTGATAAGTACTTGGTCAGATAACATACCTAAGGGCGTGTTTTTTTGCGAATGTGCATGCCACTAGGGAAAAAACGGTGTATAATGCGTGATCGACCATGTAAATCATATCCGATGGTGACAATACTTTGCACGCACCTCAACGTAGTTAAAACGGACTTGCGTGCAAAGTGGAGGCCTCATCTGATAAGTATTTATTTGAATAACACACCTATGGCCGTGTTTTTATATGGTTGTGCATGACACTAAGGCAAAAACAGTGTGTTATGCTTGATCGACAATGCAAAGCATATCCGATGGGCACAATACTTTGCACACACCTTCAACTAGGTGGAATTAACTTACATGCAAAGTGGCACGCCCATCGCATAAGTGCTTGATCAGATAACACACCTAGCATCGTATTTTTTTACGGATGTGCATGGCACTAAGGCAAAAATGGTATTTAATGCTCGATCAACCATGCAAAGCATATCCGATGGGCACAATACTTTGCACATACCTTTAACTAGGTGGAATTGACTTACATGCAAAGTGGCACGCCCATCCCGTAAGTGCTTGATTGGATAACATACCTATCAGCGTGTTTTTTTACGGATGTGCATGAAACTAGAGCAAAAATAGTATTTAATGGTCGATCGACCATGCAAAGCATATCCGATGGGCACAATACTTTGCACACACCTTCAACTAGGTGGAATTGACTTACATGAAAAGTGGCACGCCCATCGCATAAGTGCTTGATCGGATAACACACCTAGCAGCGTGTTTTTTTACGGATGTGCATGGCACTAAGGCAAAAATGGAATTTAATGCTCGATCGACCATGCAAAGCATATCTGATGGGCATAATACTTTACCTATACCTGAACTTAGGTTGTATTAAAATTTTGTCAAAGAGGCACACCCATCTGATAAGTACTTGGTCAGATAACATACCTAAGGGCGTGTTTTTTTACGAATGTGCATGCCACTAGGGAAAAAACGGTGTATAATGCGTGATCGACCATGTAAATCATATCCGATGGTGACAATACTTTGCACGCACCTCAACGTAGTTAAAACGGACTTGCGTGCAAAGTGGAGGCCTCATCTGATAAGTATTTATTTGAATAACACACCTATGGCCGTGTTTTTATATGGTTGTGCATGACACTAAGGCAAAAACAGTGTGTTATGCTTGATCGACAATGCAAAGCATATCCGATGGGCACAATACTTTGCACACACCTTCAACTAGGTGGAATTAACTTACATGCAAAGTGGCACGCCCATCGCATAAGTGCTTGATCAGATAACACACCTAGCATCGTATTTTTTTACGGATGTGCATGGCACTAAGGCAAAAATGGTATTTAATGCTCGATCAACCATGCAAAGCATATCCGATGGGCACAATACTTTGCACATACCTTTAACTAGGTGGAATTGACTTACATGCAAAGTGGCACGCCCATCCCGTAAGTGCTTGATTGGATAACATACCTATCAGCGTGTTTTTTTACGGATGTGCATGAAACTAGAGCAAAAATAGTATTTAATGGTCGATCGACCATGCAAAGCATATCCGATGGGCACAATACTTTGCACACACCTTCAACTAGGTGGAATTGACTTACATGAAAAGTGGCACGCCCATCGCATAAGTGCTTGATCAGATAACAAACGTAGAAGTGTGTTTTTTAACGGATGTGCATGGCACTAAGGCAAAAATGGTATTTAATGCTCGATCGACCATGCAAAGCATATCCGCGATTGGCACGATCCTTCAACTAGGTGGAATTGACTTACATGCAAAGTGGCATTCCCATCGCATAAGTGCTTGATCGGATAACACACCTAGCAGCGTGTTTTTTTACGGATGTGCATGGCACTAAGGCAAAAATGGTATTTACTGCTCGATCGACCATGCAAAGCATATCCGATGGGCATAATACTTTTCTCATACCTCAACCTAGGTGGTATTAAAATGTTGTCAAAGAGGCACACCCATCCGATAAGTACTTGGTCAGATAACATACCTAAGGGCGTGTTTTTTTGCGGATGTGCATACCACTAGGAAAAAAACGGTGTATAATGCGTGATCAACCATGCAAATCATATCCGATGGTGACAATACTTTGCACACACCTCAACCTAGTGGAAACGGACTTGCATGCAAATTGGAGCCCTTATCCGATAAGTACTAGTTTGAATAACACATCTAGGACTGCGTTTTTTTACGAATGTGCATGACACTAAGATAAAAACGGTGTTTTATGCTTGATCGACAATGCAAAGCATATCCGATGGGCACAATACTTTGCACACAACTTCAACTAGGTGGAATCGACTTACATGCAAAGTGGCACGCCCATCCCATAAGTTCTTGATCGGATAACATACCTAGAAGCGTGTTTTTTGACGGATGTGCATGACACTAGAGCAAAAATAGTATTTAATGCTCGATCGACCATGCAAAGCATATCCGATGGGCACAAAACTTTTCGTATGCCTCAACCTAGGTGGTATTGAAATGTTCGCAATGAGGCACACCCATCCGATATGTAATTGGTCAGATAACACACCTAGTAGCGTGTTTTTTTACGGATGTGCATGGCACTAAGGCAAAAATGGTATTTAATGCTCGATCCACCATGCAAAGCATATCCGATGGGCACGATACTTTGCACACACCTTCAACTAGGTGGAATAGACTTATATACAAAGCGGCACGCGCATCCCATAAGTGCTTGATTGGATTACATACCTAGCAACGTGTTTTTTGACGGATGTGCATGACACTAGAGCAAAAATAGTATTTAATGCTCGATCGACCATGCAAAGCATATCCGATGGACACAAAACGTTTCTTACGCCTTAACCTAGGTGGTATTGAAATGTTCTCAATGAGGCACACCCATTCGATAAGTACTTGGTCAGATAACACACCTAATGGCGTGTATTTTTGCGGATGTGCATATCATTAGGAAAAAAATGGTGTATAATGCGTGATCGACCATGCAAATCATATCCGATGGTGACAATACTTTGCACGCACCTCAATGTAGTTAAAACGGACTTGCGTGCAAAGTGGAGCCCCCATCTGATAAGTACTTATTTGAATAACACACCTATGGCCGTGTTTTTATATGGTTGTGCATGACACTAAGGCAAAAACGGTGTGTTATGCTTGATCGACAATGCAAAGCATATCCGATGAATACAATACTTTGCACACACCTTCAACTAGGTGTAATTGACTTACATGCAAAGTGGCACGCCCATCGCATAAGTGCTTGATCAGATAACACACCTAGCAGCGTGTTTTTTTACGGATGTGCATGGCACTAAGGCAAAAATGGTATTTAATGCTCGATCGACCATGCAAAGCATATCCGATGGGCACGATACTTTGCACACACCTTCAACTAGCTAGAATCGACTTACATGCAAAGTGGCATGCCCATCCCATAAGTGCTTGATCCTATAACATACCTAGAAACGTGTTTTTTGACGGATGTGCATGACACTAGAGTAAAAATAGTATTTAATGCTCGATAGACCATGCAAAGGATATCCGATGGGCACAAAACTTTTCGTACGCCTCAACCTAGGTGGTATTGAAATGTTCTCAATGAGGCACACCCATCCGATAAGTACTTGGTCAAATAACACACCTAATGGCGTGTTTTTTTGCGGATGTGCATATCATTAGGAAAAAAATAGTATATAATGCGTGATCGACCATGCAAATCATATTTGATGGTGACAATACGTTGCATGCACCTCAACGTAGTTGAAACGAACTTGCGTGCAAAGTGGATCCCCCATCTGATAAGTACTTATTTGAATATCACACCTATGGCCGTATTTTTATATGGTTGTGCATGACACTAAGGCAGAAACGATGTGTTATGCTCGATCGACAATACAAAGCATATCCGATGAACACAATACTTTGCACACACCTTCAACTAGGTGTAATTGACTTACATGCAAAGTGGCACGCCCATCGCATAAGTGCTTGATCAGATAACACACCTAGCAGCGTGTTTTTTTACGGATGTGCATGGCACTAAGGCAAAAATGGTATTTAATGCTCAATCAGCCATGCAAATCATATTGGATGGCCACGATAATTTGCACACATCTTCAACTAGGTGTAATTGACTCACATGCAAAGTGGCATTCCCATTGCATAAGTTCTTGATCGGATAACACACCTAGCAGCGTGTTTTTTTACGAATGTGCATGGCACTAAGGCAAAAATGGTATTTAATGCTCGATCGACCATGCAAAGCATATCCGATGGGCATAATACTTTTCTTATACCTCAACCTAGGTGGTATTAAAATGTTGTCAAAGAGGTACACCCATCCGATAAGTACTTGGTCAGATAACATACCTAAGGGCGTGTTTTTTTGCGGATGTGCATACCACTAGGGAAAAACGGTGTATAATGCGTGATCGACCATGCAAATCATATCTGATGGTGACAATACTTTGCACACACGTCAACCTAGTTGAAACAGACTTGCGTGCAAACTGGAGCCCCCATCCGATAAGTACTAGTCTGAATAACACATCTAGGACTGCGTTTTTTGATGAATGTGCATGGCACTAAGGCAAAAATGGTATTTAATGCTCGATCGACCATGCAAAGGATATCCAATGGGCACAAAACTTTTTTTACGCCTCAACCTAGGTGGTATTGAAATGTTCTCAATGAGGCACACCCATCCGATAAGTACTTGGTCAGATAACACACCTAATGGCGTGTTTTTGTGCGAATGTGCATATCATTAGGGAAAAAATGGTGTATAATGCGTGATCGACCATGCAAATCATATCCGATGGTGACAATACTTTGCATGCACCTCAATGTAGTTAAAACGGACTTGCGTGCAAAGTGGAGCCCCCATCTGATAAGTACTTATTTGAATAACACACCTATGGCCATGTTTTTATATGGTTGTGCATGACAGTAAGGCAGAAATAGTGTGTTATGCTTGATCGACAATGCAAAGCATATTGGATGGGCACAATACTTTGCACACACCTTTAACTAGGTGGAATTGACTTACATGCAAAGTGGCATTCCCATCGCATAAGTACTTAATCGGATAACACACCTAGCAGCGTGTTTTTTTTATGGATGTGCATGATAGGAGCAAAAATAGTATTTAATGCTCGATGGACCATGCAAAGCATATCCGATGGGCACAACACTTTTTGTACACCTCAACTAGGTGGAATTGACTTACATGCAAAGTGGCACCCGCATCCGTACCTAGTGTGTTTGATTGGATAACGTACCTAGTAGGCTCATGTTTTTTTACGGATGTGCATGACACTAGAGCAAAAATAGTATTTAATGCTAGATTGACCATGCAAAGGATAACTTGGCATGTCCATCTGATGAGTATTTGATCGCATAACTTCTCCCACTAATAAATTAAGTACTAATTAAAAATTATAATAAATAAGTAGATTATTAAAAAGAGACTAATATTTATGTAATTGTTGCCACTGCAGCTTGCTTGCGAAGGACTCTCACAAAGGAGATGGCTATAGATTTTGTTCCAGGGATGGATGTGATTTTATGTAGCAAAAGAGAAGTAGTTGCATTTGCTACAATCCATGATAGTGATCCCAATTTTCTTTGCCACTTTCGAAGACTTGGCGAAGATAAGGTAGCAGTTACTATATCAAAGATTCTTAGCGCACATGTTGAGCTAAAGTATAAATGTGGAGATATGGAAACACTTGGAGATGTTATGCCCTACAATACATCCAACAAATCATTTATAGCATGGGACAAAGATGAGACTTATGCAACAGACATTATCAAGAATACAAAGTGCACCACCTTGGATTTTACTATAGGGGACATTCTACAAATGAGATCATTTGCAAATAAGATTGTAGCAGAAGGTGAAGTATTGGGATTTGAACAAGTGGAGCAATGGTCATTTGCGCAGATGAGGATTCTAAAAGTCACTGATGATGGTATGGTTGATAACATAACATCCTTATGTGATCCCTACTATGAGGTAGGCAAGAATATGAGATGGAGCATGCAATTTTTAAACATGAGAAAGAGGCACGTGGTTTTCAATGATAAAGACAACGCATACTACAATATCAAAGGACCTAAAAAGCGTGCCCATGTGCCAGGCTCTATCACTTCAAATGTGGATGATTTCAATATACTCAATTATAGAAGTGACATCTTATCTGGAGTGGATGAGTTCATTGGTTCCAAGAAACAAAATGATTTTAGAAGCGAAGCCTTATCTGGGGTGGATGAATTCTTGCACAGTGAGAAGGGCAAAGGTTTCAATAGCGATGTCTTGTCAAGTGTGGATGAGTTCATGCATATTAACAAACCTGGTGTCAATCAAGGTTGTGGATTTGTGAAATCCATGCAAGATGTCCCAATGAGTGATGTTCTCTCAGGAGTGGAAGAGTTTCAAGGTTCTCAATACTCTCGTAGAATATTGAATTCATTGAATGGTCCTAAGAGTATGTTAAAAATGAGGATGAGATCAACAGAGGATTATTCAGTATTTAACTTTGATTGTGATATGAACAAGGATGCAACGACCAATCATGGATGCTTGGTTACAAACAAATGTGAGGAGAAGAAGTGCATAAATACAGATAACAATGTGTACGAGGAACGAAAACGGTCATACATATGCATGAAGAGAAAGAGAATCCAGGCAGATCCACAAAAGCAACCAAAGAGGAAGAGAGTAATGAAGGAGGAGAACATGTTAAATGCATTGGGATATCTATGTTGCAAGCGAAGATGTATGCGCTTCATTGATCTTGCAGACATCAGGGAATGTAGAGGACACGTGTGGCAAAGAAGGGGAAGCGAAAGAAATGAATACCTTCTCACAAGTCTCTCTTGCTTTCTTCAGAATGGCAATAAAAGGCTAAGTTCAAGACAAAAGGTAAAACCTCTCGTAAATGGAAAAAGGATTTGCAATAAGGCATATCGCAATATTACTGGATTATCCCATGGTACATATTGGGATTTAGTCACCAAGGCAAAGGGCGGCAACAAATTTAGCATTCACGGTAATAGAGGAAGGTCCAAATCAAGAATCTCAACTGTCAGGGCAGCAACAATTTTACAAGACTTCATACATGAAAATGCTTTGCCTCAACCCCATATATCTACCAAACTCCCTAACGGTGACGCGATCACTGAAATGCACCTTCCAATGGGCTTGACAAAGCTCGAAGTATTTGACTCTATTGCAGAAAAGCAAAGGCAAAGAGGGGATGCTGTAGCTTCTTCTCATACTTTGTATACTCTTTGGAAGAAGAACTTTGGATATGTTAAAATCCCAAGGAGGCAAAAAATGTCAAAGTGCAATGTCTGTGATGATTTAAAGCGAGCGATTGAGAGTGCAACATGTCCAAATCAAAGGGAATTATACAAAAAAAACCGAAAATCTCATCATGACCTTATTCGACATTCCAGACAAAAATATGCATTTTGGAAGGAGCAAGCTATTTCGCATCCTGATGACTACATGTGTCTTATTGTAGATGGCATGGATCAGAATACAACAACATTGCCTCGTTTTGTTGCCACTCCACCTAAATTACAAGGAAAGCACTTTCTAAAGACACATCTATGTGGAGTGTTAGTGCATGGAATTAAGTTCTTTGCAGATATATGGATTGATTCCTTGCATCTACATGATAGCAATCAGGTTGTAACATCTATTATGAAGGCAATTCGCAATGTACATGCAGAAAAAGGTCGCCTGCCACCGACTTTGAGAATACAAGCTGATAATTGCTGGCGAGAAAATAAGAATGTACTTATGTTTGCCTTCTGCTCCATGCTAGTTGCTCATCGAATCTTCAATGAGGTCGAATGTGGATTTTTGTATGTTGGGCATACACATGAGGATATCGATCAAGTTTTTAGCACAGTCTCAAGGGAGCTTAAATGCAAGGATGTGGAGACAATAGATGACTTGGTAAGAAGATGTGGCAGGCAAGTTGGTGGTCGTAAGGAAAGTACAGTATGTGAGAGGCTCGAAAGAATGTATGATTGGAAGAGCTTCATTCTACCTTTCATACAAACGGGTGGTGATGCATTGACAGGTCATACCAATCCACACTACTTTCGTTTTTTTTTAAAAGATGAAAAACCCGTAATGCAATGGCAACAGTATTCTCATGATACAAAATGGGAACCTGAAGAACCTTACAGTCTCTTAACTTCAATTCCCAGCAAGGAAAGGTATCCAACATGGGCTCCTATACAAGAATTTAATGAGAGGTCTAATTGTGAAATAGATGGATTAAAAGCATTTATTACATACAAAGAGGAAATGCTCCAGAGATATCCTGATTCGAAGCCTGCTTGGAGAGAACACACTACCACTGTAATTAACAAGACACGAAATTTAATAAAGGACCTTGAGAGAATGCGAGGCTCAAAGGATGTCAAGGAAGAATGCAATATGTTTTGGCCAAATGTTCATAACGATTTGCGCCCAGCTCCAGTCTTTGAAAATGATTTTGTATCATTACTCCCACGTCCATATTGTGGACCGAAGAAGAGAGAGTTTATGCCACAAGTAGATATAGAGGTTGATTGTTTTGTTGTGGTTCGGCCATCGGATGATGAATATGAGAATGTGAAGTTTTGGGTTGCAAAAGTAGTTGATGTGCAAAGAGATGACCAAGGGAGAGCTACAACATTTACAGCGGTATGGTATGAGCCAAAGGGCAGGAAGGAGAATATGGATAACAACACATTATATACTAATTGTATAATGAAGGAGTGGGTCCCAAATGATGAAGCAGTCTCTCAAGTTTCGACAGAGACAATCATAGTGTCTTGGCATTCAAGGGCAAAGAAATCAAAGAAGCACATGGGATATGAGGTAGAAGGAAAAATAAAAATACCACAGCAAACTATTTTGCATATACACGAATTTTTAAGGATGCTCGCCATGGAGGAAGTAGAAGGAGATAGCGCAAATGAAGAATGTCCATGATTAAAGCTTTGTATTGAAGTCCATTGATTCAGAAGGATTTTATTTGGGTACTAGGCAAGGAGCCAATCCAAGACAATTATAATCAGAGTCATCACCTCGTATGTCAAATAAGAGTCAAAATATGCACTGGATGTCACCCAAGGGTCAAGGCTTGCCAAGACACAATAGGGAGTTAATGCAGATGGCACCTGGCAAGGGACTATCACATTGAGCAATAAGACAATGGGGAGTCAATGCACCCAAGGGGCAAGGGTAGGCAAGATAACTTGTGGGAGTTAATGCAGATGGCACCTGTATTTTGCACTGGATGTCACCCAAGGGTCATACACGAATTTTTAAGGATGCTCGCCATGGAGGAAGTAGAAGGAGATAGCGCAAATGAAGAATGTCCATGATTAAAGCTTTGTATTGAAGTCCATTGATTCAGAAGGATTTTATTTGGGTACTAGGCAAGGAGCCAATCCAAGACAATTATAATCAGAGTCATCACCTCGTATATCAAATAAGAGTCAAAATATGCACTGGATGTCACCCAAGGGTCAAGGCTTGCCAAGACAATAGGGAGTTAATGCAGATGGCACCTGGCAAGGGACTATCACATTGAGCAATAAGACAATGGGGAGTCAATGCACCCAAGGGGCAAGGCTTGGCAAGATAACTTGTGGGAGTTAATGCAGATGGCACCTGTATTTTGCACTGGATGTCACCCAAGGGTCAAGGCTTGGCAAGACAACAGGGAGTTAATGCAGATGGCACCTGGCAAGGGACTATCGCATTGAGCAATAAGACAATGGGGAGTCAATGCACCCAAGGGGCAAGGCTTGGCAAGACAAGCCTAGGTCAAATTATGCAGATGGCAACTGGCAAGGGACTGTCGTGACATTGAGCAATAAGACAATGGGGTGTCAAATTATGCAGATGGCACGAATTGAGGCTCTTTAAGAGCAACAATTTAAATTGTAAACATATGTTCAATCTATATCATTTTGGATATAAAGACTGTAGCTAAGAGCAACGTCTCTCAATGTAATCATATACATAATTTAGCTACAATTGCTATTATCCCTCTTTGGTCTTATGGCATCATGTCTTCTTTCTATTTATTAAAAGTTTTGTTAAATTTTGTGCATATTGCCGAGTGACAATGTTATTTTCATGAAATATTTAAGTCTCCTTTCATGGATTTATAAATTTATCATGTCAATGAAAAACGTCAAGGAAAAATATTTAAAATAATTAAATTAACAAATAACTTAGATATAGCTAGAATTTCTAATATAGGATTATTTCAAATTCTTGCATGTTGGTGTAAAAGTATAGATTGAAAAAACAATATTTGTATGTGAATATGATAGAGCCACAAAGTGAACTTTTGATTTGGGAAGGAAAAACGTCAAGGAAAAATATTAAAAATAATTAAATTAACAAATAACTTAGATATAGCTAGAATTTCTAATATAGGATTATTTCAAATTCTTGCATGTTGGTGCAAAAGTATAGATTGAAAAAACAATATTTTTATGTGAATATGACAGTGCCACAAAGTGAACTTTTGATTTGGGAAGAAACTTTTTAGAAAGTAAAATTTTGATTTGGAAAGGATATTTTCATAAAGTAAAGTTTTCATTTGGGAAGGATTTTTGGGCTTCGTCCAAAAACAACACAAAAAGTCCAAAATTAATGAAATAGGTGTTTATGCCCTTTTTATCTTCTATTATCTCCCTAGTAGCCGTAATTTGATAGGATAGGTCCTTGATCGGGTAAGGAGGACTCATGGTAGTGGCAAAGTCAGAGCGAGTCGTGTTTGTGTGAGCCCTTCCAGAGTGAGGAGTAGTAGTGGGAGTAGGAGAGAGTAAGGGACTTGACTGGTACTGGGTCTTGGGACCAAGTGGAGACCTATAGGGATGTGAGTGTGCTAACTCATCTACATCTACCGAGTCAGCACAACATAAGCGACCCCTCCTAATCTTTTTCCCTTACGATGGACATGCCCAGGTGATGACCCCTCAGTCAAAGGGGCTAGAGGGGATGGCTGGGCAGTAGATCCAGTCATCGATGTAGGAGAGGGAATTGCTGAGGTCCTCTGGGATAGCAGAGAGAAGAATCTCGTTGCCTCCTCATCGGTCATCTATGCCACAAACTCGTGGGGACTCCCAACAAAGCCATGGGTTGCTAGCAAAGGAGTTCCCCAAGGGGTAGTCACAGTGCTATGTCTAAGAGGAGTCCGGCCAGGGGGATAGGCCCCTGAGGTGTCACCTAAGGGGAATCAAAGTCCTTTGGAGAATAGAGATCACCGGACGTGCGACGTGATCCCATGTCTAACGTAGACACAAACACGAAAACAAAAAGCAAAAAACAAGAGCGGGTAAGAAGCGGAAAGCATAAGAAACAAAAGAGAAGGAGAAGCATAATAGAAGGAGAGGGGGAAACAAGAGAAATAAAAGGGAAAAAGAGATTGAAAGAGAGGAAAATAACCAAATATGCATAAGAGAAAAAAGAGAGAATAAGAGAATACATTGAGAAAGCATATGCTTATGCTTATGCATAAGCATATGAGCATATGCTCATGCATAAGCATAAGCATAAGCATAGGCATAGGCATAGGCAAATGCTTATGAAAAGAAGAGAAAAAGAGAGGGAAAAAGAAGAGAAGGAAAGGAGATATAAAAGGAGGGGCTATTCCTTGATGGAACATGCTCATTCTTGTAAAGCCACCTAGCTAGTACTTTGATTCCCCCCCCATCCTTCCTTTCAAATAAAGCATGACTCTCTTCCCTTGATGTCTCCATCTCTACATTCCACCTCCCATCATGTACATGCTCCTCTTCCCCCTCTCCCTTCCCCCCTTGTGGCATTGTCCCTCTCTTCATTCCCACCCCTCTTAATCCTTTTTCCCCACCTATGTTAATGCTTCTTCCCTCATGTTCCCTTTTCCTCTATGGCCCTCGAGCATCACCATGCCTTGTGTCTAGCATCATGCCTCGAATTCTTTTCTAGTTAATAGTGTTGATAGAGCTCCTCACTCCTATGCTACTACTTGTTAGAGCATTTTATAGTAAAGACTTCACTCGTTTCACTTGAGTGCCCACCGGATTGTTGCAATGGGGTTTCCACAGAGAAGAAGGGGGTGAGAAAGAGAGGAGGGGAGGGGGAGGGAAGAAGGGAAGGGGATGGAGAAGGAGAAGAAGGTGAAGGGGGATCATGACAAATATCAAAGGCAAATAAGGAGAGGAAGGAAACCTCAATCGCAACACATGAGCAAGAAAAGGTTGCATACAATAATGAAGTCCAAAGTCAATCACTTGGCCTTTTATACATGTCACCTGGAGGTCCAACCCTATTCCTTGTATCACTCTCTCTCTTTTGTTACACTTTCTTGGGCCCATATGGCACCAAGGCATATGCCGATTCTCTCAACCTTCTCTCTATATATAAATGGCTCATGTGTTATCCATATATGGGATTCAAATGACTCTTGTGTTTATCCTTGCCAATTGGGGCGATCTCGATGAGTGGGCAATTTTTGGTGAAAATGTCTTAAAGATGGTTATGGCCCAAATGGGTGGCCTCAATAGGAAGCCAGCAATTTGAGGAAGGCCAATTGGCCAATTAAATCTTACTCAAGTGTAGGGAGTTCAATTCCCATGCAGGAGACTCCAAAATGCAAGCCTTGCACATGTGAAACAGAAGAAGATCAAACCACCTTTAGTAAAACATGTAGAGCTTGTGGAGACAATGCTTGTGAAAGAGAAGAAGATCAAACCGTCTTCAGTAAAACATGTAGAGCTGATGGAGGCAATGCTTTTGAGTGTGAAACTCATCTTTTCTAAAAAGGAAGAAGCCTCATGAACAACAAAAGATGTGTACAAGGAAAAAATAGATATTCTGCTTCGGCTAGAATGTGCATCTAGTACAACTAAATTGTTCGTGTCAGAGCTGGAAATGGTGAGAAAATAGAAGGATGCAATATAGGCATCGCTGCAGCTCATCTTGGTGGCTGCTTAAAAGGTAGAGGCACAAATTTAGCTATGTGGGAAGGGCTTCGAGTTTTTTGGGGTTGATGTAGATTGCCACTCACTAGTGAAGGAAAATCTGGAGTCACTAAATGTAACCAAAACTCAAAATGGTTTTCTTTATTTTACTTTAAAAGATCTTGAAAGAAGCAATTTTAAGTCCTTACATGAATTGGAATTTCTTCCAACAAAATGTATGGGATTTATACACTTGTAAATGCTTTCCAACATAGCTTTCAAGTGTTGGAAAGCACAATCATGTTTTAGAGCCTAAAAGCACTTCAAAGTGCTTTTGGCGCAATTTTGGGCACTTAAATGTGCTTTAGTCAACTGAAAGTGCCTTTTCAATGTGCTAGAAAGAAATTAATGCGTTTCAAAGTACTTGAAAGTGCTTTCATGCACCTCAAATTGCTTAGAAGGGATTCCAACCACCTGAAAGTGTGTTCAATCATTTGAAAGCTTTCGTTCTTTATTGGTCATAGAACCTAAAAGCACTTAGATGTAATGCCATGCACACTTTAGAGCTTAAAAGCAATTGAAAGTGTGTTTGACCCAATTCTGGGTACTTGAATGTGCTTTTTAAGTGTGCTTGAGTATGCTTCAAAGTACACAAAGTACTTCATTAGACTTAAAAGTGATTTAAAGTACTTCCAAGAACTAAGAGTTCTTAAAAGTGCTTATAGTACTTCTTCAATGTGTTGAAAAATGCTTGATGTGCTTCAAAGTACTTGAAAGTGCTTTTGACCCAATTCTAGGTACTTGAAGGTTCTTTTTCAGTGTTCTTGAACATGTTTCAAAGTGCATATAGAATTCAAATAGACTTAAATATGCTTTAAAGTACTTGCAAGCACTTGAAAGTACTTGAAAGTGCTTCAAAATACTTCTTCAATGTGCTACAGAGTGCTTAATCTACTTCAAAGTTCTTGAAAGTTCTTCAGAGTACCTTTTGAATGTGTTGCAAGCTCGGGGGATTCACAGGGGGAAACTTATGATATCACATGAGTGTACAATAGGGGGTTTTTTTTAAATGAGGCATAAGCTATACATTAGGGGTCAAAGTAGAGCCCAATTGACTGCCACTCCTTGCACCTCCATCTCAACAATAAACCATGGCTTCACTCCTATGTAGAATGTGCATCTTGTCTCTTCGTTTGTGGGAAGTCGACCAATTGAATATTAATGTGGACCCAAATTACGAGAGTTAGATAAAGTGCATGCAATATGTAATAAAACAAATAGAACAATAAATTAAATGAGAAGAATTAGACTTACCACACATGCCTCAAATGCACCTGTTCTGCCTCACTGCGTAGGTGCAAAAAGTACCTACAATGTCCAACCGTCTCCTCGTAGCCCTCCTATGATTGTCGAACTTTTGGGGGTTGTCCCTGTAACCCTTCTTCAAAAACTTCCAGTTAGCTTTATCTGCCCAACTGGGTATAGGCTTCTTCGTGCGATGGCAATTCACAAGATTGACTTACGATGCTTCAAGACAACACACATGCGCTCTCGCATGTAATTGTCTTCAAACTCCCAATTGCAAGGGTTAGGGTATCATCTTTTTAATTCCTCAATGACTAGCTTTTTATTTTTGTCATCCTGGTGCTGCCAGTTAAATTTATGTCGCTCTTCAAATGATGGCTCATCAACTGCCTCACGGTGGCCAACACTTCTGTGCCCTTTTTATTTTCTATGGTTTCTCCACCCTAGTGAGGTCATAATACAGGTCCTTGGGTGGGGGCGGAAGAGTCGGAGTGGCAGTATAGCAGAGCTAGAGTGAGGGGTGGTACTGCGAGTGCTTATGGAGCTATGAGTAGCAGAGGGAGTGGGAGTGGGAGAGGGAAACAGTCCTAATTGGTACTGGGTCTCATGACCAAGTGGAGACCTATAGGGATGTCAGTGTGTTGACTCGTCTACATCCCTTAAGTCACCACAGCAGCCTCGAACCTTCCTACTCTTCCTTCCCTTACGATGGGTACACTGAGGTGATGACAACTCAGTCGAAGGGGCTAGAGGGGACAGCTATCAAGTAGGTCCAACTGTTGATGGCCCTGATCTACCATCGAGGGGTGTAGGAATAGCGGAGGTCCTTTGGGACAGCAAAGAGAATAATCTTGCAGCATGTGCATCACTCATCTATGTGAAAAACTTGTCAAGACTCTTGAGGAAGCCATGGGCTGCTAACAAAGAAGTTCCATGAGGGGTAGTCACAGTGCTAGGCCTAAGAAGAGTCAGCCTAGGGGTAGTCGCAAGGGTAGACCCCTGAGGAGTGGGCTGAGGGGAATCAAAGTCCTCTAGAGAGTACAGATCATGACGTCTCCTCCTACGAGGTGTTCCATACTTAGAGGACGTGCAACATGATGCCATGTCTAATTTAGGGGGATTGGACAAATGCAGATACAAACACAAAAACAAAAGCAAACATAAGAGCAGGTAAGAAGCGAAAAGACAATTTACTTAAAAGATAATTTATTACTTCAAACTCAAATTCAATTTAATAAAACTATGAAAAGACAATTAATTACTTTAGAAAATTATGAAAAGATAATTATGAAAGGGCAATTATTTACTTAAGATAATTATGAAAGGTCAATTATTTACTTAAGACAAGTGAAACCCAAGAGAGTTTTCATATACCACAAGATTTCTCATATACAAAAAATATCGCAAAAATAGTACTGTTAAGCAAAATCTGTCTCCAAAAGAGACATTCTCAAAAAATGCCAAAGTAGTGGAGGAGGTCTATTGCTCTACATTACTATCCAAGGTCCTTTCCTCCTCCTCACCACTAGGCAGGTCACTTGGGACCTCATCGTCCACTTCTTCTAATATATAATCATACTCTTCATGGAGTACGTACTTGCAATCCATGAAGACCTCTACACAATCCATTATGTCCTTTATAGTTTCATCCTTGCTATGGTAGTGCTTGTGATGGCGATCTCTCCAAAACTTACAGAGATCCCATAGGTTCCTTCGTGCTTGCCTCCGTCGGTGTTGCTCCATGTGCCTTCGGTTAGGACCCCACCCAAGTGGAGCCCAAGTGCATGCACTTTGAAGTTATACTTCACCCTATATAAATCATGTGCAATCTTCTCTGCTACATGTGATAGCAGAGTTTGGATGTCCCAAATCACTCTAACCTAGGGAACCGGGTTGGGTTTTGAGAAGACACTCATGGGTGAGGGCATGGGCATTCCATTTAGAATTTGCTTGAAAAAGAAGAACCAAATACGGCTAAGGAGCAGAAGAAAAAAGAGGAAAGGATAAGAAGAATAAAAGAGAGTGAAAAGAGGAAAAAGAGAGGGGAAAAGAGAAAAGGAAAAGAGAGAAAAGGAGAAAAGGAAAAGAGAGAAATCTGATTATGCATATGCATATGAGGAAAAGAGAGGATGGAGGCTTAAATGAAAGAGAGGAAAAGATAGGAAAGGAGAGAAGGAAAAGAGAGAAAGCATATGATTAGGCATATGCATGGGCATATGCTCATGCATAAGCATACGCAAATGCATATGAGGAAAAGAGAGAATGGAGGCTTCAAGGAAAGAGAGGAAAAGAGAGAAAGCATATGATTAGGCATCTGCATGAGCATATGCTCATGCATAAGCATACGCAAATGCAGATGCATATGAGAAAAAGAGAGTATGGAGGCTTAAAGGAAAGAGAGGAAAAGAGAGGAAAAGGGAGAGAGCATATGATTAGGGATATGCATGAGCATATGCTCATGCATAAGCATATAAGCATAAGCATACGCAAATGCATATGAGGAAAGAGAGAATGGAGGCTTAAAGGAAAGAGAGGAAAGGAGAGAAGGAAAAGAGAGGAAAAGAGGCAAGTAAAGAGAGTAAAAGAGAGAAGCAAAAGAGACAAAACATATGATTATGCATATGCATGAGCATATGGTCATGCATAAGCATATTGTTAGATATCAATGCTCCACTCTCGTGTAACTATGCGGGAACTAGCTAACTCTACTTGTAAGCCCCCCATATGACGAGAAAAAATTTGAGTAGCTCGGTTATCCGGTAGGTCCTGGTTTGGACACTAGATGGGGGCCATGTGTCACCTGATGGCTGGATGGAGTTGGCACACTGACAACTAGGCTACATGCAAGTGCGGGAAGGCATCCCATGACTGACCGCATTGAGGGTAGATGGAGCATTTCCCGAGGTAGCCCACTCTCAGGTTGCGGGGCCCGTTTGAAGCCTCAGATCATCTCGGATGGCTTTGGGCCGAACGGTGACCGTGGGTCAATTGCTCTATTTTGCACACTGGTTCTATCGTGTGGTCGATGGCCTATTTGAGGATCGACCTCGAGTCAACCATTTTGGGTGGACTGGGTTAGTCACCCAATTGGGTCTAATCGACTACAACTGGTGGCTATATAAGGGCAAGCCTGTGAAGCCCATTTCATCACTAGCTACAGCAACCCTGATTCCTTAGCATCCAGCCTTCGTCCTCTACTATTTCCAGCTCACCATCGAAGCTTCTTTCACAGGATCGCATGGTTGGGAGGTAGCACCATCTATTGTATTAGTTCTATAGTAATCAAAATTTTGATTCTCCATACTATCTATTTTTCTCTCTTGCGTACAAGATCCTGTTATTTGTTGAGCACAGACGTTGTATTGTTTTCTTACATGGTATCAGAGCTTTGACTCTAGCAAGAAGATTTGGTAGTGTGTTTCTGTTTGCGAGCAGATTGTGAGAGATGGCCCAGCCTGCAAGACTGCGAATCCCACAATTCGGCAAAAGCGAAAAGTTGGACGGCTCTAACTATCCACTCTGGAAGTTCAAGATGAAGACCATCCTAAGCGCATACGGGCTTTGGGATACTACTACTGCGGTGGACGTGAAGCCAGTTGCGAGACTGGATCTAGCCAATGTAGGAAAACAGATAGTACCAACTGCAGATGAGATTCTTGCTTGGACAAGAAGAAATGTAGATGTGTTGTGTTCTATTATCTGCAATGAGTGATTCTGTAATGACATTAATTCAACATGTCACCACAACGGAGGAGGCATGGACGATCTTGAAAAATTAGTACGAGACCACGAATCACACGTGGATTTAGAATCTCAAGACTCAACTCGTGAACGAGAAATTGTCTGAGTCTGAAGCTCTGAAGCGGCAGAGAAGTTCATCACCAGGGTGAAGAATGTGCACGATCAAATGACTGCAATTGGCATCACCATCACCGGCGAGATTCTAGCATGAAGGTGCATACAGATTCTCCTACTTAAGTACGATGATCTTGTTACGGCACTGAATACGCAAAATAGAAATCCACCCCTCAACTTTGAGGATTTCAGCACAATGCTTCTAGAGGAGGAGATGCGTCAAAAGATGAGGACTAGAGAAGATTTGGCTTTCTACATTGGATCAAAGAAAGGTAAGGGTAAGGACTCTAGTAACCCATCTTCTTCTGATGATAAAAAGAGAAAGAAGAAGATCAAGTGCTTCTATTGCAGCAAGGTAGGGCACAAGCAGAATGAGTGCCGAAAGAAGATTGCAGATGAGAAGAACAGAGTAAGGAAAGAGTCCAACAATAGCATGCATACAGTACCAGTAGAGCTATTCGTAGCAATTGAGGAGATTTGCATGGAGGTAGTTCATGTACCTGCAGATGAACCTTGGATTATTGACAGTGGTGCATCACGCCACATGACCAAATGGAAGGATTGGTATACCACTCTACAGCTGGTAGGGAATGACATCCTGGTAGCAGTTGGCAATGATGCAAAATGTCCAGCAAAAGGAAAAGGTATGATTGCTCTCAAGTCAGATGGACTTGTAAAATAGTTGTCTGATGTTCTTTATGTGCCAAATATCAAGAGGAACTTGTTGTCCATTTCTGTGATCACCGATCGGGACCTCAAAGTTTAATTCTATAAGAATGGTGCACAGATTCTAGATCTTCAAGGAAGGTTGTTGGTAAACATACACGGTGCAACAACATCTACAAACTCTCAGCTTTCAGTGCTCGAGCCGATGTGAAGAACACTAAGCTGTGGCATGAGAGGTTTGGTCATCTAAACCTTAGTTCTTTGAAGGAGATGCATAAAAGTGGAATGATTGCAGATCTACCAGAAATTACAGATCTGCCTAATGTATGTGAAGCTTGCATGATGGGCAAACAGCAATGGCAGCCCTTTCCTAAGAGGCTAGTAGGGCAAAGGCTCCTCTAGAGCTCGTTCACACGGACCTCTGTGGAAAGATGGAGACAGAAGCTTTGGGTGGTTCCTACTACTTCATGACATTGATCGATGACTACAATAGAAGGATATGGATATACTTCCTGAAGACTAAAGACGAGGCTTTTAGTAAGTTCAAAGAATGGCATGTAATGGTCGAGAAAGAAAGGGGGAAGAAGGTGCAGACAGAGGTGGAGAGTTCACATCAACTGAATTTGAAAGTTATTGCAAAAATCAAGAGGTAGAAACCCCCGCCACATACATCACAACAAAATGGAGTAGCAGAACGCAAGATGCGTGGACTCATCTGTGAAATGGGCAGGAGTATCATGAAAGGGAAATATTTTCCAAAGACTTTCTGGGTTGAAGCATGTAATACGGTAGTTTACATTCTGAATCGTAGCTACACGAAAGCTGTGAACGGGATGACTCCATTGCAGGCCTTTTTTGGTAAGAAACCTTTAGCTGCACATTTCAAAATTTTTGGATGAGACTGTTTTGTGCATGTCCCTGATGCTCATAGGACCAAATGGGAACCGAAGAGCTGGAATTGTATTTTCTTGGGCTACAGTGAAGAGGCGAAGGGTTACTGTCTCTATAATCCTATTACCAAGAAGGTAATAGTAAGTCATGATGTGGTCTTCTCAGAACAGCCACATCAATTGGAGGAGGATGCTTCCTTCCCAAACAACCAAGACCAGGATATCCATCCAGTACCACCACCAAAAGCAGACCAAACTCCCCCAACGGTGCTTTGGAGGATTCAAGATAAAGAAGATGAAGAAGACCCTACAGAACCACAACAGCAACGGCCATTCCCGAAGTGGGTAAAGTAGCTTTTGGATGGTAGAGAACCTCCAGCCATTGAGGAGAAACCATTCGAACACCAACGGTCCAAGAGATTAGAGGAGCAAAGAAGGGTGCAGGAACAATTGGTCAACTATGCTTTGATGATAGAAGTGATCCGTGCTGATGAACCCAAGTGTCTTGAAGAGGCACAAGGTGATGATAGGTGGATGGAGGCTATGCAATTGGAGTATGGATTCATAATGAAGAACAACACTTGGGACCTTGTGGATTGTCCACCAAAACGCAAGGTAATCGGCACCAAGTGGGTGTACAAGACCAAGTACAAGTCCGACGGCATGTTGGATAAGTACAAGGCTCGGCTCATGGCAAAAGGATTCGCACATGTACATGGTTTTGATTATCAGGATACTTTTTCTCCCACTGCTTGACTAACCACAATTCGCAGTGTTTTGGCTTTAGCATCCCAAGGAAGTTGGCCCGTGTTTCAGGTGGATGTAAAATCTGCCTTTCTAAATGGAGATTTCAAGGAGGAGGTATACATGGAACAACCACCAGGTTTTTTGATCCCTAGTTCAAAAGGTAAAGTCTGTAAACTGAAGAAGGCACTTTACAGGCTGAAATAGGCCCCACAAGAGTGGTACTAGCGGATTAATGCCTACTTTCTGCAAAACGGGTTCAGGAGGCACCCATCTGATGCAAATTTGTATATCTTCAGAGAAGGAGGCAAGTGTATGATCGTGGTCCTTTATGTGGATGACCTTGTCATAATAGGGAACATGAAGAGAAGATCTCGTAGACAAAGCATTTGCTAGGAAGAGAGTTTGAAATAACAAACCTCGGATTGATGCATTTCTGTTTGGGGATTGAAGTTTGGCAAGAGCCAAAATAGATCTTCATTTCACAGCTGAAGTATGCTAGAGAGATACTGAAGGCATTTGGCATGGCTGAGTGCAAGACAGTTGGCACCCCTATGGAGGTTGACGTGAAGCTCTCAAACAAGGATTCATCACCATTGGTGGATGAAGTGAAGTACAGAAGACTTGTGGGCAGCTTGATTTACTTGTGCAACACATGGCTGCACATCAGCTTTGTGGCTGGTGTACTAAGCAAGTTTTCCAATAAGCCCTAGGAGAACCATTGGAGGACAGGGATGCGGGTGCTAAAATACATCAAAGGAACACTTGATTATCGCATCACCTATACCAAGGGCAATAGCTTGACCGGATTCTGTGACTCGGATTAGGCAGGAGACATGGACAGCAGGAGATTAGTGACAGGTTCCTGTTTCTCACTTGGATCTGGAGCTGTGTCATGGGTCAGCAAGAAGCAACCCATAGTTGCTCTTTCTTCCATTGAGGCTGAGTACAAATCAGCATGCTTTGCTTCTTGCAAGGCAATGTGGTTGAGGAGGATTTTGAGGGACATGGGTGTAGTGCAGAACAAGCCTATGCAGTTATCATGTGACAATCATAGTTGCATGGCGATTGCAAACAACCCAGTGTTCCATGCTCGCACAAAACACATTGAGATTCAATATCACTTTGTATGTGAGCTCATCATGGATAGAGAGGTCGACTTGGTGTACTGTCTGACTACAGACAATGCTACCGACATCTTCACGAAGGCTCTTGGAAGAGACTTTCTGGAGAGGCATCTTCATCGATTTGGCATTGGGCCAAAAAAGTACATACACTTGTGGGTGGACATTGAGAGGGGGTGTTAGATGTCAATGCTCCACTCTCGTGTAACTACACGAGAACTAGCTAACTCTACTTGTAAGCCCCCCATATGAGGACAAGGCATTTGAGTAACTCGGTTATCGGGTAGGTCTTGGTTTGGACACCAGATGGGGGCCATGTGTGCCTTGATGGCTGGACGGAGTTGACACACTGCCAACTAGGCTACATGCAAGTGTGGGAAGGCATCCCATGACTGATCGCATTGAGGGTAGACGGATCATTTCTTGGGGCAGCCCACTCTCAAGTTGTGGGGCCCACGTTTGGAGCCTCAGATGATCTCGGATGGCTCTGGGCCAACAAATGGTGACCGTGGGTCGGTTGATCTATTTTGTGCACCAGTTCTATCGTGTGGTTGGTGGCCTATTTCGCGATCGACCGCCATTTTGGGCAGACTGGGTCGGTCACCCAATTGGCTCTAACCGACTATGACAAGTGGCTATATAAGAGCAAGCCCGTGAAGCCCATTTCATCACTGGCTACAACAACCCTGATTTCCTGTTGGCTGCAGAGGAGGCTATATATCATAGGGTAGTGAGGGTTGACTGGCTAGATGTGCATGCACTTGTCACTAGTGAATCCTTTTTTCAATCTTTGTGTATGGTTGGTTTGTTAACAATTGAGGATCTTGTTTTTGGGTTTCTCTTGGACACATTCACGCAAGAGGGGGACGTGGTTGTGGATGCATTTGCAGGCATGGGCAACAAGGCACGTGCATGTGTAGAGCTAGGCAGACATTGTCTCTCTCTTGAGAAAGATGATGACATGGTGATTGTTTACTTGAGGCCCTTAGAGCACAGGCATCCAGATGCCAAGAAAGGGGAATGTGTTTTCCTATTTTGTGATAACAATGTACATTTTGTGCTCCAAGGCTTTGAACATATGTTTATGTATTTGAACTTATATTTGTTTCAATTTTGTGGACCATTGCTTTGAACAAATGTTTCATTTTATCTCTATGGTTTGTGTTTTTCACTATTTGATACATCCATTAGAAAAAGGAGAGTATATAGCAATTTTTGAACATAGATATCCGATGATGTGTGAGGAATAGAGTAATGTAGTGAGCTAGGAAGTCGTAGACCACTGAATGAGCTGTGACTTTGTTTTTAAATCATGTCAATTGGAGACCTAGAGAGAAAGGTACGATTCATTTTATCTCTATGGTTTGTGTTTTGCATTGTTTCTTACATCCATTAGGAAAAAGAGAGTAGATAGCAATTTTTGAACATAGATATCAGATCATGTGTGTGGAATAGAGTAATGAAGTGAACTAGGAAGTTGTAGACCATTGACGGAGCTATGACTTTGTTTTTGGAATCATGTCCATCTGCTCGCCTAAAATGTGGGCGCTCTCCTAGGTCCGCTCTCCTAAAAGCTTTACCCCTAACTCTACTTGGGGAAGGGCACTTATGTGGGAAGGTAAATCCCTGAAAGACAACACTATCTTACTGGGGGACTTCAATATGGTAGAAAGTAGAAGAGGTAGATGGAATAGGCTAGGACACATTCTAAGAGGGAGTGAGTTAACGACATAGGGTGATCTCAAAGGTCAGGCCCTCTTTGTTGATGCCTCAGAGAACATAGACTTCATTTGGGCCAATCACAGAAAAGCCTACCTAGACAAAGCCTATCGTCCTAGAAGACTAATAGATGATTCTCTTTGCCATAAGGTTAGTGCTCTTATGTCCCTCACTTTCTTTTACCACAAGCCGGTATTGTTTTCATTGGAAAAGCTAGAAGGGAGGAGATTCCACTCTTATCTCAAATCCAACCCTATTTTCTTTTAGCTACGCTTTGTATGGACCAAGATTGCAAGAATTTGGCAAATGGCCATGCATAAGGTGCTTCTTGAAAGTGATCAAACCAAGAGCGGAGAAAGCCAGGCAAGTGAGGAGACCTAGAAGACCACTAGAGAATGACTTCTCACCTCAAGGGCAAGATCAACTAAGAAAGACAAGGAAAAAATTGAGTATTGAGGAGGAAATCAATGCCAAACAAGTAAGGATATACACAAGAGACTGGTGGGAAGGAAAAAGCAATAGGGCCAATGAATCAATGTACAAGAGTCTTCAAAGAAGCACACTAATGAATCCCTAGATACACTAAAAAATAATGGGAGACTAGTGCAGAATCCAAATAAGATTATGGAGCTTGTCACCTCCCACTTCCAAGCTATTGTGTGGGAAAATGAGCTCCTTTCAATCAAAAAACTCAGAGCAAGATATTGTTGTAGATAGACGAGAATCAAGAAAGGTCTCTGATTTTGACCGCCATTACCTAGACAAATACCTTACCCTCAAGGAGATGAAAGAAGCAACTGATGTAATGTCTAAAGGGGAAAATCTTGGAGAGGATGGTCTCCCGGTTGAGTTCTATCAAGTCTTTTGGGACATTGTGGGCCCCCGCCTTTTAGGGCTTTGGCAAGATTCAAAAGGAGAAGGGTTATTGGATTTGAGCATTAACACATGCATGATTAAGCTTATACCAAAGGGAGGCTCCAAAGAAGAGATAGAAAACTGGCGGCCTTTGACCATGTTGAAAACTAGCTACAAGGTTTTTGCCAAAGCTCTAGCTAATAGGCTAAACATAAAGATGAAGTGGTAGATAAAGGAAGAAGAGAAAGGATTCATCCAAGCTCTGGGAAGGACTAGAACTTGGCCGAGGAAACCCAACAAGATATCTGCTTTCTCAAGGTAGATTTTGACAAAGCCTACGATAGGATGGAATGGGTCTTTATCATCTCCTCACTTGAGGATCTCGTCCAAGATATGGGAGTAGGGCCCAATTACATTTCCTACATTAAGCTCCTTCTCTCTTAAGCCAGAGGTAAGATTGAGATTAATAGCAAGATCTCCTCCCTTCATGCTCAAGAGGTCTATTAGATAAGGCTTCCCTCTAGCTCCCCTTCTCTTTGCTATTACAGTGGTTTCACTGGGATGGCTCATCCAGGACAAGGTTGACATCGATTCACTGAAAAGAATTCAAGTCAAAGAAGGTTGGTAGATCATTTGTCAAAAATTCACAGATGATACCAACCTGACTCTACACAACGATGACCTATCGGCAGTTAATGAAGCCTTGTAATATATTCATGTTTTTTGCCTATCCTCAAGGTTTCAGAATTAACCACTATAAAATAGGTATACATGGCAACAGGAACCCTCCTCAATGTGTCCTAGAAAAAGGTTGTAAATTCATAAAGGATGGAGAAATCTTCAGACTGTTTGGTATCTCAATGGGCTTCAGATGTGATCGATAGATGACATCTCTGAGAAGCAATCCTACTTGCTTTGGCTAATCCTACACAAAGGAGTCTAGACAGCAGCTGCAACAAGTGATGTAGAAGTTTCTAAGAGGACATTCTGCACTTATTCCTCAATTGTAGACCTTCTAGAACATTATGGTCTTTAGCTTAGGTCTAGCATGCCTGACTACCGCTAAACTATGCTTATCTCCTCTTGGCAGACACCCCTCTAGAGGTCTACCAAATCGGAACACCTTTCAAGCCTTGACACTTTGGTCAATTTGGTTCTCAAGTTTTTAATGATAAATTTATTGATGCTACTAGTGTCTTTTTAAATTCATGTGTGCAACCAGTAGCGCAACATTCTCCAAAAGATCCTGACAGCTCAGACATAGATACAAGCATTTGCTCACAGATAAGATGTTCTTGCCCATCAGGAAAACAACTTGATGGAGTGGATACATCTACTTGCGGAGAAGGAAGCAAACAAAAGAGAATAGCCTCATCACCAAGAGAATGAAATCTCAACCCCTCTGCAGAGCACAACTCATGCTCCTACATCTCCTGATCCTATCTCTGTACCTACAAGAGCACCTAAAGAGAGAGTGGTGACACAAAGTGCCATGCATGCAAAAGAACATAAAAGCACTACCCCTGCTGAGCCACAAAGAGCTCTTCCAAGACTACCATCATAAAAAAGAAGTGTGTCTCATGCAAACCCGATGACTATATCAGCTAAAGTGTGCAACAAAATCATGTAAAGGGAGAAATTCATGTAGTCACTTCAAAGACCATCAAGAGAAGCCAAAGAATCACAAGGGAAGGCCCAAAAATGATGACACCGATGTCCTTACCTTCACATTCTAGGTAGAGTTGTCATGAAGATGGTATCCTACGTGGTTTTGAAGGACGAAGCTAACTGAAATACATCCTAGATCAATTCATAGGCTCTTAGATCTCAGTACGGTCTCCCCCATGTAGGGAAAGAGTTTCATTGTTTTTTTAAATGTTGAAAACTTCTATATCTTCTTGAATTTATAATATAAACATGCATTTTACCAAACATTCCAATACATTAGAGTATTTCCAGTACTTTTGAGTACTTTAAGTGCTTTTAAGTTCTTCTAAGTGCTTTTAAGTGCTTCTAAGCATTTCTAAGTACTTCTAAGAACTTTTAAGCACTTTCAAGTACTTCTATGTACTTTTAAATACTTTAAAGTACTGTTAAGTATTTAAAAATTCTTTTAAGTGCTTTTAAGTTCTCAAAAGTTTTGAAAAGTACTTCAAAGGACTTTAAAACATTCTCAAGTACTTTAAAATACCTTTATAGTACTTTAAATAACTTTAAAGTTTTTTGAAGTACTTTAAAGTTCTTGGGAATGCTTTAAAGTCTTTAAAAGTACTTTAAAAGTATTTTAAAGTATTTTTGAGGACTTTCAAGGAGTGTTTCAATACTTTAAAGCTTTTTTAAGTACCTATAAGAATTTTCATCAACTTTAAAGCACTTTCTAGACTTTTTAAACACTATTTGTGGAAGTGTGGTTACTTGTAGTGACTCAATATCTTCTTGCTCTCCCTCATGGCTCTATAGGTCAACCTTGCAAAACCATAAACCCTTCTCACACAGTTCAATTTGTGCCTCTAGCTTTTTGACTGCCACCAAGTCAGGCTGTGGTACTACAACCATCTATGTTTTCAAGGTTTCCAAATCTGACAAGAACATTTAAGTTGTACTGGAAGCTCCTTCCATCTGCAGTAGATAATCTCTCTCTTTTTTTTTGTTCTTAAGGCTTCTTCCTTTGTAGAAAAGCTGAGTTTCACAATTAGAAGCATTGCCTATGGGAACTCTATGTGTTTGACTGAAGGCTTCTTCTCTTTCACATCCGCAGGCTTGCATTTTGCAGTACTCCAGTGGGGACATTAACATCGTTGAACTAGAGTAATATTTTATTGGCCCATTAGCCTTCCTCTAATTGTCTAGCTTCCTATTGAGGCCACCCGATTGGTCCATAACCATCTTCAAGACATATTTCCCAAAAATTTCCCATGCAATTTGGTGCCCTTCTCGGTCATCTTTGGTTGCGTTGCATTTTTTGTATGCAAATCACTTTGCAAACTTGGTGGTGAGCTCACTGTTGGGCAGAATCCCCTATTATACTCTCTAAAAAATTAGCCAGCACTCATCCAAGAGCTCAAGATGAAGCATGCTAAGCATGGATGTTTTTATCGAATCTATACTCATATATTAATTTAAAATCCTGGCGAAAGTTTATCAACCTAGTTTTTTTAGCTTCACAATATTGATAGAGCATGGTAAAATTATACATTTTTCCTTTTGAAACTTAAAGTAAAATATATAAATCCTAGCGAAACTTTAAATTTTTTCTCATAAAAGTTTCAAATCTTGGCAAATATTTCAAATGTTTATTTTTATTAGGGCATACAAACATCGACACCAATATAAAAGTTTCGCATCTTAATAAAACTATCATGAAAAAATCATCCATGCTACTAAGGAAAATTTTGCTACCCTTTATGTGGATGCTAATGAACACTGTCAACCACTGACTCTCTGGGAGATCAGTGTCGCTCAATTCCATGGATGTATAGAAAAACCAATTGAGACGAGGATATTCAAATCGCTTCCTAGTTCCTAGAAAACCATACAACATAACTAAGAGTCATAATTGATTGTGGACTACTTTCCTCCATTAGAATCACTCATAAATAATGAAAGAATAACACATTTAAACTGATCTTAATAGAAACACCTTTCCTTGCAAAAAAGATTTTCACGATGACGACACTCTTGTTCTAGCATCAAAGGGCATACATTCTTCTTGGCACTTTCTTGGAGGAGTTTTCATTCTACACAAATGTGGAAGGAGGGGTTAGACAAATGAGTACGTGCACAGAGAGAGAGAGAGAGAGAGAGAGAGAGAGAGAGAGAGCTACCTATTCAGGAAGACACCCATGCATTTATGGTCTCTCTCCCTCCTTTCTCTCCCCATAATCCCCTCCCCCTCCCCCCCCCTCTCTCTCTCTCTCTCTCTCTCTCTCTCTCTCTCTATCTCTATCTATCTATCTATCTATATATATATATATCTATGTGTGTGTGTGTGTGTGTGTGTGTATGTGCATAGTAGTGAGTGTACAAAAGAAAGTGATATGGAGGGTTGGAAATTTCCCAACCCTCCGTATTGCTTTCTTTTGTACACATGTTTCTTACCGCTCTCTCCCTCTCTCTCTCTCTCTCTCTCTATATATATATGTATATATATATATATATATGTGCACACCACAGAGTGTATAAAAGAAAGTGATATCGAGGGTTGGGAATTTCCCAACCCTCCATATCTCTTTCTTTTGTACAAGTGTTAGTTTAGGATCTCTTCATCTCCCTGTCCCTCTCACACTACACCCCCTCCCTTCCTCCATCCATCGCTCCTTATGTCCCTCCCTCCCTCTCTCTCTCTCTGTGCGTGCATGTGCATGTGTGTGTGCGCATGTGCGCATGCACCAAAGTGTATACAAAAGAAAGCAATATCGAGGGCTGGAAGTTACCCACACTCCATATCTCTTTCTTTTTTGAACTCTCTCCCTCTCCCTCTCCCTCTCCCTCCAGATCCCCCTACCCCTCCCCCTCCCCCTCCCCCTCCCCCTCTCCCTCTCCCTCTCCCTCTCCCTCTCACCTGCAGCCTCAGCCTCACTCTCACCCTCACCCTCACCCTCTCCCTCCCCCTTTAACCATCCCTCTCCTTCATGAATATTTTATATTGTTAGAAACCTATACAAAAGAATGCGATTTGGAGGTTTGGGAAACTCCCAAACCCTTGAATCACGTTCTTTTGTACACAAATTTTTCTCATGGTGGGAGCGAGAGAGAGAGAGAGAGAGAGAGAGAGAGAGAGAGAGAGAGAGAGAGAGAGAGAGAGAGAGAGAGAGAGAGAGAAAGAGAGAGACTCGGGGGGGTCACTCATCATATGTAACCCTATCACGTGAGTTCAACAGAAGGCTCTCCCCCCTTTTCCCTCTCCCCCCCCTTTCCCTCCCCTCCCCCTCCCCTTTCCCCCCTTCCTCCCCCCCCCTCTCTCCTCTTTTCCCCTCTCCCTCCCCCTTTCCTCCCCCCCTCCCCCCCCCCGTTCCTCTTCTCCATTCCATTAATTTCCTTTCTTCCCTACCCTCCTCAAGATAAATTTTCAAGGGGCGAATATTTTCCCAAAGATGAATTTAGGAGCTTCTCCAAACTAGTGTGGCTAATCTTTCAATCTTGAAATTTGATAAATTCGCCCAAAAATTAACATAACTTTATCGTATGAAGTCAAATTTAGCCCTCCAAGTACTCAAATTGATCGGCATAAGCCATCTAAAGTCATCTATAGGGTTATAATTTTCAAATTCCAGCTTATTGAAAACCTGTGAATGAAGTTTAATTATACTTAAACCAAATTAACAAGCTAATATTTGTAGCATGGCTAATATTTGTAACTCTACCCCATACCCTAAATCCTAAACCCTGATCCCTATAGCCTAAACCCAAATTCCTATAATGTAAACATTATTTCCTATAACTTAAACCCTAAAACCTATACCTTAAATCCTAAACCCTATACCCTATACCCTATATCCTAAACCTTAAGCCAAAAAATAGTATTTGAGGTGTATTATTTGACCGTGCACTGTTATGGATAAATTTGACCAAGGTAAACGGCATTAGTATATGTGTGTGCTTGTATGTGTGGCAAAAGTATAATAAAATATGGTGTGCATAGGGCCCATGGTTGAGGTGGCAGGGCATGACCATGTGCCACCCTTCCACGTAAGAGGACCCATGAGGTGTGTTGTACATAATCCATGGTAGTTATATTATAAAATGTTAAGGTGGCATGGTTCCTCCATGTGCCACCCCTCCACCTAGGCGGTCCCATGCCTACATTTAGTGAGACATGGACCAACGACCATGGGAGAAGTAATATAAAATAGGTGGAGATGGATATTATATTGGATTATTCCCTCCATGTAGGATAGGCCCATGTGGGGGGGGGTGTAGATAGTCCAAGAATGCAAGTTAAATAATGGGGAAAGTAGGATAACATCCCTTGTGCCAACCCTCCACTTTTCCTCCTAGATGATTGAACGTATTATAAAATTGGGAAGAGACCAGGGGAGTATCTTAAACTTGGGATATGGGGGTTGATATATGTGGTTAAATGAGGCCAAGGGTTGTTGCACACAATTGAGAGTGCATAACTGCCTAGCCCACATGGGAGACTTTTCCACACACACCATGCATGTGGGAGGATGCATTTATTGGGAGAGACCTTCTCTCTTAGCTATAAAAGGAGGGGGCTATTCCTTGATGGGACATGCTCATTCTTGTAAAGCCACCTAGCTAGTACTCTGATTTCTTTCCCCCAGTTAGTGGCATCCTTAAACTGTTTCCATACTGCAAGGGATCCCAATGTTTCTTTCAAGTCATGCATTTTCTCCTTTGTTTCCCTATGGATTCTCACATCCATCATTCCCTCATGTTCCCTTTTCCCCTATGACTCTCGAGCGTCACCATGCCTTGTGTCTAGCATCATGTCTCAAGTTCTTTTCTAGTTAATAGAATTGGTGTGGCTGTTGGGATCAAAATCTCCGTGACTTGTGGCATAAAATTTGTTACTCCTACAGCTGGGTGTACTGTTATAATGCCTTCTGTGTGCAGTTATCTACTTCTGTGCCTCTAATCTATGTGTCTTCTACTCACAGTCCTCTGTCTTTGCGACTGCAAAACTTCTCAGTTTCTATGCCTGCCGCCTGCGGTTCTTGCGTATTTTTTGGGTTCTTGCGCATCTTTTGTGCGGTGCCTCATGTCTTGTGGTCGACCGCATCAGCAAAATCGCTTCTATGCATCTTCTATGCGGTGCCACACAAAACTAATCCTATGCATCTGCAACAGACCTTGCACCACCCCTTCTATCTTCTTCTTCTTCTCTTTCTCTTTCTCTTTCTCGTCTCTTCTCCTCTCCTCTCCTCTCCTCTCTTTTTATTAAGGAGTGGGAATTGAACCCAAGACCTCCCCATTCACAAAAGGAAGACTTACCAATGGGCCAGCAAATAGGAAGTGATGAAAGTGTAATGATATTGCTTATATGGTGAAATCTCATGAACTATAACTCTCCAAACGTAGGGAGTTTCCTCCTATTGTAAAAAGCAAAAGTACTTCATTTCATGTGCTCTATTTATGTCTGATACTCGATCATAGATTTTGAACTTTTTCAAGTTCACTCCTTGGACGCACGCCACATGAGGAGGGTGGATATTTATGTCACTTCTCAACGAGTTCAAGGATTTGGTGCTTGGTCCTCCACTCATCACGGCTACCAATTGGTGAGATCTCTTTCTTGATCTTCATGTTGATCTTCAACAACTGATTGTACAATGCATGGTTCAAGGAGATGACGAGTAGGATGATACACCATGGATGATTCAAGGTGAAGAACTAGTGATAGAGTGGGAGGACTTTGATTTCAATTCTACTCATTTTGTAGTGATCGAGCTACTTGTTGCATTGGAGGTAATTAAAAGGGTGACATTCTTTGAAGGGTGGGATGCTCCCCAAGCTTGGGGAGAGATTTGGTGCATCTGCTTATTAATTTGTGTGGATAAGCTCGTCTTGAATGATTTCTTCTCGATCTCACTACAAAGGTTTCTAGGGCTCGGCTATGGTAATGTTTCAACCAAGGAATCCCTTTGTACCTAATCAACCTTTTGTCCTTCATTTTGAGCTTCAAGTTGTAATTCTTTTTTTTCTAAAGATAAACTATCAATAAAGGATTGCAAGTTTATTCAGTACTGAACCTCTTGCTCAAGTATTGAATTCTCCCCACCCTCTCCTTCTACCTATCTCGGCCTATCGAGAAACTTGGGATGTCTAGATTTTAGTCTTGGCGTGATGACATCTTGGCTCCTCCAATTTGACGGTGCATACAAACCTTTGACCAAGGCTGTTGGTGTGGGTGTGAAGCTCACTTCACCAAGGGGTGAGGTGTATTGTTATAGCAAGTCTGCACCAACAAGTGCTTGCAACCAAGCTAAGTAATCGGCACTTATTTTTGGGCTACAAAAGGCGAAAGAACATCGCATCAAGCAACTTGAGGTGCAAGGATATTCTCAACTCGTGTGTGAACAAGTTGGTGGAAGTTGGAAGGTGCAGAGCGAAGGATTGGTTCCACAACATCAACAACCATTGGAACTTTGCCAACAATTTAAAGAGGTAAAATTTCAGCATATCCCTCAAGCTCAAAATATAGTTGTTGATTTCTTGGCACGTGAAGCTTGTACTTCAATCATGCATGAAGCGAGTGGAAGCACCATCCCAACAAAGCTACAAACCATGAATGAGCGTGATCATTTGTAAGGAATGCAAAGGTTGTGGTCATCTTGAAACTAAGTGTTGGGTATATTTGATACGAGTTTACTGACTTCGGAAGATCATTAGAAAGGTCCTTAAGGACATTGCACAAAAGAAGGATGCCAAACCGCACACCCCTTGAAGAAATAGCATGGCAACTACAAGAACTGGAAGAAGCTAAAGGTGATGTGCAAGCTCTCCAACTGTTGACACTTGTCATGGCATTCTTGTTTGCCTTGATGAACAACCTCATGCAATGCCACATCTCTAACCCTCGCTTATAAAGATGGATGCAATATCATGAGGGTTGGTCCTTTTAAGATTGTCTATGAGCTTTTCTATGCTAAAGATTCTTCCCGTATAATATTTCACATTACACTAATCACACCCTACCCTGCCTATGTATGCTTTGTGGATGTATCTTCACATAATTTTCAGTTCAAGCTACCTCTTTCCATTGTTTGCCAATAGATAAGACTCATTTCGTCTCTCTATTTTCCATTTTCCAAGCATGGCTGACATCAACATGTTCTGTGGATGGGTTGAAGAAAATCCAAATGAGTATCTTGTGGCAGCACCGTTGTGTTTCTCTCAACTTTCTTACTAAAGATAGATGGCTGTTGGTTCTTCCTACATTTCTAGAGGGTTTGGCTCAAGTGTGGTATGAGAAGTAGGATGAAGACGTTCGCCAAAGCTGGCCAAGGTTGACAGCAGTGATGATTGAGTATTTCGGCAAAGAAGAGGAGCCGGAGAATGTGTATTTGCAGATGTCAAACTTGAAGCAGTGAAAAGGTGAGATGGCACGTCGATATGTGGATTGAGCGGCCATTCTCCTGGACCATTTAATTGCCATGCGGGAGGACAATGCCAGATTTTGAGCTAGAATGACTCAACATATGCTGGGCTACCTTGTAGCAGAAGCAAGTGTGAATTCTGCGTCAAGCTTAAATGGGAGATTCCAGAAACTATGGTGATTGCTCAAAAGTTTGATAGAGTTCAATCTGAGCCCACTTCAAAGAAGACGATTGTCCCTCCACAACCCCCTCAATTCTTGCAACAATAACCTAGGGGGTCCAACTCAGGGGCATACCCCCACCCCTTATCAGGGATGTATCCATCACCTCCACCTCAAATGTATGGTCCTCCCTTAGATGCTTAACCTCAACAAGGAGTATAGCCTCAACCTCCATCTGGAAGATTTCCCTAGCCTCGCCCATGAGCCCCCCTCCTTCCTACTCCCCCGGCCCCTCCTACTAAAGAACCCGGAGTCAATAACCTAGCCAAGGCCCTAAATGATCTTTGGCTTGAGATGGTGGGCATCAAAAATCAAGCCAATTGCCCTCCAAGAGAACGTGCCAATGTTGTGTGCTACGAGTGCCACCAGAAGGGTCATTATCGCACGGAATGTCCCAATATTCCAAGGGTGAATCTTCTAAGTGAATAAGTGAATCAGGCATCGAGGATTATGACGTGGAGATCCTTGACCTTGGGAAAAGAAGTCGTATCACCTCGGACCCCTCTCCAAACCGTGGCTTGGGCCACCCCAAGAAGAAGGTGTCCTTCTCAAAGCCCTCAGATGCTAAGATGGTAGACCCACCAACAGAGAATAATAAAAGATCTCGTAGGAGTAAGTGGTCACCCTCAGATTTTCCCATCGGCTCGGGGCAAGAGGACTATTCGATCATTCAGGACCTTGCTCATCGGTCTTTGAGCATCACGCTCCCTTGATTAATAGCATTAAGCCCTAAGGTGAGACATGAGCTGCAGCAAGGGCTCTCAACAAGGACGAGCAAGAAAAAGGAAAAGGTACGAGAGGTCTCTTCTATCTCTAAAGAAATTGATCGGCACCCACATACAGTAGATGTCATCATAGATAATTGCCATGTCAAAAGTGTGTGTGTCGATGGGGGAGCTGCATGTAATATCATGGTGCCCCGTATCATGAAGAAATTGAATTTGAAATGCACAAGGCATTCCTCCACTCGAATCAAGGTAGCAGATGGTCGACGACTTGCCACCCTAGGAGTCATTGAGGATTTGCCCATCACTATCAATGGGTTAACCACCACTATCAATTTCTATGTAGTGGACATTGAAGATATAGGCAGGAGTTACCCAGCCATACTCAGGAGACCATGGTTGAGAAAGAGTGATGCAGTCAACTATTGGAAGACAAGACACATGTCTTTTGGTGCTTCTAAGGAGAAGATCCCGGTGCAACCAGGTGCCACTGAACCAAAAGAAGAGGAGCAAGACAGTGATACTCTCTCATCCTCGGTGTCTGAATCAATGGAAGAATCACACAAGGGGAAGGAGTTCTCAGAGGAGGAAGTTTACATGATGGGGGTGTCTCCGACCCCGTGTCTCTGACCCCACCACCTGCAAAAAAGGTAATAGCTAGTCCTCAACAGCTTGAATATATGCTTTCCCCAAACCTCATGCCAAGTGAGAAAGACGAGTTCCTAGAAATGTTTAAAGATTTCCCTAACCTCTTCGCAACTAGCTACCACCACCTTCGCCATGTGACTGACATAGAGCACAAGATAGAGCTGAAGCTTGATGCAAAGCCCATGGCTCAAAAGCATCAGAGATTAGGGACCCTATAGACTGATGCTTTGCACTCAGAGTTGCAAAAACTTGGAGAAGTTGGGTTTATTGTTCTAGTTCACAATACTGAATGGGTTTCACTAGTGGTAGTCACCCCAAAGAAAAACAACAAGTGGCGGGTCTGCATAAGGATAGCTGTCATCTAGCTATTATTCATGGGTGGTGTACCACCCGCATCTACAACTAAAAAGTCGGTGACATAAATGCACAACGATCACCCTGGCATATCACGAGTGGAGATCGATATCTCAACACTCCCCCTCGAGCTCAATCCCAATTCCTGCACACCAAGCAGGTCTTTGAACTTGCGTAGCTTCTCTATACCCAATGCCTTCGTGAATATGTCAGCTACCTGATCCTCTATGCTGACATAAACTAGATCAATAAGACCTAGTAAAACCTTCTCCCGCACATAGTGATAATGCACCTCAATGTGCTTTGTTCTAGCATGATAGAATGGGTAATTTGCCAAGTGTATACTACTCATGTTGTCACAATAAATGACAACTGGCCCATCTATAGATTGATGCATATCATAAAGTAGCTTATGCAACCAAGCTACCTCACATGCAGCCATTGCTGCACCCCTATACTCAGCCTATGTGCTCGACAAGGCAACTGTAGGCTATTTCTTGCTGCTCCAAGTGACTGTAGCACTCCCAAAAGAGAACACATATCCATTGGTAGGTCGTCTATCAGAAATACTACCAGGCCAATTAGCATCAGTGTATCCATGCAACTGTATCTAAACCCCAGTCTCATAAAATAGTCCATACTGCAATGTGGACTTCACATACCTAAGTATGCGTCTAGCCACATCCAAATGTGGTTTCCTTGGAGCCTACATAAACTGACTTACCAATCCAACAACATAGCTCAAATTTGGCTTGGTAATAGTCATATAAATCAAACTTCCTACTATGCATCTATACATAGTAGGGTCTTCCAGAAGCTCACCTGCATCTGCGCTCAGTTTCACATTCTGCTCCAAAGGAATTGAAATAGGCTTACAGCCTGTCATCCTATATTTGGACAGCATGTCCAATCCATACTGCCTCTACAAGAGCCGTATTCCACTTGATGATCTAATCACCTCAATGCCCAAGAAATAACACAGCTCTCCCAAATCCTTCATCTCAAACTTCTACTTTGATAGCATTTTCACATGAAGGATATCTTCATCACTATCACCTATGATGATCAAATCATCAACATAAATGACAAGCAGCATGATACCTTTCTCTGTTTTTCTCACATAAAGTGTGAAATCTGCCTTGGAAATCTGAAAGCCAATAGTGACAAGATACTGTCCTATCTTGTCAGACCATGCTCGAGGTGCTTGCTTCAAGCCATACAATGCTTTCTTCAACCTGCAAACAAACTCAGGATGAACAGCATGAACATAACCTGGTGGCTGCTCCATAAAGACCTCTTCTTGCAAATCACCATGCAAGAAGGCATTCTTTACATCCATCTGATGTAAAGACCATCCCTTTGATGCAGCCATGGCAATGACTACTATTACGGTTGCCATCCTTGCAACTGGGCTGAATGTTTCTTCATAATCAATGCCATATGTTTGTGCATACCCCTTGACAACTAATCTTGCCTTGTATCTATTCATAGAACCATCTGCATTTGTGCTTCACCTTATAAACCCACTTACAACCAATTGCATTCTTTTCTTTAGGCGAAGGCACCAATTCCCATGTAGCATTTGCTTCCAAGGCATCCATGGCTTTCTCCCATTTTTCTTTTCCCATGGCTTGCTCAAAAGAAGTGGGTTCTGGTTCCTGTATCACTTTGACTACATAGGCATAGTGAATGGCTGTAAATCCATCATATTCATCCTATCCATAGGATACCTAGCTCTGGTAGACCTGCATAAAATAGGCTCACTTCCAGGTGCTCTCAAAACATCCATGGTCTTCCTTACTCTAGGTGTAACCACAGAAGGAATACCCAACTCATCATCAATGCTCTCTTCTGAGCCACTGGATTCACCATCCACATAAGAGTGACCTGCATTCACATCAAACATGGGCTGATCTACCTTCTCTTTTCCTTTTCGTGATACCTGCATACCACTACTATGCATTGCTTTGAGCTCGGGGGGGTCACTCATCATATGTAACCCTATCATGTGAATTCAACAGAAGGATATTTTTAATTTCTAAAATTTACAGAAATAAATATACATAAGGGACTATTTTAAATAGTTTTGGAAAAAATTTACAGATTTGTATAAAAAAGGGGTACATTTTATTAATGAAAAATTTACAGATAAGGGATTTTAGAAATATGCCTTGAACGCACGTGGTATAGAGGGTTTATACATAGCGACCCCCCCAAGGCTTTGAGGAGATTCTCCTAATCTCAATCTGCCTGTCCATCGTGAAGTATGTGAACCACTGGTAGAGGACACTATAGGTCCACTAATATTTTGTAACTGCTACTGTGAATTCTACGCACCATTACCATTTTGTGCATCTACATCATCAATCACATAGCATCTATCCCTTTCTACTGCAGAGAATAACCAATAAAGGTGCACTTCTCAGCTTTTGGATCCAACTTGGACCTCAACTCATCTGGCACATGAACATAGGCAATGCAACCAAAAATTCTTAAAATTTGAGAAATATTTGGTTTCCTACTAGTATGCATCTCCTCTGGCATCATGCCATGTATTGCTGCAGTGGGAGTCTTGTTCATTATGTAAACTATTGTAGCAACTGCTTCAGCCCAATTATAATCTGGTAGATCTTTTTTATTTAGCATGGCCCGAGATACCTCTCCAATATGCCTGTTTTTCCTTTCTGCAAGTCCATCTTGCTGTGGGGTATGACTGCATGAATATTGCTGTTTTATGCCATGCTCCTGTAGGAATCTTGCAAACTCATTTGAGAGGTACTCTCCCCCTCCATCTGACCTTAAGCTTTTTATTTGTAGGCCTGTTTCTTTTTCAACCATAGCTTTAAAAGCTTTGAAATGCCCAAACACTTCACTTTTCTTTTTCATAAAATACACCCAAACTTTTCTGCTGTAGTCATCAATAAATGTGACAAAATAATGACAACCTCCATTAAATGCAGCTTTAGTAGTCCACACATCAGAGTGGATTAATTCCAATGGCTTCTTACTCTCTTGAACATGTCTAGGAAATGGTTTCCTTACCTATTTTCCAAATTGATAGGCTTCACATACCTTATGCATTTCTGCAACCTTGAATTTAGGCAATCCTGCAATAATATTTTGGGCTTGCATTTATTTAAGTCATTGTACATTAACATGACCAATGCATTTATGCTAGATATCAATATCTGCAACTACACCGGTCCCATGTGCAAACATTGCTGCACTCAATTCAAGCATGTCTGCATCCAACGTAAACATCCTGCCCTTCTTCTTTCCTTTTGCTATCAAGCGACCGTTATTTTTCATATCCTCAACAAAGCATCCATGAGGATTAAATCTGACCTGCAAGCCCTGCTCAACCATTTGACCAATAGAAACCAGGTTCTTGGTGATATTCGGGACATGAAATACATCAGACAGGTATTTCTTTTAACCATCCTGCATAGACAAAGGAATTTTACCAATCTGCACAATAGGATGTGTAGTATCATCACCAGTCTCCACAAATCCTAGTCTTTTCATTTTCCTTGCATCCTGCATCCACTTTGCATGACCTATCATGTGGTTTGATGCACCTGAGTCAACATACCACACATCATTGCCTTCTTTTGCACTTTTCATAGAATTGGTCATGTGCTGCACCATAAATAGATGCTCATTTCTGTCATCACCCTGTCTACTAGAAGATGCATAATTCCCTTGCTGCAATTTTCCATTCATGATGTCATTCTACTTTTTATAGCAGTCTTTAGCCATATGACCCATTTTACCATAGTAGTAGCATTCAACATTGCTGTTTGCATTTTGGCCTCTCTACCATCCACCACGACCTCTTTGGCTCCCCCTGCCTCTAGAGTTACCACGTCCTCCTCCATAGGACTGGTTTTCTTGAGTTTGCTACATATTTTGATTTCTACCAGGCCTCCAGATCGGCCTGCTCTACCTCTGCCTCTACCTCTTCCAGCATTTGAGTAGAAGACAATTTCTTTTGAAGTTTCTCCTAAAGAAGATGCATCACCATTTCTCTGCTCTTCAGAAATTAGAAGAGCAAACAACTCCTCAAAATCAAGAAATTTTTCACGGATGGAAATGGATGTCCGGAACTGTGCATAATCCTTTCCTAGACCATTCAAGGTCACCGAAACTAATCATCATCTTCCACTAGTGACCCAGAGGAAGCAAGTGCATCTACAATTTTCTTCACCTTCATGTGGTAGTCATTGATGCTCATATTTTCTCTCTACACATTGTGCAACTCCTGCTTGAGTTGCATTTTCCTGGCTTGCGTATTTGTGCTATACATTTTTGCCAAAGTATCCCATGCCTCCTTTGGCGTACTTGCATCCTGAATATGCACAATCATAGAATCTGAAATACTGATAGACAGCTAGTACATAACTTTTCTAGCTCTCTCATGCCATCCTTTAAATGCCTGCATTTCCTGTTGCTTGGGAACATTAGGAAGAATTGGTTCTTCTTCATTTCCTGTAATGAACTCCCAATAGCCTTTTCCCATAAGGAAATTCGTCATTCTAAAATTCCATGCTTGGAAGTTGTTCTTGCCAAGCTTTTCGATGAAAATCTGTGAAAGAGAATCAGACACCATTACACAACACTGCAAAATATTCTGCCACTGCAAAAAACACAACTTCTACCTCACAAGGGCAAATCTGCAAAACTAATGAAAGTGGTATTTGATGACACAGTCGCTCCCTAGTGATGATTTTGCATGAACAGGCAATAAGGATGATTCTGTAACTCCCAATATCTCTGCACATAGGCATACAATGCAATTTCTGTGGCAACTTTTCACGGACTTGCAGAGCAGTGGCTGCATAGTAAAAACAGGGCCTTTTCTCAGTGCTTGCGGAGAACTTTCGCCTCCAAAACGAGCCCTGAAATGGCATCGAATTAGAAAAATAAAGTCACCAAGGGCTTTGCCCTTGCCCACAGCATATAATGCCCTCTTGCTACACCGCGAAGGGTGTCTCAATCTAAGACAATGCACTCTTGCACTTTCCGGCTGTGCTACCTGCAGGGATTTGCTCCCAAACTCCAAAAAGGAAAGCAACACTGGTCCTCTTACCAGGACACCATGAACTTGGTTTGCTTTCTTAAGCTCCTTACCACAAACCAGGCTCTGATACTATGATGCCGAAAATTGATATTTTTAATTTGGCATTGTTATTGTTTTTCTCTATGTTTGATAAGAGTTTCAGTATCAAGTGATAGCCTAGCGGCTCTCATTTATTTGTATTTTCTATGATATTGTATGGGTGGAATGGCTCATTGTAAATACCATAGGTATGAATTATAAATACCTTGGTATGGGGTGAGATTTATTTGTGTATGGGATATTATGGAGTTTTTTAGAAAATAGGAAGAGTGAGTCATATAAAGAGGTGGGCTCATGTCTATGTGTTCCAATAATATAAGAGACGCCACATGCCAAGCGTGTGGAAGGCATGTGGAGGAGTGTGAAGTCAAGAGGAATCCTTCTAGAACTCCTATGTGGAATAAGGATGTGGACATGTGGAAAAGAGAGGGTCCCTATGGGCTCCATGTGAGAAGACTCTTGACTTTCTCAATATTTTAAGAGTCTTGAGCATCTTGTGATGGGACACATGGCAAGAGTAGCCAAAAAGGACATGGATGGTGACATACGTGCTTATGTGATTGATGGGGAAAGGAATCTATAGGCAACAATTGTAAATGGGTGAAGGAGGGTAACAAAATCTCTATAAAAGGAGCCCTCCTCTCCCTTGTTCATCAATCTCTTCCACCATTAGGCCTCATGTTGCTGTAGCTCTAGTCTCCCCAAGCCTCTTCCATGAGCCTTCTCTCCCTCTTGTAGATATTCTCTTATGTAGACTCTTGAGTCCATTTCTCCTAGTTTATTCTCTCTCTATGAGTAGTCTTGGAGCTTCTGCTCTCTTTGTATGTATGAAACCTCTTCTTCTCCCTTGTGTTTGTAGTGTTGGAGTGGATTCTCAGTCTATTTGTAATGAAGGTCACTTCAGGTTCTCTCTGTCTTGAGTGTCTCTTCCCTTTTCTTTATTTCAAAGCCTTAAAAGTTCTTTCTATTCGGCTGCTCACTGTGCACACATGGTCCATCTGTTTCCCGAGCGACCATGCAAACTTCTTCCCCTCTTCTAGGCGAAATCTATGAGGGGTGGATCGTTGATGAAGGTAGAGTCTTGAGGGAGCATCCTGCTCAGGCGAAATTAGAATAGGTGGAGGGCAATTTTCATGATAGTTTGATGCCCTGTAAGTATTTTACTCATAACCTTCTGCTCGATAGTCCAATTTTAATGAAATTTATATCAGCGCGAAGCTCTCTTTAAGGCGCATGTTTTTATGTGATCAGATATTGAATCAGATACTGCTACAAAAAGTTATGATTCTCTGTGTTTAATAATCTATTTTCATGATAGTTTTTACCCCTGTCTAGTAAACTGTCCATAAGTTTTTGGCCGCTTCTCTGTTTCTTATGAAACATATATTAGCACAAAGCTATCTTTAAGATGCATGTCTCTAGTGCTTAGATCTTGAACCAGATATTGCTGCAAAATGTTAGAAGTCTCTATGTCTGATAGTCTATTTTCATGATAGTTTTTACCCCCTTCCAGTAAACTGTCCATATCTCTTCAACTGTCTGTCTGTTTTCAGGGAAACTTATATCAGCACGAAGCCTATCTCAAGCACATCTCTTTATATGTTTGATGTCTGATATCATGTCTCTACTAAAAGTTATAGGCCTCTACGTCTAATGATAGTTTGTAGAGTGTTTTGAGCTAAGTGTGAAGGTGTCTAGATATGAAGGAGGTGCAATGTTTCCTCGGAACCTACCCATCTGACCCAATCACCCCCTTCAAACTCCTCAATATATATCAGTTCATGTCATGTTGAGCCGCAAAATCTTCTTTCAATAACACATCTCTTTTCTCTTTGGTGCAAGTTGGTTCACTGAGATTATGGCCTCTGGTGATCCTTTCCTTCTCCCTATGCTTGATTACAACATCACTTGGGATGTTACCATCTTCATTCTCATCTGAGGGAGGAAATTATGGTGTGGTATCTTGGCATAAAAGCTTCTTTCTAATGTCCCATTCTCAATGATAAATATCTTTGTCAATCAGTTCGAAAGCACCAGGAAGTGAAGAGGTGCGTGAAGTTTATTACCCCCAACTTCATGTCACATCTTTTGGTGGAGACGCCAGGTACGTTTGGTATTGGATTCATCCCACCTTACTAAATAGTCTCGAGTGTACTTGATTGCATGTTATGCCTAGAAGAGGCATGTGTTTTGATGAGATAAAGAAGATGCCTGGAAGAACTCCGTTAGAAGAGATTGCAACCCGTTTAAGAGAACTTGAAGATTGTGAAGGTGATGCTCAAGCTATTCGGACAGTCACCATGATCATATCCTTTATGTTTGCACTGTTGAATATGTTGGTGAATCGACAATGCCGGTGGCAGGCACAATGATAGATTGGGGATTGTTCCATGCACTGGCAGCTTGGTGTGAAGAAAAGTTGAGTCTTTGGGTAGTTTTCGACTATAACAGTGGAGTGGTGATTCTTAATGCTTTCAAATTCTTTTGCTATGCAAATGATGAAGAGTACAATATCTTAAAGCTTTTATGTGCACTTCCTATTGTGAGAAGGGTGATTCTAGAATGCATGTATACACAATGTTTTCATGGTGCTGGTTGATCACTTATTTTTGAAGATTTTGTTGAGGATCACATTGTTGAGAGTTTTCAACAAGTGGTTATGCATAATAAGTTGGTCTTGGAATACTAAGGCTCTGTGGGATTTTGTTTGAATCTTGTTTGGGATATTATTTGGATCTTGGTGTTTCCTTTTTATGTTTCATCATGGTGAAGATTCCAGTGTTTCGAGGGACCCAAGGGGAAGACCCGGAGTCTTATCTTTGGGATTTTGTTCGAGGATGCCAGCTTTCTGGATGGTCCATGAAGGATCAGGCAGAGATTTTGCCTGATTTTCTTGAAGGTGTAGCCTTGAGTTGGCATGAGACCTTGCCGGACACTACCAAGGAGGACTGGGACCAAGTGGTGGTAGCAATGAAGCAGAGATTTGGGGCAGTGGAGTTGCCAAATGCTTTGATGTTGCAGTTGGACCAGTTTTATCAAGGAGAGGGTGAGTTGGTCTCTATGTTGGCAATTCGATATGAAACTTTATGGACAAAGTATGAAAGCGCAGCTTTGCGAGCTGTGGCATCTACATCATCGGCCCCTCAAAGTCTCTCAGGGATGGAGCACTTAAAGATGAGCAAATTTGTTATGGCTTTGGTGCCTCGTCTTCGCTCAAAAGTAATGAGTAAAGATCCAACAACATACATGGAGGCACTTCGCATTGCAACCAAGAAAGAAGCTTCTCTAAAGATTGAATCCTCTTTTGTGTCTTCAACAGCTTTAACTTCTAAGGTGGAGGTAATGGGCACTCCTCAAGTACCAAAGTCCTCTAAGTTAGATCATAATATCTCCCAATTGATGGCAGAGTTTGTTGATTTGAAATTGCATTTGGTTAATGCACGACAACCTAGAGCACCAAAGAGTGAAGATAGGCCTCGAGATAGGAGTGGGGTCACTTGCTATGAACTAATGTGTACATTGATGGAGGTGCATCGATTAATGTCATGAGTGAGAAGACCATGATAGATGCTAATTTAAAATACTCTAGTACTACCTCTCCTTATTGCATCAAATTGGCTGACAACACTAGGGCCTTGGGAGTTGTGAAGAATCTAGAAGTGGATGTATGTGGAATTTCTGTGCCGATTACTTTTCAGTAGTGAGGGTAACGATCCTACACAAGGCAACGCCACTCCACACAACACTCCCTACAGTCAGTGCCCCCATAAATGAAAGGGTTCTCCATCTCCATAACGAAAGGCTTCGATCGGATGACCATCACAGCCACAACCATTTGCAATGGCCTTCACTATAGTGCCAAGCCTCACCGAGCTTGCATCTTCAAACCACTGCTGCAATGATTGGTTGCTGCACAAATACCTCACGTCCATTGATAGCTCCACTAGCCTCCTACAATGACTAGCCTCTATGCAACAAAACGAGCTCCGACAAGGCAAAGCTTCCAATCCTACAAACTTCTACCCTACCATGCCTATCCATTGATTTTGGAAAGGCCTTGGCTATGCAAGGTGAAGGCTGTTCAAAAGTGGGATACTAAAGAATTGATTTTGTAGGGAAACGATAAGAAGATGCGCTATAACATCAGAAGCCGCAAAAAGGAAGTTGTCAAGGAAGAGTCTTCAACATTAGAGAGTTCAAGATCTGACTTAACCGATGAAGAAGAAGAGACAGGGTGTAGCTTCGAGGAGTCCAACTCAGAGGGTAAGGTGGAAGGAGTAGCCTTTGGTCTTTGTCTTGGTGCTGATTGGGATGATTCAGGAAGGAACAAGGTGGTGGTGCAAGAAGATCCTGTAGAGACACTTCATGTGGAGGATGTGGAGCACACTAAACGATGCCAACGCAATGAAGAGCTTCTTGGTGATTCTCTATCAGGTAGTGAGAAGCTCCAGTACTTGGATATGCTAGATGATTTTCCATGTCTCTTTGCAACAAGCTATTCACAAGTTCGACCAGTCTCTCTTGTGGAGCACAAGATTGAGTTGAAGCTAGAAAGCAAGCCAGTTGTGCAATGCTTAAGGCGATTGGGGGTGATCCAAGCTGAGGCACTAAAGAAAGAGGTAACACAACTACTTGAGGTGGGATTCATCTTTCCTGTTGATGATTCAGAATGGATATCTCCTGTAGTTGTCACACCAAAGAAAGGAAATAAGTGGTGAGTTTGTGTGGACTTTCGTCCTATGAATGCATGCACTAAGAGGGATCATTTTCCTTTGCCATTCCAGATGAAATACTAGACCAAGTAGTAGGGCATGAGATGTATTCTTTATGTGATGGGTATTCTGGGTACTTTCAAATTCATATTCAGGAGGAAGATCAAAAGAAAACATCATTTGTCACATCTTGGGGAGTTTTTTCTTACAGAGTGATGCCTTTTGGGTTGACCAATGCACCAGCGACATTTCAAAGGTTCATGAGTCAAGTCCTGGAGCCTTAGTTGGGAAAGTTCATACGGGTGTTTTTGGATGATTTTTGCATTTATTCTCGATGCATAGATCACATGGAGAAGTTAAAGATGGCCTTAGCTAGGATTGATGAAGCTAAAGGGTGTCTTGATCCTAGCAAAATTAAAGATGAAAGGGATACACCACCAACAACTTTTGTTTTGTATTTTGATGGGGCTTTTAGTCCTTCATGCCAACAAGGAGCCAGGGGGATAGTCTTGATGAATCCTGAAGCTCAAGAGGTATGGGCAAGAGGACAAGAGCTTCCAGGTATCGCAACTAACAATGTAGCTGAGTATAATGCTTTGATTCTTGGTTTGGAGGGTTGTCTTCAAAGTCAAGTTAAAGAATTGGAAGTAAGAGGAGATTCTCAGCTTATTATAAAGCAAATGCAAGGACATTACAAGACAAGAAGTCCTCATTTGAAGGAGCTTAATCAAAAGGCTATGGCACTATGTAGTCAATTTGATTTTTTAGCTACTCAAGCCATTGTAGTACAAGACCGGGGGGTGGTTTCTTTGGTAGACACTGGATGGCCAGAACCCGGGGGATTCACAAGAGGAAACTTATGATATCACGTGAGTGTACAATAGGGGGGTTTTTTTTAATGAGGCATAAGCTTATACATTAGGGGTGGGGGGCCTTTTATTTTTTCCCAATATTGAATTTAAGTTAGGGGGGCCATGCCATATTTAAGAGCGGGGGACATAGTATAGGCTACCTTGGATAACTAGTCCAAACAAGTTTAGTTTTGTGTATGGTTTTAAATAGTCATAGGGAAAGTAATCTAAATTTTCTTATTGTGTGATCTAAATGCTTGAGAAAGAACATAGATTTAAGGAAAGGGGGGACTTTATAGAATTTTGGTGGTATATTATAAGCTTAAATAGGGGTGTTTAATCATCCTACATGGATCTTAAATAGGGGGTTTTCTTGAAGTTCATGCACGCAGGTGACGTCCCCCTTTCATGAAGAGTGAATCCCCCGGGGGCCAGAACTGCAAGATATTTAGCAATATGTGGAAGAAGGCATGTTTCCTCGAGGGTTAACTCCACAACAAAAGCAAAGATTGGTAAGGAAGGCTTGTCCCTATACTATTGTTGATGACATTCTTTATAAATTGGGAAAAGATAAGGTGCTCCATCGGGTGGTCCATCCCATGGAGACTAGGAGAATCCTAGAAATGTGTCATGAATGCTCTGGTCATTTTGCTTCAGCAAGCACAGCTAGGAGAATTCTTAATGCAGGATACTTTTGGCCACGCCTCCATAAGGATGTATATGAATGGTGTTGAAGTTGTAAAGTATGCCAAAAGTTTGGAAGGTGACAGCTGATTCCTGGGCCCTTGAAGCCTATATCAGCATATGGACCATTTGAGAGGTGGGGGTTGGACTTTGTGGGACCACTCCCTTGCTCATCTCAAGGCAAGCATTATTTATTGGTGGCCACAGATTATGCGACTCGATGGGTAGAGGCCAAGGCCACAGTCAATAGCAAGGCAAGCACAGTTGCAAAATTTCTCTTTGATCAAATTTGTTCATGCTTTGGTTGTCCTTTGGAAATTCTCACTGATGGAGGAACCTCTTTTAGAAATGAATTAATGTAAGATGTGGTGCATAAGCTAAAGATATATCATAGCATGTCCATGCCATACTATCCCCAATGTAATGGCTTGGTTGAGAAAACAAATGGATTGTTGTGCAATTCAATGGGAAAGCTTGTTGATACCAAGAAAAGGCATTGGGATAGGCGCTTGGTAGAATTTTTATCGGCTTACAGAACCACACACAAGCCAACTATTGGTGGGTTTACACCATTCCAACTAGTGTATGGAATAGAAGCCATTTTACCCATTGAATTGGAGATACATAGTCTTCCCACAACTATTGCAAGAATAGAAGGACAGGAGGATGCCTATGCTCAATGCTTGGTACAGCTAGAAGCCTTGGATGAATGCAGATTACAGGCCTTACAAAACGTGGAATCTTCTTAAAAAAAGGCGCAAGGCCCGTTTTGACACCAAATTATGCAAGAAGAAAGATATTGCAGAAGGAGATTTTGGTAATGAGATTTGATAGTTGTCTAGACAAGTGGCTAGACAAAAAGTCTATTGGTCGATGGGAGGGCCATATCGAGTCAAAAAGAAGTTCACAAATGGAACCTATCAGCTTGAGGAGGTTGACGGCATGGTGATACCCGGATGCACCAATGAGTATCGCCTTAAATTCTTCTATGCTCGACCACCTTGAGGGCCAGCAGACCCTCTCTATACTAGAGAGGATCTGCTGGGGGGGGAAAGATGTGATGCCAAAAATTGATATTTTCAATTTGGCATTGGTATTGTTTTTCTATATGTTTGATAAGAGTTTGAGTATCAAGTGATAGCCTAGCGGCTCTCACTTATTTCTATTTTCTATGATATTGTATGGGTGGAATGGCTCATTGTAAATACCATAGGTATGAATTATAAATATCTTGGTATGGGGTGAGAGTTATTTGTGTATGGGATATTATGGAGTTTTTTAGAAAATAGGAAGAGTGAGTCATATCAAGAGGTGGGCTCATGTCCATGTGTTCCAATAATATAAGAGAGGCCACATGCCAAGCGTGTCGAAGGCATGTGGAGGAGTGTGAAGTCAAGAGGAATCCTTTAGAACTCCTATGTGGAATAAGGAGGATGTGGACATGTGGAAAAGAGAGGGTCCCTATGGGCTCCATGTGAGGAGACTCTTGACTTTCTCAATATTTTAAGAGTCTTGAACATCTTGTGATGGGACACATGGCAAGAGTAGCCAAAAAGGACATGGATGGTGACATACGTGCTTATGTGATTGATGGGGAAAGGAATCTATAGGCAACAATTGTAAATGGGTGAAGGAGGGTAACAAAATCTCTATAAAAGGAGCCCTCCTCTCCCTTGTTCATCAATCTCTTCCACCATTAGGCCTCATGTTACTGTAGCTCTAGTCTCCTCAAGCCTCTTTCATGAGCCTTCTCTCCCTCTTGTAGATATTCTCTTATGTAGACTCTTGAGTCCATTTCTCTCTAGTTTATTCTCTCTCTATGAGGTCTTGGAGCTTTGGCTCCCTCTTGTATGTATGAAACCTCTTCTTCTCCCTTGTGTTTGTAGTGTTGGAGTGGATTCTCACTCTATTTGTAATGAAGGTCACTTTAGGTTCTCTCTCTCTTGAGTGTCTCTTCCCTTTTCTTTCTTTCAAAGCCTTAAAAGTTCTTTCTATTTGACTGCTCTCACTGTGCACACATGGTCCATCTGTTTCCCGATCCACCATGTAAACTTCTTCCCCTCTTCTAGGCATAATCTATGAGGGGTGGATCATTGATGAAGGTGGAGTCTTGAGGGAGCATCCTGCTCAGGCGAAATTAGCATGGGTGGAGGGCAGTTTTCATGACAGTTTGACCCCCTGTTAGTATTTTGCTCATAACTTTTTGCTTGATAGTCCGATTTTAATGAAATTTATATTAGCTCAAAGCAATCTTTGCATGTTTGTTCGTGATCAGATCTTGAATCAGATACTGCTGCAAAAAGTTATGATTCTCTATGTCTGACAATCTATTTTCATGACAGTTTTTACCCCCGTCTAGTAAACTATCCATAACTTTTTGGCCGCTTCTTTGTTTCTTATGAAACATATATCAGCGCAAAGCTCTCTTTAAGGTGCATTTCGGTACGATACTATTGATACAAGTCAATTTAATAGATGTTGAGGATTGTATAATGTGTTGTGTCCATCAGATATGATTTAGATGGTTAAACTCACCACAAACCTCATTTTTCACCAAGTGTTATGTACAACTGTAAAAAACACATGCTTTGAGGTGTGTTATTCAATTGCACACATACTCAATAGGCACAATACTTTGTAAGTTAATAAATACAACCTATGTTGATTTATATGCAAAGTATTGTGTGCATTAGGATGGTCAAAGTTGCCACATATCCCATTTTTTAACGAAGTGCTATGCACAACAATGAAAAAATAATATTTGAGGTATGTCATTCGATTTCCCTCATAACCAATGGGTGCTATACTTTGCATACACATCAATATAATATATGTTGAGATGCGTGCAAAATATCGTTCCCATCGGATATGCTTTCAATGGTCAAACATGTCACAAACTCTATTTTTCACCAACTGTTATGCACAAGTGCCAAAAAATAGTATCTGAGGTGTATTATTTGAATGCTCTCATACCCGATGGGCATGATTCTTTGCACACATGTTAATAGTACCTAATTATACATGCATGAAAAATATCATATCCAGCAGATATGCTTTGGATCGTTAAATACGCCACAAACTCCATTTATCTCACGAAGTGTTATGCACAATTGCCAAAGACTAGTATGTGAGGGGTGTTATTCAAATGCCCTCATACTCGATGGGCACGATACTTTGCACACATGTCAATACAACCTAAAATAGTATCTAAGGTATATTATTCAAATTCTCTCATATCTAATGGGCATGATGCTTTGCAAACATATTAATCTAATATAATTAGAGATGCATGAAAAATATTGTGTCCATCGGATATGCTTTGGATGGTCAAACACTATGAAGATAGTGGGAGAGAGGTAAGGAGTCTCACTTGCAGCTTTCTCATATACACAATGGGGGAATACACACACAGGTGGAGTTTGAAAACACATGTGGGTCTCAAACCAAACTCAGCTAACCTAGGTGGCACACTAATTGAGCCACTAACTAGAGTACATAAAGATAGCTGTCATCCAGCTATTATTCATGGGTGGTGTACCAACCACATCTGCAACTAACAAGTTGGTGACATAAATGCACAACGGTCACCCTGGCATATCACTAGTGGAGCTCGATATCTCAACACTCCCCCTCGAGCTCAATCCCAATTCCTGCACACCAAGCAGGTCTTTGAACTTGCGTAGCTTCTCTACGCCCAATGCTTTCATGAATATATCAGCTGCCTGATCCTCTATGCTGACATAAAATAGGTCAATAAAACCTACTAGAACCTTCTCCCACACATAGTGGTAATGCACTTCAATGTGCTTTGTTCTAGCATGATAGACCGGGTTATTTGCCAAGTGTATACTACTCATGTTGTCACAATAAATGACAATTGGCCCATCTCTAGACTGATGCATATCATAAAGCAGCTTATGCAACCAAGCTGCCTCACATGCAGCCATTGATGCACCCCTGTATTCAGCCTCTGTGCTCGACAAGGCAACTGTAGGTTGTTTCTTGCTACTCCAAGTGATTGCACCACTCCCAAAAGAAAACACATATCCATTGGTAGATCGTCTATCAGAAATACTACCAGCCCAATTAGCATCAGTGTATCCATGCAACTGTATCTGAACCCCGTTCTCATAAAATAGTCCATACTGCAATGTGGACTTCACATACCTCAGTATGCATAACACCTATTTCATTAATTTTGGACTAGTGCACTGTCCAAATTTGTTTTGTGAGATAATTTTGGATAAAGCATTTTAAAAAAAGAGGCTCTTATAAAACAAAACTTTGAGTCAAAATGTAAGATTTCAAAAAATCAAATTAGAAAAAATGACATGACATGTTATTAAAACTAGAGTACATTAAAAAAAGAGGACTTCATGTTGTTAAAAGAGACAAAAAGTAAGATTTTTAAAAATCAAATTAGAAAAAAAGCTAGAGTACATTTAAAAAACTAGAGTGTATTTAAAAAAAAGCATGACACATTTGTACAAGAAGTAGATCATATAACTCAAAGACATATGGTGTTAAAAAACACCTTCCATTAGCTCAGCCTAGAAGATGTCATCTTTGTCTCTCTTGTCTATAACAACTTTACATTAGAGAACTAAAAAGTCTTTGTGGAACTGTAGTTTCATTTCTTGTCTATTACAGTTACTTTAGAAAACACATAAGTCTATGGAATTAAATTTCGCAGTTACTTTAAATTTATATGGAATTCAATTTCCATCACTTGACTATTAAGTCATTAGAGAGAGCATATGTCCTCGAAAGTGCCTACTATGGCATTGGCTTCATGAAAACAAGCAGACTTTAAACTTACAAGCCATGTGTAACTAGGGCTGGCATCGCAAATCTCCTCATAGACTCTCCTCACAACTTGTTTCGAATCTTCTGCCGACTTGTAAGCATTCAACAACTCTTCTTTTCTCTCTTGTCTTTCCTCATCTTCACCATTTTTTTCAATACAGCTTCTAGCCACCACCATATCCTGTACGAAAATTTAACTCGTTCGCATAAGAAGTACGTGATTAAAAGAAGCGAAAAAGAAAGCTAAGGATATTCACCTCTTCTATTGGGTTCAAATCAAAGCAGCCATATGCATAACCTCGGGGGGGTCACTATGTATAAACCCTCTATATCACGTGCATTCAAGGCCTATATTTAAAATCCCTTATCTGTAAATTTTTTCATTAATAAAATATACCCCTTTTCTATACAAATCTGTAAATTTTTTCTAAAACTATTTTAAATAGTCTCTTATGTATATTTATTCTTGTAAATTTTAGGAATAAAAAATATCCTTCTGTTGAACTCACGTGATAGGGTTACATATGATGAGTGACCCCCCGAGTGCATAACATATCCTCCTCGAATGATTTTCCCTTCATTGGTCCATACAAAAGAGATCTAAGATAGAATTTGAGTTCAATAAATGAAATCCGGTAGTAACTAGTCATTGTCTTAGAGGGAAAGTGGGAGAAGGAGAGTGAGGGAGCGATAGCGAGGGATGCACAGTGAGCTACCCCTCCTTCAAGAGTGATAGAAAGTGAGGGAAGACGTAAAGTGAAAGACGAATACAAGTTAATCAGAAGGACTAGGATGTAAGAAATAAGAGTCTAGTGTTTGTGGAAGGACTACGATGGAAGAATATAAGTGCACTAAGGCACGATGTGTTCGCTATGATAAGGATAAGGGTTGGAATAAAGTGAGAGAAGCATTAGAAATGCTCTACTTTAAGTGAGTGGAGACTATCCAACTGAATAAAATTTTGCAAAGCATTGGGAATGCTATACTTTAAGTGAGTGGAGCATTGGGAATTGATACTTTGCCATGAAATATATTACAAATATTACATCATCACATATTCATATCAAAATTCTCATCACAGAAGGTTATATTTCCTAATAATCACATCAAAATTGTGTGCATGAAATAAATATATAAATATCATGACTAAATGCCACTTAAGTAATAAGTCAAAAATTGGTGTATAATCAACAAAAACTACATCATGATTCATACATTGCAACAAATAAATGTCAACCATAATATTCATGGAGTAAACAACATCATGAGAATATGCTCCTCATGCATATATACAAACACAGCATCATACATGCATCACAACTCTTCTGATGCTTCTAGTGGAGACTGTGGCAACTCTTTTGATTCTTCCAATGGAGCCTGTGGTCCTCTAGATGTACACTCAGTCTCTACTTCTTCTGTAGTATGTAGTGCTTTCGGAGTAGACTCAATATCCTCTTCCTTAAATGCAAACGAAGGCTGTGGCAACTCTTCTGATGCTTCCAGTGGAGGCTGTGGTGTTGTAGGTGTACACTAAGTCTCTACTTCTTCTGTAGTGTGCAGTGCTTTCACAGTAGACTCAGTCTCCTCTTCCTTAAATGCAAGCTCTGATATTGCTTTAGTTGCACGTTGTATTCTAATGGCAGCAATTAGGTCTCGAATGATTTCAGCCCTAAACAATTGTATATCCTCCTCTAAATATTTGAGCTCCAAAGAGTCTTCCGATGAGATTTGTGGCTTAAGTGAGAAAATTTCTTTGAAAATCAACATGTAGTTGTAGGCAACTCTCCACCCACAACTATGCCCATCTTCCTGCTCGACTACTAAATGCTTTTGGAAGTCTAGTGAGTCTTTGTACTGTCCTGTTTCTTTGATAGCAGATATCAACTTCTCAATCGACCTACTCATCATGACATATTAAAAAAACTTAGTGTGTCTATTACATAAGGTATATAATATAGAAGTAACAATAAATTAATAGAATACTTATGTTTGCACTGAGCCATGAAAGCCTGCAATCGAGTTAACAAACCAACAATAGTTGTCTTCAAGGTCCCAAACCACCAGACTCCGATGTTCCCTACACGAATAATTAAGAACCATTATTATTTAACACAATGTTGCCAGTATAAGATGAAAATAAAGGTTGCCATGATACTTACATCTCATGATATGCCATAAATAGGACTCGCACGCCATGTAAATGTAAATGCTGTAACCATTTATAAACATCAGCTATCGTCTTTCTGGTATCACTAAGTATAGGAGAAAGGAGGGAATCCAACATATACACACGGTTTTGTACGGCTCTACCAAATCGTGAGATAACTATACTGCACCAACAAATAAATGAATATTAGCTTATTAGATTTAATCAAAATATTGAATTATCAAGCAGAGAAAAAGTTTGTATCAAACCTGAGAATGGCCATCATAATGTTGTTATTGACCTCATTTGAAGCTCTAGAGAGGATTGAAATCTCCTCTCCCCCAAATTCAAGATACTGAGGTCTATGTTGAATCATAACCCTAACATTAAAAGATCTTCCCAATTCTTCCAATGAATCCATGTTTATAGAGTTGAGGTCTCCTATCCCCTTTGACTCTTTGATGGCATTCATTTCGCACTCCTCTGAGCCATTATCTATTTGCCTTGTGGGAGGGTCCATAATGTCGCCCTTAATGATTGCTTGAATGGTACATGTTATAAATGCATAGAGATGCAAATCCATATATGTTGACAGTGTGGTGTAATTTTGTATCTCAAAAATTTGACCAAATACCAAAAAGCAATTGTAGCCCACCCTCCATCCACAATTATAGATGTGGCTATCCTCTTGATGTGATACCTGACATGTTATATACTCTATTTGTTGTGCCAAGTCACATTGTCGCATTACTGTGTCGATAGCACCTACTAACTTTCGAGCTGATATGCACATCAAAACATATAACAACAGTGAATAAGTGCATTGCATATCAATCTACATGTCAAGAAGTGACAACAAGTGTAGTCTATACTTACTCTAACACAGTGTCATGGATGGATGTCATTGAGTTAGCAAAGAAGCACTTCTTAGCAAAGATGTCCACGACTACCAGACTCCAATGTGAGTTGCATTATCAATAAAGAATAATTACTGTGTTTGAGACAATTCTAGCAATGCAATAGAAAAAACAAGTAGGGTTTGATGCTTACTTCTCATAATATGCTGTAAAAATAACTTGTGCCTCATTCATAGGAAGTGCTTCAACCACTTGCAAACATCCTCTATGGTTTCTTCTTTGTTGCTAAGCACTTCTGAAATACGAGGATCGAGCATATATGAAATGCTTTGCATATTTTGTGGAAAGTTTGCTATAACATTACTATATTTAAAAAAAAGTATTAGCTTCTTGGGTTTAATCAAAATAAGCAAAGTATAAAGCCAAGGAAAAGGCTGCATCAAACCTGAGGATGGTTGTAATGACTTTGACATTAACCTCTTTCTTAGGATTCAAGAGGATTGAAATCTCTTCTTCACCAAATTCAAAAAAATGAGGTGGTTGTCGAATTAGCAACATAGCGGTGAATGAACTTCCAATCTGCTCCAATAGATTCATATTTTCATGACTCATCTTATTGAGAGAGTAGTCTACATTGTATTCTTCTTCACTTGCTATGTCTTCTACATCCTCCTTCTGCTATAAAAATATAAAAAAGTTATGCGATGTACACATCCCAAATAAAGGCTTAAACAAGCAGATAAGGTTTCATACATGCTTTCATTAGAGTGAGTCTCTCCTCCTCTTGGAGGAGAAATTTAAAAAGTTATGAGATTTACACATCCCAAATAAAAATAAAGGTTTAAATAATCATAGAAGTATAAAGATAGCATGCTTTCATTAGACTCAGTCTCTTCTCCTCTTGGAGGAAAATATAAAAAAGTTATGAGATTTACACATCCCAATTAAATGCTTGAACAAGCATACAAGTATAAAGATGAGGTTTTATACATGCTGCAATGTAGTCATATTTTCAGGTTGTTTCCCAATGGTAGCAATTAGACGCTGAATACTCTCAGCCCAAAATGCTAGCAGATCGGCTTCTGTATATGATTCCATTTTGACTAGTAACTCCAAATCAAAAATCTCTCTAAGAAACAACATCATGCAGTTGTAGGCAACTCTCCACCCACAGCTGGGCCCATCTTTTTGCTCCACTGGTAGACATCTTTTGAATTCTACTTGGTCTTGTTGCTCCGTGGTTGTTCTGACAGTAGATACTAGCCGATATGCAGCACTGTCCATCATGACATATTAAATATTTTAATATTTCATGATCATAAGATACAAAATAAGAAAGTAACAAAAATATTAAGAGAATAATTACCTTGGGGAGTTGGCATGATAGCGTTTCATTGAATTCACAAACCACAAACGGTTGAGTTCAAGGTCCCAAGCGATCAGACTCCAATGTGAGCTACACGACCAGAATAAAAATTATTATTGTTTTACACAAACTTGCCAAAGAAATAGTAAAAGTAAGGTTAGAGTTGATACCTACTCTTGACTCGCACCCCATCTAAATTCAAAGGGCTTAACCAGGTACAAACATCTTCTATAGTCTTTTGAGGAGAGCTAAGAATAGAAGAAAGGAGAGCATCGCGAGCATGTAGACACGATGCTGCACTGCACTAGGAAGCTGAGAAATAACTACACTGCACCAAGAAATAAACAAACGTTAGCTCATAGAATAGATTTGCATTCTGCACTAGGAAACTGATATATAACTATACTCTAAACAAATAAACAAATGTTAGCTCATTGAAGTAGCAGCAAATAAACCAACGTTACCTGAGAATGGCCACGATAACATTGTCATTAACCTCTTTTAAAGGATTGGAGAGGATTGAAACCTCCTCTCTACCAAAGCTCAAATACTGAGGTTCTCGTTTCAAAACGATCCTAACTTCAATGAGCTCTCCGTTTTATCCAATGCAGCTAAATTTGCAGAATGGGTCTCTGTCATAGCTTGTATTCTATGTTTGCAGTCATTCTGCTTTTCCATGGTGTCTTTAAAGCTCTTATGCTCATGGGATTCTTTAATCAAATTTAGAGGTGGTTGCATTGCTGAAGTAGAAGGGAATGCCTCCATATTGACTTCATCCATTTCTTCTCCCTCTATTGCTTGTAAACAAATATGAGAGATTAGATTCATTATCTTTTATGCTCATGGGATTCTTCAATCAAATTTAGAGGTGGTTGCATTGCTGAAGTAGAAGGGAATGCCTCCATATTGACTTCATCCATTTCTTCTCCCTCTATTGCTTGTAAACAAATATGAGAGATTAGATTCATTATCTTTAAATTTAAATCTTATTTAAAAAATTGTATTTAGTTGAGAAATAAAGAGTTCATACCTCTAAGTATTGTCATAGTGGCCTTTTTTCATAACCCTGTGAGCCATAATTATCAAAGAAGGCATCATCATGTTTGTCTTCATCCACCAACCTCTCTCTAAACGGGTCGTGTAAGTCCATCTTTTCATCATCATCAACTGGGACATTATGATCTTCAAGGTAATCATCCATGTCATCAGTGTCCTTGTGGTCTATCTCTTTTTCATAGCCTGTGGTTAGATTTGCTTGAAGCTAAAAATAAGCCATGAAATGCTTGTTTTCAATAATATTTGTGGAGTTGCCTTTTCTGAGGAGATCCTCAAATAAATATCCCATCTTGCACAACGTGACCTCCCAACCTGCGAGCAGCAAATTCTCCATCATGGTAAGCAAGAGACTCCTGCTTTTTGTTGGACTTCCATAGTTGTTTTTTTGATAATGTATGGACCTGGGACAATTCTAGCAATGCAATAGAAAAAACAAGTGGGTTTGATGCTTACTTCTCATAATATGCTGTAAAAATAACTCGTGCCTCATTCATGGGAACGTGCTTCAACCACTTGCAAACATCCTCTATGGTTTCTTCTTTGTTGCTAAGCACTTTCGAAATAAGAGGATCGAGCATATATGAAACGCTTTGTATATTTTGCGGAAAATTTGCTATAACATTACTATATTTAAAAAAAAGTATTAGCTTCTTGGGTTTAATCAAAATAAGCAAAGTATAAAGCCAAGAAAAAGGCTGCATCAAACCTAAGGATGGTTGTAATGACTTTGACATTAACCTCTTTCTTAGGATTCAAGAGGATTAAAATCTCTTCTTCACCAGATTCAAAAAAATGAGGTTGTTGTCGAATTAACAACATAGCGGTGAATGAACTTCCAATCTGCTCCAATAGATTCATATTTTCATGACTCATCTTATTGAGAGAGTAGTCTACATCGTATTCTTCTTCACTTGCTATGTCTTCTACATCCTCCTTCTGCTATAAAAATATAAAAAAGTTATGCGATGTACACATCCCAAATAAAGGCTTGAACAAGCAGATAAGGTTTCATACATGCTTTCATTAGAGTGAGTCTCTCCTCCTCTTGGAGCAAAAATTTAAAAAGTAAGGTTTCATACATGCTTTCATTAGAGTGATTCTCTCCTCCTCTTGGAGGAAAAATTTAGAAAGTTATGAGATTTACACATCCCAAATAAAAATAAAGGTTTAAATAATCATAGAAGTATAAAGATAGCATGCTTTCATTAGACTCAATCTCTTCTCCTCTTGGAGGAAAATATAAAAAAGTTATGAGATTTACACATCCCAATTAAAGGCTTGAACAAGCATACAAGTATAAAGATAAGGTTTTATACATGCTGCAATGTAGTCATATTTTCAAGTTGTTTCCCAATGGTAGCAATTAGACGCTGAATACTCTCAGCCTGAAATGCTAGCAGATCAGCTTCTGTATATGATTCCATTTTGACTGGTAACTCGAAATCAAAAATCTCTCTGAGAAACAACATGTAGTTGTAGGCAACTCTCCACCCACAGTTGTGCCCATCTTTTTGCTCCACTGGTAGATGTCATTTGAATTCTACTGGTCTTATTGCTCCGTGGTTGTTTTGAAAGCAGATACTAGGCGTTATGCAGCATTGTCCATCATGACATATTAAATATATTAATATTTCATGATCATAAGATACAAAATAAGAAAGTAACAATAATATTAAGAGAATAATTACCTTGGGGAGTTAGCATGATAGCGTTCCATTGAATTCACAAACCACAAACGGTTGACTTCAAGGTCCCAAAGTGATCAGACTCCAATGTGAGCTACACGACTAGAATAAAAATAATTATTGTTTTACACAAACTTGCCAAAGAAATAGTAAAATAAGGTTAGAGTTGATACTTACTCCTCATGACAAGGCATAAAGATGACTCGCACCCCATCTAAATTCAAAGGGCTTAACCAGGTACAAACATCTTCTATAGTCTTTTGAGGAGAGCTAAGAATAGAAGAAAGGAGAGCATCGAGCATGTAGACATGATTCTGTACTACACTAGGAAGCTGAGAAATAATTACACTGCACCAAGAAATAAACAAACGTTAGCTCATAGAATTGATTTGCATTCTGCACTAGGAAACTGATATATAATGGCCAGGATAACATTGTCATTAACCTCTTTTAAAGGATTGGAGAGGATTGAGACCTCCTCTCTACCAAAGCTCAAATACTGAGGTTATCGTTTCAAAACGATCCTAACTTCAAATGAGCTCTCCATTTTATCCAATGCAACTAAATTTGCAGAATGGGTATCTGTCATAGCTTGTATTCTATGTTTGCGGTCATTCTGCTTTTCCATGGTGTCTTTAAAGCTCTTGTGCTCATGGGATTCTTCAATCAAATTTAGAGGTGGTTGCATTGCTGAAGTAGATGGGAGTGCCTCCATATTGACTTCATCAATTTCTTCTCCCTCTATTGCCTATAAACAAATATGAGAGATTAGATTCATTATCTTTAAATTTAAATCTTATTGAAAAAATTGTATTTAGTTGAGAAATAGCGAGTTCATACCACTAAGTATTGTCGTAGTGGCCTTTTTACATAACCCTGCAAGCCATAATTATCAAAGAAGGCATCATCATGTTTGTCTTCATCCACCAACCTCTCTCTGAACGTGTCATGTAAGTCCATCTTTTCATCATCATCAACTGGGACATTATGATCTTCAAGGTAATCATCCATGTCATCAGTGTCCTTGTGCTCTATCTCTTTTTCATAGCCTATGGTTAGATCTACTTGAAGCTAAAAATAAGCCATGAAATGCTTGTTTTCAATAATATTTGTGGAGTTGCCTTTTCTGAGGAGATCCTCAAATAAATATCCCATCCTACACAAGGTGATCTCCCAACCTGCTAGTAGCAAATTCTCCATCATGGTAAGCAAGAGACTCCCGCTTTTTGCAGGACTTCCATAGTTGTTTTTTTGATAATGTATGGACCTGGGAATATCTTGCTCTTCTAGCATCAATCTCAAATTATTTGAATTCCCTCTTATGTTCTTTTGTAAGGAGTGATCAGGGTTGGGACTCCGCATACACAAGAAGAATGATTCAAGAGATTGAATCGCTATGCCACATTCTCTCTTGCCTCTCTTTGCTGCATAAACACCACTATAGATCTTCAAATTTGATGAATATGCTCCCTCTAGAGTAACCTGCATGGCTTCTTTGTCTTTTTTATCAACAAAAATGACAATGTTGCAAATTGCCACTTTGCTAATGGTGGTATATACTATTCTATCAATGAAGTTATGGATATCATCGCTAGAAACTTCATTGATAAAGAATAGTTATGGCTTATCCCATGCTGACTCATTCTTGATGAAGTCATCTTCTGAAACTCCCCTGAAGTTCACAAGCTTTCCAGACTCTGCCATAACCTCTACATTGAATTGAAAGCTTTGGTGCATATCTGTCAGCATCCTTATCTCACTAATTAATCTTTCCACATATGCAACCACCTGTTGTCGGATTTCTTTTCTCATGTAAGAGGTTACTATTTCTGACCCATCTTCATCCTTTTTAATCCACCTGTTTGCCCATAGCTTTACCTTGGGTGTTGACAAAGAAGCTACATGCTTGAACACATTATAGTCAATGTTACAATGAGTAAGTGGAATTTGTTTCTCTGACAGCAAATACTTAATGGCACTATGCACTGCATCATGCCTCACCTGTACATTGATGCATTCTTCCATGCAGTGGTCTTTGTCTTTTTTTCCAAAAACCATTCTTTCTTTAAAATTTTTTGTGCTACCATGGATGCATACTTGTCAGGTAAGTACTTTATAGGCCTCCACATCCTTGCCATCAACTCCTTCTTATCCATTACCTTTGACTTTCTTGAGATAAACAAAGGAGCTTCATAGGTCAACCGTCCACGCTCACAAGCAATGCACGTCAAGCATCTCATTGAACACTTCAACAGGATGAAATATGATAGAAGTGTAGTCGGCATATCTGTCCCTCACCACCTTGGGGCTTGTCATATTTTCTTCTCGCTCTAGAGTTCCCCTAGGCACAACTGCACTCAAAGAAGTATAGAAGTTTGTGAGTGTGTCGGCGTCTGCTTTTGTGACCTTTCGCTTCAAATCAGGATTTGGAGAACCAAATGTTGTCCATATAACCCTTGCCTTCTGTAAGACCTCTGATGTTGAGGATATCTTATGCTTTCCATGGACATAATGATTAAGTCTTTCGAACTCAATCAAATACTTGATCTCATGCTTCAATATACAGATTGTTGCAGGATAATAATGGAATGAACTTATCTTTGCAAATTGTTCCGAAGTGAGTCTTTTGACCTCCTTTGCTTCCTTTACGATCTGATTACAAGCATAAGCCCAATGTTGACCATCAATGGGCTGGAATTTGCAATGAAGCAGGAATTCCTTCTTTTGCTTCCTTTAGCATATTCTCACCTTGTGCCTCTTCGCCTTGTTCATGTGGAATATTTTTAAGAGTGTCTTTAAAGAATCGACTGAAGGTTTCCTCGAAATGTGTAGGCCTTGTAAATGTTATTTGATCCAGAAAACTATTTTTGATTGGACAAAACATTATTGGGCGCAGGACCACATTGCTTGCCACAAGTTTCTTACCATCTCTCAAAGCCTCATATATTTGCAGTGCATAGGATATATCAAGGCTTCGGCTATTAGTAAAGATAGCTGTAGCTTCCACATCTTTGGCATTCACCAACCACGTCCTTTGACCCCAGATATATCCCACATCATCATCTATAACTGCTTCATTAAGATGCAGATTAAGATTTTTGACTGATGTGAGTTCATCCTGATCATCTTTAGCCTTGGGTTCTGAGTCTTCTTCATCTTTCTCTTCTTTTAACCGTTTTTCATCCACATTATCTCTCTCTACAGTGGGACGATGCCTTTTTTTACTACTTGGAACCGTGGCTCTTGCAGTGCTAGCCTTTTGCATTTCACGTCATGGTTTGCTAGCAAGAGCTTCTAGCATAACTATAGTGGATCCACCTTGATCTTCTTCAATTTTTTTAAATTCCCGTGCACTCAAGGCTTGTGTTTCATCATCCTTAGTTACATCCACCATTTCTTGCTCTAGAAGTTTGCGCTCATGTTCTACACGTTTGTGACAGTGTGCGTGTTTTTCTTGTCCCTGCATCGAAGTCTGAGCTTTTTGATCTCCTTCATGTGAAGATCCTTGAATATGAGGAGCATGTTGTGCATCCTGAAAGTACTCAAACATTATCTTTGCATGCATCCTTTTTGCCACCACACTAGGAAATTGCTCCCAAGTATATGCAAGAGCTTCCAATGCACTTTGCAGCCCTGGAAACTTTGATGGTTGAGGAGGAGGCATCACAAAGGTCTTTGAGTATCTCCTTGACACAACAAAATGAAGACCGCCAACTTCAGGATCTGAATTCTTTGTAAAAATATCCATAAAATTCTCTTTTGTCTCTATCATTATGCCTACTACAAGGTTTCAAGTCATATCTTTTTTGAAGAAAGTAGCATCCCACGGATCTTCAACAACATTGAACTCCCTTTTTGACATAAGTAGAAAGAGTCTCTTTTCCTTTTGATGAAGAAACCAAGCTCTTCTGCCCATGAGATATCGAGTCCACCTACTAAAGCGATTGGGGCTATATTCCTGTCCTTTCAAATTCAAAGTGACATCAGATACCCATGCTCTGATCTCAGAGTCATTTAGGATAGCCCCCACATTAGTTGATTGCTCCATAATTCTACAAGAAAAGATAATGAAGAATTTAGATACATACAAGTAAAGTACAATATACAACACTTGATACAATAAATGTGGGAAATAGCCCAAAAGGCTTTACAAGGCTTCATATGGCAATAAATGTGGGAAATAGCCTAGAAGGCTTTATAAGGCTTAAATATTTATACAAATGTAAAAAAATTAGCCAATAAAGCTTTACAATGAAATAAAATGTCCTCTAGTGATAAAGCTTCAATCTTCGTGAAGACATGCAATCTATCCATCCATTGATTTGCCCTCTAGTCATGAAGCTTCAATCTTCGTGATGATATGTAATCTATCCATCCATTTATATCTATGCACTGATACCCAACTGACGCAATCTACCCACTAAAAACTATTCCACTGATATCCAATTATGCAGCCCACATGATATCCACTTATGCAGCCCACATAATATCCACTTATGCAGCCCACTGATACTCGTTAAATAGTGAATGGTCAAGATGGTCGGGTTTATTACAAGGTGCTTCATATGACAATAAATGTAAAAAATAGCATAGAAGGCTTTAGAAGATTTTTTATGACAATAAATGAGCTTAAATATTTATACAAATGCAATAAAAATAACCAATAATCATCAAGCTTCAATATGTCCCATGACATGTAATCTGTCCACTGATATATGTAATCTGTCCACTGATATCAGCTCATGCAATCTGCCCACTAATAAATTTATTGGTAAATGGTAAAAGGTCTTATTTAATAGCATGTTATGAGTGTTAAACCGCCTGTGAGCGAAGGGACTGACAATGATTAGGAACTAGTTAGAAAAATTTGAGCATGGCTTCGATTGGCAACTTGGAGAATTGTCTCTCCTCTAAGGCAATCTAATCTATGCTAAACTATGCTAAACCAACCGTCAAAGCGAAGAAAAGCAATAAATAAATTATTTTTCTGTGTTCATTTTAATGTGCTGGGGTTTAAGAGGCTTAAATATGCAAAAGAAGGGGTTTTGATGTAGAGGCTAGACCTGCATGTGAGAGAAATGAAGAACAAGTATCTAAAGAAAAGTTAACATTTTTCAATTTAAAAGATGAATATATATAAAAATATTATCTCACCTTCAAAACAAACCATAAATTCACTCTTTTATAATTTCTTAAAAGTATAATATAAAACATGTAAATATATAAAACTCTCTTCACTTTCTCTCTCTCTCTCTCGACTCCTAATTCTCTCTATAGCCATAGTCAAGACACCTCATTCTCTCTCTTAATCTCTCTCTCTCTCTCTCTCTCTCTCATAGCTCTTATGTGTTTCCCTCTTTGTCCTCATCCCACTCATTCTCTCTCTTAGTTTATCTCAAGTCTCTCTTTCTCTCCCTCCAATGGCGGCTAAGATTTATCATTCTCTCTCTTTATATCTCTCTCTCCCTAGGATTTGTAATTATTTCTCTCTCTCTCCATCTCTCTCCTCTCTCTTTCTCTCCTCTTCTCTCTCTCTCCCTCCCTCTATCTCTCTCTCTCTTAGCCTCTCTACCTCCCTACCTCTATCCTCTTGGCTGCTAGGATTTGTCATTCTTTCCCTCTCTATGTCTCTCTCTCTCTCTCTGAATTCTCTCTCTTAATCTCTCCCAACCTTCCTCCCTCCCTCCCTCCCTCCCTCTCTCCCTTTCTATCTCTCCTCTGTCCCTCTTCTCACTCTTAATCTCTCTTTCTCTCCCTCCCCTCTTCTCTCTCATTTCTCATTCTCTCTCTCTCTCCCTCCCTCCCTCCCTTGGCGGCCATGGCCGCGAGAAGTCTCTCTCTCTCTCTCTCTCTTTCTCTCTCTCTACCTCCCTCTCTTGGTGGCCACGGCCGCTAGAAGTTTCATTCTCTCTCCCTCTCTCTTTATCTCTCTCTCCCTAACTCTCCCTCCTCTCTTCTCTCTCATCTCTCTCTCTCTCTCTCTCTCTCTCTCTCTCTCTCCCTCTCTCTCCCTCTCTCTCTTTCTCTCTCCCTAAGTCTCCCTGCTCTCTTCTCTCTCTCTCTCTCTCCCTCTCCCTCCCTACTCTGTCCCTCGCTCTAGCACAGAAGTTTCATTCCCTCTCTCTCCCTCTCTCTCTTTCTCTCTCTCTCTCTCTCTCTCCCTCTCTCTCTTTCTCTCTCCCTAAGTCTCCCTACTCTCTTCTCTCTCTCTCTCTCTCCCTCTCCCTCCCTACTCTCTTCCTCCCTCTAGCAGCCATGGTCGCCAGAAGACTCTCTTCTCTCTCTTAGTCTCTCTCTCCCTCTCTCAACTCTCTCTTTCTTTCCCTCCCTACTCTTCTCTCTCATTTAAGGAGCCCCTATTCTCTCTCTTAATCTCTTGTCTCTCTCCCTCTCTCTCTTTCTCTCCCTCCCTACTCTTCTCTCTCATTTCTCATTCTCTCTCTCCCTTTGGCGGCCACGGCCGCGAAGAGCCCCTCTTCTCTCTCTTAATTTCTCTCTTTCCCTCTCTCCTCTCGCCACGTTTCATTCTCTTAAACTTCTCTCTCTCTCCCTCTCTCTCCCTCTCTCTCTTTCTCTCTCTCTCCCTATCTCTCCCTCTCTCTCTTTCTCTCTCTCTCCCTCTCTCTCCTTACTCTCTCCCTCCCTCTAGTAGCCACGGCCACCAGGAGACCCTCTTCTCTCTCTTAATCTCTCTCCCCCTCTCTCCTCTCTCTCTTTCTTTCCCTCCCTACTCTTCTCTCTCATTTAAGGAGCCCCTCTTCTCTCTCTGAATCGCTCTCTCTCTCTCTCTCTCTCTCTCTCTCTCTCTCCCTCCCTCTCTCCTCTCTCTCTTTCTCTCCCTCCCTATTCCTCTCTCATTTCTCATTCTCTCTCTCATTTCTATTCTCTCTCTCCCTTTGGCGACCACGGCCGCCAAGAGCCCCTCTTCTCTCTCTTAATTTCTCTCTTTTCCTCTCTCCTCTCTCTTTCTCTCCCTCCCTATTCTCTCTCATTTCTCAAATTTACAAACTCAAATATAAATAAGAAACTAATGAAAATAGAACTCAAAAACTCAAATAAGAAACTAATTTAAAAAGAATTGTAATGCCTTCTAAAAAACCCCCCTCCTCTAGCTGCCATGGCCGCCAAGAGTTTTCTCTCTCTCCCTCTGCCCCTCTTCTCTCTCTTAATCTCTCTCTCTCTCTCTCTTTCTCTCTTTCTCTATCTCTCTCTCTCTCTCTCTCTCTCTCTCTCTCTCTTTCTCTCTCTCTCTCTCTCTCTCTCTCTCTCTCTCTTTCTCTCTCTCTCTCTCTCCTTCTTTCTCTCCCTCCTTTCTTTTCTCTCTTAATCTAGTGCTATCTCTCACTCTCTCTCTCTCTCTCTCCTCTCTCTCTAGCTCTCTCTTTCTCTCTATCTCTCTTTTCAAATTTAGAACACAAATTTCAATAAGAAATTAATTCAAATAGAACTCAAAAACTTTAACAAGAAACTAATTGAAAAAGAATTGTAAGTAAAGAAAAAGAATTACAAGACGAATGAAAAAGAATGCAAGTATCTAGAAAAAGTGAAAAAAGTAAGGCTCCACTTATCCTTTCTCTTTTGCTCTTGGTTGCATCAATGAAATGAGGAGAGAATGAGAATGAATGAATGGAAAAAGAGTATATATAAGAAAAACTAGCCCACTCCTCCCACGCATAAATTTGAATTTTTAAAAAAGAGAGGGAAATTTGAATTCATTATAAATTTGAATTCAAATTTGTGTTCAACATTCTTCTTATACTTTCTTCTTGTACGTTCCTTTTGAATTCAAATTTGTGTTCAACATTGTTCTTGATACTTTCTTCTCGTAAGTCCCTTTCATTCTTCTCGTAAGTCAAATCTTATTTGTCGCTCTTGCTCGTGATAGTAAGTCAAATCTTATTTGAGCAAGAATCTTATTTGTCGCTCTTGCTCGTGATAGTTCTACTTTTAGTTGTAAGAATTCAAATTTGTATTGAAGAGCTCGTGATAGTTCTACTCTTAGTTGTCAGAATTCAAATTTGTGTTCAATATTCTTCTTGATACTTTCTTCTCGTAAGTCCCTTTCATTCTTTTTCTAAGTCAAATCTTATTTTTTGCTCTTGTAAGAATTTGACCTCTCTCCCTCTACACCTCTTCTCTATGTAGTGGGCTCTCTCTCTCTCTAATGGAGGTCCCTCTCTATGTGATGGAGCTCCCTCTCTAGTCGCATATCTCTCTCTCTCTAGTCCCATACCTTCCCAACCTCTCACTCTCTCTCTCACTTTCTCTCTCCCTCACTCTCTCTCTCGCTCCCATACCTTCCCCCCCTCACTCTCTCTCTCGCTTTCCCTCTCCCTCCCCCCACTCTCTCTCTCTCCCTCCCCTCCCTCCTCTCCCCTCTCTCTCCTTCCGCTCCCTCCTCTCCCCTCCCTCTCTCTCTCTCTCCCTCCCCTCCCTCCTCTCCCCTCTCTCTCCTTCCGCTCCCTCCTCTCCCCTCCCTCCTCTCCCTTTCTCTCTCCCTCCCCTCCCCTCTCTCTCTCCCTCACCTCCCCTCCCTCCCATCCTGGCGGCCCGCATCCTATAAGTACTTGTTTGAATAACACACCTAGGACCGTGTTTTTATATGGTTGTGCATGACACTAAGGCAAAAATGGTGTTTTATTCTTGATCCACAATGCAAAGCATATTCGATGGGCACAATACTTTGCACACACCTTCAACTAGGTGGAATTGAATTACATGCAAAGTGGCATTCCCATCACACAAGTACTTGATCAGATAACACACCTAGTAGCATTTTTTTTTACGGATGTGCATGCAACTAAGGCAAAAATGGTATTTAATGCCTGATCGACCATGCAAAACATATCCGATGGGCACAATACTTTTCCTATGGCTTAACCTAGGAAATGTTTTCAAAGAGACACACCCATCTGATAAGTACTTGGTCAAATAATATATTAAGGGCGTGTTTTTTTGCGGATGTGCATATCACTACCGGAAAAATGTTGTATAATGTGTAATCGATCATGCAGAGCATATCCAATGGTGACAATACTTTGCACACATCTCAACCTAGTTGAAACTGACTTGCGTGCAAAGTGGAGCCCCCATTCGATAAGTACTTGTTTGATTAACACACCTAGGACCGTGTTTTTTTATGGTTGTGCATGACACCAAGCCAAAAATGGTGTTTTATGCTTGATCGATAATGCAAAGCATATCCGATGGGCATAATACTTTGCAACCACCTTCAACTAGGTGGAATTGACTTACATGCAAAGTGGCATGCCCGTCCCATAAGTGCTTGATCAGATAAGATACCTAGCAGTGTCTTTTTTTTCGATGTGCATGATGCTAGAGCAAAAATAGTATTTAATGTTCGATCGACCATGCAAAGGATATCCGATGGGCACAACACTTTTCCTATGCCTCAAACTAGGTGGTATTGATATGTTCTAAAAGAGGCACACCCATCCGATAAGTACTTGGTTAGATAACACACCTAAGGGCATGTTTTTTTGTGGATGTGCATATGACTAGGGGAAAAACAGTGTATAATGCATGATCGGCCATGCAAAGCATATCTGATAGTGACAACACTTTGCACGCACCTCAATTTAGTTGAAAGGACTTGCATACAAAGTGGATTCCCCATCCAATAAGTACTTGTTTGGTTAACACACCTAGGACTGTGTTTTTTCATGGTTGTGCATGACACTAAGGCAAAAACGTTGTTTTATGCTTGATCGACAATGCAAAGCATATCAGATGCGTACAATACTTTGCACACACCTTCAACTAGGTGGAATTGACTTAAATGCAAAGTGGCATGCCCATCCCATAAGTGCTTGATCAGATAACATACCTAGTAGCGTGTTTTTTTATGGATGTGCATGACACTAGAGCAAAAATAGTATTTAATGCTCGATCAACCATGCAAAGGATATCCGATGGGCACAACACTTTTCCTACACCTCAACCTAGGTGGTATTGAAATGTTCTCAAAGAGGCACACCCATCTGATAAGTACTTGGTCAGATAACACACTTAAGGCTGTGTCTTTTTGCGGATGTGCATATCACTCGGGAAAAAACGGTGTATAATGTGTGATCTACCATGCAAACCCATCTGATAAGTACTTGGTCAGATAACATACGTAAGGGCGTGTTTTTTTGCCGATAGGCATATGGCTACGGGAGAAACGTTGTATAATGCATAATCCACCATGCAGAGTATATCCGATGGTGACAATACTTTGCATGCATCTCAACCTAGTTGAAACAGACTTGCGTGCAAATTGGAGCCCCCATCCGATAAGTACTTGTTTAATTAACACACTTAGGACCATGTCTTTTCATGGTTGTGCATGACACTAAGCCAAAAACGGTGTTTTATGCTTGATCGACAATGCAAAGCATATCCGATGGGCACAATACTTTGCACACACCTTCAACTAGGTGGAATTGACTTACATGAAAAGTGGACGCCCATCCCACAAGTGCTTGATCGGATAACATACCTAGCAGTGTGGTTTTTTACGGATGTGAATGACACTAGAGCAAAAATAGTATTTAATGCTCGTTGACCATGAAAAGGATATCCGATGGGCACAACACTTTTCCTACGCCTCAACCTAGGTGGTATTGAAATGTTCTCAAAGAGGCACACCCATCTGATAAGTACTTGGTCAGATAACACACTTAAGGCTGTGTTTTTTTGCGGATGTGCATATCACTAGGGAAAAAACGGTGTATAATGTGTGATCTACCATGCAAACCATATCCGATGGTGACAATACTTTGCAAGCACCTCAATGCAGTTGAAATGGACTTGGGTGCAAAGTGGAGCCCCCATCCGATAAGTACTTGTTTGAATAACACACCTAGGGCTGTGTTTTTATATGGTTGTGCATGACACAAAGGCAAAAATGATGTTTTATGCTTGATCCACAATGCAAAGCATATCCGATGGGCACAATACTTTGCACACACCTTCAACTAGGTGGAATTGACTTACATGCAAAGTGGCATTCCCATCGCATAAGTACTTGATCGGATAACACACCTAGCAGTGTGTTTTTTTACGGATGTGCATGACACTAAGGCAAAAATGGTATTTAATGCTCGATCGACCATGCAAAGCATATCCGATGGGCACAATACTTTTCCTACACCTTAACCTAGGTGGTATTGAAATGTTCTCAAAGATACACACCCATCCGATAAATACTTGGTCAGATAACATACCTAAGGGCGTGTTTTTTTGCCGATAGGCATATGACTACGGGAGAAACGTTGTATAATGCATAATCCACCATGCAGAGTATATCCAATGGTGACAATACTTTGCACGCATCTCAACCTAGTTGAAACGGACTTGAGTGCGAAGTGGAGCCCCCATCTGACAAGTACTTCTTTGATTAACACACTTAGGACCATGTCTTTTCATGGTTGTGCATGACACTAAGCCAAAAACGGTGTTTTATGCTTGATCGACAATGCAAAGCATATCCGATGGGCACAATACTTTGCACACAGCTTCAACTAGGTGGAATTGACTTACATGAAAAGTGGCACACCCATCCCACAAGTGCTTGATCGGATAACATACCTAGCAGCGTGTTTTTTACGGATGTGCATGACACTAGAACAAAAGTAGTATTTAATGCTCGATCGACCATGCAAAGGATATCCGATGGGCACAACACTTTTCCTATGTCTCAACCTAGGTGGTATTGAAATGTTCTCAAAGAGGCACACCCATTCGATAAGTACTTGGTCAGATAACACAATTAAGGCTCTGTTCTTTTGCGGATGTGCATATCACTAGGGAAAAAATGGTGTATAATGTGTGATCTACCATGCAAAGCATATCCGATGGTGACAATACTTTGCAAGCACCTCAACGCAGTTGAAATGGACTTGGGTGCAAAGTGGAGCCCCCATCTGATAAGTACTTGTTTGAATAACACACCTAGGGCTGTGTTTTTATATGGTTGTGCATGACACTAAGGCAAAAACGGTGTTTTATGCTTGATCCACAATGCAAAGCATATCCGATGGGCACAATACTTTGCACACACCTTCAACTAGGTGGAATTGACTTAAATGCAAAGTGGCATTCCCATCGCATAAGTACTTGATCGGATAACACACCTAGCAGCGTGTTTTTTTACGGATGTGCATGACACTAAGGCAAAAATGGTATTTAATGCTCGATCGACCATGCAAAGCATATCCGATGGGCACAATACTTTTCCTATGCCTTAACCTAGGTGGTATTGAAATGTTCTCAAATATGCACACCCATCCGATAAGTACAGTTTGGTCAGATAACATACCTATGGGCGTGTTTTTTTACCGATAGGCATATGACTACGGGAGAAACGTTGTATAATGCGTAATCCACCATGCAGAGTATATCCAATGGTGAAAATACTTTGCACACATCTCAACCTAGTTGAAACGGACTTTTGTGCGAAGTGGAGCTCCCATCCGACAAGTACTTGTTTGATTAACACACTTAGGACCATGTCTTTTCATGGTTGTGCATGACACTAAGCCAAAAATGGTGTTTTATGCTTGATCGACAATGCAAAGCATATCCGATGGGAACAATACTTTGCATACACCTTCAACTAAGTGGAATTGACTTACATAAAAAGTGGCACTCCCATCCCATAAGTGCTTGATCGGATAACATACCTAGCAGCGTTTTTTTATGGATGTGCATGACACTAGAGCAAAAATAGTATTTAATGCTTGATCGACCATGCAAAGGATATCCAATGGACACAACACTTTTCCTACACCTCAACCTCGATGGTATTGAAATGTTCTCAAAGAGGCACACCCATCTGATAAGTACTTGGTCAGATAACACACTTAAGGCTGTGTTTTTTTGCGGATGTGCATATCACTAGGGAAAAAACGGTGTATAATGTGTGATCTACCATGCAAAGCATATCCGATGGTGACGATACTTTGCAAGAACCTCAATGCAGTTGAAATGGACTTGGGTGCAAAGTGGAGCCCCCATTCGATAAGTACTTGTTTGAATAACACACCTAGGGCTGTGTTTTTATATGGTTGTGCATGACACTTTAAAGGCAAAACCGGTGTTTTATGCTTGATCCACAATGCAAAGCATATCCAATGGTCACAATACTTTGCACACACCTTCAACTAGGTGGAATTGACTTACATGCAAAGTGGCATTCCCATCACATAAGTACTTGATCGGATAACGGGTGGTAGCAAGCTAAGGGTGTCCACTTTTTGTTCACTCCCCAATCCTAAGGAGGTGGAAAAACAAGCTTTTTAGCACACAAAAATGCAAATCTCACCTACTTCCCTATGGATCTAGTCTTTGAAGTCTTCTGACACAACATCACACTTGCTATTGTGCACACAATCGTATAGTCTGATCGAAAATTCGATGCACACACAAAAAATTTCTTTGTGTCACACGGCATGGTTCCAGGGTGGTCACACGTTTGTCACGAACAAAGAGTGTCATATAAAATTCTAAATTTCTCACTCATTTTAGATTAAATGTTATTGAAACTTTGTAAGTGGTCTCTTTGCATTATGTAGAGCTTAACTTGATTTATTGGTAATTTTTTGAATGATTTATCTAATTATAAATAATTATTTATAATAAATAAAGTCATAAAATACATGCATTTTAGTAGCACACCACATTTTTTTAGTATTTTGAATAATTAAGCAAATCCAATTCGGTGGAAGGTTAGTAGGCACATAAGGGTGTGTGGTTGAATCATCAAATCCCAAATCCAACGGTTAGATTTAGGAAGATTGAAGTTTAATTTTTACTTTTACTCCTAAGAGGATCAACAAAGAATATTAAAAATAAATCTAGTAATTCTCAAACATAACCAAACATTTCAAAAATGTCAATATTTTTAGTTCTCTGCATGATGAATAAGAGGAAAAAATTTTGGTTAAATTTGAGTAAGGGAAACGTACGATATGGCCTCCAACAGTTAAATCTCCCTTTTGTGGGGGAAAAAGGGCCACCCAAGCCTAATACCAAGACAAGGTAGGCTTGGTATTAGGCTTGGTGAGGTAGGCTAGGAGCATCACGGATCCTAGTGGCAAGCCTTTGGAGTCTGCATGCTACCCATGTGGAAGGCTGAGTCATCAAAACCATGCCACGTTGTTAGACCACGTGGTGCCATCTCATCAAGCAGATGTGACATCACTCCTTGCCATGTCACCTTACATTGCCACATGTGCTGCCACATGTGCCACCTCGTCATTCCACATCATCAGCCATGTGATCACACAATGCCACCTTGGCATACCTCCTCTCCTGGCCACGTCACCAATCCCTCCACCTCAATTTGCCATGTCAATCTACCACCTCATGAATGCCAACTCATCATGCCACATCATGCCCAGTACCACATCATGACCATGCAAGAAGAGACTATATTACCACATCATGACCATGCATGGTGCCACATCAGCCAGATGTATACACATGACGATGTGCGATGCATACAATACCTCGATCGAGGTACATATGATGGGTGAGGCATACAATACCTCGTTCGAGGTATGTGACCGAGGACACTTAGAGATACCTCGATCGAGGTTCATACATACATGCATGCGCAATGCACTAAATACCTCGATCGAGGTATAAGGTCTAATCGCGGCTCTGGGCATAGCAGACCTCTCCACCAAAACTAAGCCAATTAGTATCAATCTTAGCACCTCTCCACCAATAATAATGAAGAGCAATCTAAGAGCAATCTAGTGGATGAGTTGAGGCTCTCTATAAGACACCACGTTTTGGTTCATTTCACCCATTCTTAGCCATTCTTGCCTCCTCATCACTTTGTCACACCTTCCATCCTACTTTCATTGAGAATGGGTTCTCAAAGCCGTAGAGCTAGTAGACGTGAAAGATGTAGGAACCCCCCCCCAAATCTCATTGACGAGGAGCGCAAGCGGAAGGCTCGTGAGCGCAAGAGAGCCTCTAGAGCTCGAGCTCGCGCTGCCACCACTGATCCACCTCCAGCTCTACCTCTACATCCCACCTCCACCCCCACCCCCACCTCCATTGTCCCCCCATGCTCATCCGCTCCCCTACCTCTAGCCTTCGACCTTCCCCTAGCCACCTACATTTTGGCCTCCACCTCTACCTCTTCCCCCTCCACCCTCCCCCCTCCCCCTCCCCCTCCCCCTCCCCCCGCTCCGCTTGGCGCCTCCCTTCCCCTGTCCACCCTACCATCTCCCATTGATCCCCTTGCCCCACCTCTTGCAGCAGCAGTGTTGCTTCACGACGTGACTTGCCGAAGTCCACTATCCGTCGTCGTACTAGCAAGATTGTGCAGTCTTTTTTTTGTGACCTCACGCCAGCTTCGCAGTCTTCTCTTCTTACGTCCCTGATTGATCACCCTGACTTGGTAGAGTGTAGGAGGCTTGCTGGTCTTGGTGCACGTAGAGATAGGGTTGTATCTAGCGAGGTCCTTAGCAGTGTTCGACGTTCCTATGCTTCTATTAAGCATAGGAACTCCAGTGATGCCTTGGCAGCACGTCGTGCTATTGTGGCTGCCATTAGTAGACCTCATATGATAGGCCATGTGCGTACCGCTTCACGTCTTCTTCAGATTGCACCGCGCACATTGCGAGCAGGCATCATTAGGAGGCAGAGTCTAGAGGATAGTGAGACTGATGCTCTTTGGGCTTCGAGTGGTCGTGCACCTCGCAGCGATCGATTGTTGGATGATTCCACTAGGTCCTTCATACAACAGTTTTGGGAGGAGCATTGCAGAGCATCCCCGGTGTTCAAGAAGGCATTGCGGAAGAGGGTGTCACGCGGTGTGTACATTGAGCATGGTGCATGTTTTTTGGAGTGTACCCAGACTGAGTTGTACACTCAGTTTGTAGAGGCGCACCCGGAGTTCAAGATTGGGCAGAGGTCATTTGAGCGATGCAGGCCATGGTTTGTGCGATGCTCTCAGGAGCGTGACACATGCTGTTGTCGCTACCATGTGGATTTTGGATTGATGTATGACGTATTCCGTTCCCTTGATGGTCATAGGGGAGTGGTTCCTACTAGCCCTCGTGACTTCATTCATTCCATATTGTGTACATGAGATGGTGATGCTTTATTCCACTCCCTTGATTGTGTGGAAGGCACGTGTACTTTGTGTGGTGACTTTGCCAGAGTGCCACGAGTTGCACTAGATACTTGTGATGTGCAGATGGTTCGTTGGCAGCAGTATGAGTACTGTACCTTGACATTAGATGGTGGTGCACAGTCGAGGAGGTTGCAGCTTGTGGGGAAGGAGGCACCACGTGTTGTATTCATTGACTGTTTTCGAGGGAAGCTGTACTGCTACATACGCCACTCGCACACTGCGAAATGGGAGGATCGTCAGTTTCGTGCATGTTTGAGGACATTTCCTATAGGGGTGGTTGTCTCAGTGGTGGACTTTGCGGAGAATTACACCTTTGCACCACAGCATGAGATCCAATCGGAGTATTATTTCTCCGAATAGGTGACGTGTGATTGAGTATTGATTTTTTCCCCGCCTCATTATATTGAATTATTTCAATAGTCATATTTTTTTTTCAATGCCATATTGCAGGTTGCTATATTTGTGCACATTAGCTATCGTCATGCACAGGCTCATGTGGATGGCATTGATAGCACCATGGACTCACGCATCATTGTGCGAGAGTATCACTTCTACATTAGTGATGATCGATCGCATGATGCCCATTTTGTGCAGCATTGCTTCACTTTGCATGATAGTTTCTTGAGGGATCATGGTGTCACATGGCAGCAGCGCTGGATCTGGTCAGACGGTTGCGGTGGTCAGTTCAAATCCGCTAGACAGTTTTATTGGTTCTGCAGATGGCACCGTGAGACAGGCATTCCGACCACATGGAGCTACTTCGAGACAGGGCATGGTAAAGGAGAGCACGATGGTGCAGGTGCTTGCGTGAAGCGTGCTTTGCGTCGATACCAGTTGCGTCACAGTGTCGATCGCTTCAAGGATGCACATGATGTGGTGCGGTGGTGCAGCCAGCACTTATCCACTAGTGCTACGTCCTCGTTTCAGTCGCGTGACGATAGGGTGGTGAGCCGGTATTTTTGGTGCGTGGACATTGGGAGTCTTGATCGGTCGAGGCCTTTTGATTGTCGTTCTGTGCCTGGCACTCTTGATTTCCATTCCATCAGGAGCGTAGGTGAGTCTCACCCCGCGATCTTTTCTCGACGGTTTGCATGTTTTTGCTCTGCATGCATTGATGATGATTGGGGAGGGTGCTCCATGATACCATGGGCCGATCCATGGGTACGGCGAGTGCTTTCTCCCTTCCAGCCTTGGGAGGAGATACATGATGATCAGGATGCAGGATTCAGTTCCTCTAGAGATTATGACCAGCTTACAGATATTTTGCGTATTGGTGATATCTTCGCGGTTATTGCTTCGGAGGGCAATGAGGAGGGTGTGGATTATTACTTGTTGCGATGCTCTATGCTGAAGAGTGTGCTGAATGAGGATACAGTGGATGGGCATGGGATGCACTTCAATGCTCATAGCATGATCATAGGTGGCCACTATTTTCAGCAGATACAGAGGCGTGGTTGCTATATTGAGTTCCAGGAGTACATGGCGGATCGGGAGGCATACATGTATTCTCATCTTGTTGTTGGGATCAAGATTACTTTGAGTCGTGTTCGCACTCGCAAGGCGACGTCCACTCCACGATGGCGCCTTGCAGTGGCGGATCACGAGAGCATACTTGCAACTATTGGCATGAGAGCTGATCCTGAGGAGTAGCACATTACATATCATATTTTTTGGGATCATCAGTTGATCAGATTGATTTTTATTGGGTATCACTAGTTGATTACACTTTTTTGTATTCGATATGTATAGGCTCACTGTGTGACCGTACCATTGTAATTTTCATGGACTCATATTTTGTATTTCACTATGATGGCTGTATACACGTTCATACACATCATTGTATTAGATTCTATTTTTAACATGATGTCCGATGTCTTCTCAATGGGATTTGTTGTGTTTGTAATACAAAAAATTGTTTATTAGTAGTAATGTTGTAATTTGTTTTGTGCATTAGGACATTTTAAAAACGTGACTAAGAAAATTCGCGCACGTACTAACGAAATACACGTGTGGACTTGCTTGTTGGGGATGAAACTTCGCACGACTCTTAGGCCACCCTAGACATACATCCACGCGAGATTTGGTCTGAATTGATTTGGTGTGCGCCACGTGGAAGGTACAATGCGTACATTTTTACAATCCCTACTAGCACTCGTGACTACGTATGAGCTATGGCGCATGTACTAACGAAATGCGCGTGTGGACTTATCTGTTGGGAATGAAACTTCGCACGACTCTTAGGCCACCCTAGACATACATCCACGCAAGATTTGGTCTCCAACTTATTTGGTATGCGCCACGTGGAAGGTATAATGCGTACATTTTTACAATCCCTACTAGCACGACTACGTGTGAGAAATGGCGCACGTACTAACCAAATATGCATGTGGACTTATCTGTTGGAGATTAAACTTTGCACGGCTCTTAGGTTACCATAGACGTACATCCACGCAAGATTTGGTGCCCAACTGATTTGGTATGTGCCACGTGGAAGGTACAATGCGTACATTTTTACAATCCCTACTAGCACGACTACGTATGAGCTATGGCGCATGTACGAAATCCTAAACCCTGTTGGGCACGAAACTTCACACGCCTCTTAGGCTACCCTAGACGTACATCCACACAAGATTTGGTCTCCAACTGATTTTGTTTGTGCCACGTAGAAGCAATCCCTACTAGCACGGCTAAACCCTAAACCCTAAACCCTAAACCCTGGACCCTAAATCCTAAACCCTGTTGGGGACGAAACTTCACACGCCTCTTAGGCTACCCTAGACGTACATCCACACAAGATTTGGTCTCCAACTGATTTGGTTTGCGCCACGTAGAAGCAATCCCTACTAGCACGGCTAAACCCTAAACCCTAAACCCTAAACCCTGGACCCTAAATCCTAAACCCTGTTGGGGACAAAACTTCACACGCCTCTTAGGATACCCTTGAAGTACATCCACGTAAGATTTGGTCTCCAACTGATTTGGTTTGCGCCACGTAGAAGCAATCCCTACTAGCACGGTTAAACCCTAAACCCTAAACCCTAAACCCTGGACCCTAAATCCCAAACCCTGTTGGGGACGAAACTTCACACGCCTCTTAGGCTACCCTAGACGTACATCCACGCAAGATTTGGTCTCCAACTGATTTGGTTTGCACCACGTAGAAGCAATCCCTACTAGCACGGCTAAACCCTGAACCCTAAACCCTAAACCCTAGACCCTAAATCCTAAACCCTGTTGGGGACGAAACTTCACACGCCTCTTAGGCTACCCTAGATGTACATCCACACAAGATTTGGTCTCCAACTGATTTGGTTTGCGCCACGTAGAAGCAATCCCTACTAGCATGACTAAACCCTAAACCCTAAACCCTAAACCCTGGACCCTAAATCCTAAACCCTGTTGGGGACGAAACTTCACACGCCTCTTAGGCTACCCTAGACGTACATCCACGCAAGATTTGGTCTCCAACTGATTTGGTTTGCGCGAAGTAGAAGCAATCCCTACTAGCACGACTACACGTTAGCGTACCACCAAAGTCAAAAGAAAATAGTAAAATTAAATTGTGGCCTAACATGTCACACCTTCCTTGTACTCCCATACATGAGTAGAGTTTAAAAGGGAGAAGTGGGATTGTTAATATGTGTATATTTTTTTGGTGCATAGCCACAACAACCCTTTCTTTTTACATAAACCAAATACCAACACTTTTCCTTATACCAACCGCCAATCCTTTCTCTTGTACATAAACCACTAAATGCAAAAGAAAATAGTGAAATAAAATGGTGGGCTAGCATGCCACACCTTCCTTGTATTCCCGTATACATGCATTAATTGCCAATTGTGTTGATTTCTCTTCTTTATGTTCATTATCTTTTATACATGCATAATAATTAGATTGGTGCATTGGCAAATGTCATATTAAGGAAATTGAAATAGTCCTTAGAAACTTGGAAGGCATATGCGATTGTGATTTGGAAGGCACATGTGATTGTGGTTCGAATATGACAAATAATTAGGTCTTGTTTTCTTTGATCACCAATTAGCACAAGTATTGTTAACAATAAGAGACAAATTAAACACTGAGTCATAATAAATAACAGCAAAATCATGCAAAGGACAAGTCTAACTCCATTTTTGAAAAAAATCCCCAAAAATTTTATATTTTTTAAAAATTGTAGGGACAAAATATACGCTTCATGTCAATAATATTAAAAAACTAGAATTGTGAAAAAAGAATGCATAAAATATTACTTATATTTTATTGCAGAACCTAAAAATGTCTAGTATTACCATTTGCAAAAAGTATTCTCTCCTTTAATTTAAAAAACATGACAAATTGCAAAGGAGAAGAAATTGCTTCATTCAACTAAGAGAGTTGCTAGAGCTTTTTCTTTGAAATACCAATCGTTTTCTATGCAAGTGCCCATATCAAATCCATATAAAAGAATTTCTACACCCTACAAACTAAGCATGTCCACATATTGGTGATTTCTCGAATTTTTTCCTTTTGTCATGTTGTTTAAGTATCTCTAGATCACACATTCCCTCAAGTTCATTGGTGTTGAAAGAATTTTTTATCAATTGATTTACACATAGGTAACAACATTGCCCTCGGAGTCATGGATAAGTTTTGTACCAATATACATTTCTAGAATACTTTTTGTAAATAGCATAAATTGAAAGTTGGTAAAATTGATGTTACTTTAATATCTAATTTCATTTGATGAAACAATTTTACATTGGGCTATGGCATTGTCTAAAAAAAGTAATTTTCTTTTTATACAAATTAGTTTATCAAATGGTTGAATTTCAACATATTTTGATATTAAGATCGAAAGGCTAGATTTGGAAGCATGAATATGACAATAGTTGTCTTTTTGAAAAATTGATGAAAAATTGGATTTTGAAACACACTTTATTGACAAACATGAATAGAATAAAATTTTTGTTTAAAAAATGAAAAACTTTTATCAGCAAAATAAAATTTTCATCCAAAAAAAGATGAATTTTGATATGTTTAATGTTTAATGTTTGCAATTAATGTTTAATGTTTACAATTACTTCACATGGCATTCTTTTTTAAATACCTTATGTATTAAACAAACTATAAACTGAGATAAACAAAGTGTGAAGAACATCATGAAAGTACGAAAATGCTCATACATCATAAAAGTGGGAACAATATCATGAAAGTACCAAAATGAATCTGTACATCATCATCATCATGCTGCAAAAGTGCATCCCTATACAAGAAACGTGTGAAGCCTAAACAATCAATCTGAATCTGAATCTGATAACTCTACATATGATCCTCTAGTGGAACGCTGACGTGGCTCCTGTATGACTCGCTGCCCAACCGTCCGCTGTGTGCCCTCAGGCAATGCCGGCTCAGATGGGCCAGCCTCATCACCTGCATGAGATGGGCCAGCCTCATCCTGATGAAGAGGAGGGCATGCTGCACGCGCCACTGCTGCCATCTCTGCCTCCCTCGACTTCTCTATGTACGCACGTCTCAGCTCCCATAGCCATGCATCTGCGAATACTCGTGCCTCAAATCCAACACGAGTAATCGTCTCTACATGTGAAAGACGCTGGTCTCGGCCCCGCCCTAGCTGCTGCTCCACCCACTGCTGCAATGATGTCTGCAGCTCTGCCTCTCGCTCAATTCGGCGTGCCTCCTCCGCTCGTGCCTCGTCACCTGGCATGAAATCACCGTACGAAAAGCGTCGTGGAACGCATGATGCAACCACCGATGCATCCGCACCCTCCTGCATCAGCAATGCTCTCTGTGCCTCCTCCCTGTAGTGCTCTGTCAAGACTACACGGGCAAATGGATCAACAGCCTGACGATGACCAGGATATAGATCATCCATGCCCAGTCCTCTGTATGTCGCCACATCAATGTCGGCAAAGCATACAGGGCACACTGAACGTGCCACCATGTGGCGGGTCATGCAGTGGAGATGTGCGATGTGGCCGCACCCTAGTCCAAACCACCCTACGGTGTCAAAGTCCTCGTGGCAGAGGACACAAGTGGCAGTAGGAAGCCTCGCTACGACTGCTGCGTCTATGGGTGTCCTAGTCGGCACATCTACAGGAGGAGCAGGGTATAGGGCCACACTGGGGTCGATCCTATGGCACGACGGATCACGACTAATATGCCTCAACTGCAAAATATAGTGCTCTGCACGATGGTATGCTATGCGTGTCCGAATCCTCTGCTCCTCCAAATCTGTCTGCAACAGTCGTACGCAAGACTCCATCTCCTGACGCAATAGATGTGCCTGCAATGCAAACATGTCGCGTACATGGTGAGAATTAACCAAAAAACTTCAGTTCAAAACATGCTACAAAAAAATAAACTAACATAATTAAAATAACTAACCTCGTCCCTAGACTCGGCCAACACAGCCTCCAACTCTGCAATCCGTCTGTCTCGAGCCTCCAACTCGTGTTGAGGCGCCGTAGATGTGGGAGGTGGTGTAGATGTGGGATGCTCCATCGATGATCGAGGTGGGGGAGGTGGAATCGCAATAGATCTCGATAGGGCCGAGACCATGTGCTGCAAGGATGATGCCACTGAATGAACATCCCCCCTAATCTGTCCTCCCACCGCTCGCAATGCCGGTGCAGGGATGGTGTGCAACTCTGGTCCCTCGCGTCGACGCCGCGAACACCTACAATCTGACGCTCCTGACGCCCCATCCTACCACGTCCCGCTCCTGATCCTGGACGAGTACTGAGGTAGTCCACCCGATGACCAAGGACAAACTCAGCGTAAAGCTGCATGGCAAACGACCTGGCTATCTGGTGGTTGTGAGGCAATCGACCACCATTCGCAGCAAGATATCTCGGATAAATGTGTGCTGCTATGATGGGGTGCCTACACCGTAAAATATGCAAGGGGAGCCCTGATCGTGGTCGCTGGCCCTCGGTGTGACCATCCCAAAACATGTCGTCCAAGGCCTCCCTGTGATGTGACTCCTGCTCAAACAACTGTCGAATGGCTCTCCAATCCAAGCCACCACCAGTGATCTCCGCCTCGGCCTATGCCTGAAAGCTATCCACAACGTCCTCAACTGTCTCCAATCGACTCAGAGCCTCAATAACTGAATCCAGGCTCGCAACCAAGTGAGGGGGTGCCCTAGCATCCTGCAGTGCCCTCATCTCAGCTCTCAGCATCTCTATCTGCATACGAATAGTGGTGCTAGAACCTGTGCGCTGGGGCTGGCGCATGCACAAAAAAAACACATGGAAATTAATATTCTATTTAGGTAATGAAAATAATATTCTATTCAATATGACTTATAATCTATTTACGTAATGAAAACTATTTGTACGTACTCCTTGATGAGGTAGATCCTATGCACCTACCGGTAGATGGGCCAAATGTGTGGCTCAATATTAATCAATATTATTAATAATTCTTAATTTTGATTAGAATTTTTTCACTCTAGTCGTTGCATTTTAAAACTTAGATGTCTCAAATATTTTCTCCTTATATGTTTCCCTTTTTTCACTTTTTATCCAATATGAAACTTTTCCACATGTGGTGTAAGGACCACATTGTCCACTAATGGCCCCTATACTAAGGACAGATAGTGGAGAGGTTTGGTTAATAAGAACTTCTTTGAATGCTTTACTGCCTTGGGTTTGCAATAGATATGGAGGAGATAGAAGGATACCTAATACATTACTTTGAACGATACACAAGCAAGGCGCATCTAGTATTTCTCGGACTACACATTAAAAAAGAGAGCGGGTTCACACTACAGACCTTTTAAAGCGAGAACTTTGAGAAAATAATTAAGCCTTTTCAATATTATCTATTTTGGTTGGGCAATCCACCTCAACTAGTGGCCATTCCTATAGATCATCACTTGGTTCAAGACATTTTGTATAAGACTCACTCGACTTCTAGTTGTAAAAATAGTTTTGGAATGAGATCATCCACATACGTAGCAACAACAAAGGGCACAAGATCCCTAGAAGAGGATTCAAAAACTTTGAAAATTAAATCCTTGGATGTCCCTATGCAATGGGAAGGGTTGCATACGATAAATAATGTTAATTTTGGTTGAGCTCAAGTAATAAGCGTCACCGTTGCCTATGGTTGGACTAGCAAGAAAGAGACCACCCTTGCTTACAATGAAACTAGCATATAATTCCTTGAGCATGTGGTTGACATTCCATGTGTGACATAGTTTCAACGAGGGAAAGGAGATATGTAGCATCCACACTATTTTGGTTATGAGGTGGTTCACGTGATTATTGATACAAAGTCTTTTTGGGAAAACATCTTAGTCATTTGTAAAAGACAAGATAAATGTTGTTAACATTAGTCATAGGTTTCCCTACGGTGCAAAAAGGGATGTATGTGTGCCACATGGCGAGCTGCCATGTAGCAAACAACATGGAATGGGATGCTTCAAATGTCGACTCTTGAAGGTTATGGAGTTCTCTCTCTCTTAAGTCTCTTATCTATGATCATTAAGGGATGATTAGGAGAGATTCAGTCATTAACAGGCTCTGTTTGAACTTAGGTCTATAGTTGATCAAAACACTTGCATATATTAGCATGAATGTGGAATGAATATAGATCCACTAGAGTCCCATGTGCAATGAATGTTAGGTATTCTAGTTAAACTTTCAGTTTCTCTATGGCGTATTTCTTTCTTCTTATACATATAAGAGAAGTAGATGAATTATGGAACTAGACAACAAACATGATCAAAGTGCTAGATCTAAAGCATGCCACAGTGATAGCATAAGAATCTCAAACAGTTTATAGGCACAGACCGTAATATTTGAGTTCTTGAAGACCCATCCAAATATTCTCAATCTTGTAATATTCTTTTTTCAGTTATGCTAGAGTCTATGCATAACTTAGAAGAATTAGACATTTGCAAACTATTCCATGTCTTCTTAAGTTCTAAGCCACTATTTCATGTCTTCTTAAGGGATATTGAAGATTTGGACTAAGCCACTATCTAGGCATTTCCAAGCTATAGCCTTATCATGCATGCTTAGTCTAATCAATCTATTGACTAATAGGGGACATATGCCTTCAACATATTTCCTAGTAGAATCGATCCTTACTAATTGCCAAATAGTTAAAGGATGATTTATCATTAGTAATTTCCCAATATATTAGGGATGATTACCCAAGCTTGAACCTAGTTTCCTTCTAAAGAACTTGCTTGTCCCAAAGTGTCTAGGCAACTTCAAGCTTTGGTCACCAACCATGTCACTAGTCAATCTTTAATGTCCAACTCCAATAGTTGACTAGTAGGTTTATGTTTGTGTATTAATTCGATAAGTCGAGCGAGTCTTATACAAAATGTCTTATTAATTTGATAAGTCGAGCGAGTCTTGTGCCTCATTAAACGTTTTTTAAATTTAAAATTTTCACATTTTAAATTTTAAATGTCGTAATTCAAAAAAAAAATAAAATTACAAATGCATTTCAAATTTATAAATACTTTATAATTATTCCTATGAACGTTTTTTTATTTAATAAAAATAGCTCTATTTAAAAAAAAAAATCTCATTTTCACATTTTAAATAAAAAATGTCGTAATTTATAAATTTCAAAAAAACATTAAAATGCATTATAAATTTAGAAATTTTTTATAATTTTCCTTATAAACTAAAATTTAATTAAATTCTACCAAAAAGAAAATGCTACATAAAAAAAACAGAAATATAGAACATCTTCACATTTTGAATAAAAAAAGCCTCATTAAACGTTTTTTAAATTTAAAATTTTCACATTTTAAATTATAAATGTTCTAATTCAAAAATTTAAAAAAAATTTACAAATGCATTTCAAATTTATAAATATTTTATAATTATTAATATGAACGTTTTTTTATTTACTAAAAAAGCTCTATTTTGAAAATAAAATTTCATTTTCACATTTTAAATAAAAAATGTCGTAATTCATAAATTTAAAAAAAACATTATATTGCATTTCAAATTTAGAAATTTTTTATTATTTCTCTTTTAACCTAAAATTTTTTATTATTTCTCTTTTAAATTCTACCAAAAAGAAAATGCTACATAAAAAAAACAGAAATATTTAACATTTTCACATTTTTAATAAAAAATGCCTCATTAAACGTTTTCTAAATTTAAAATTTTCACATTTTAAATTATAAATGTCGTAATTTAAAAATTTAAAAAAAAAATTTACAAATGCATTTCAAATTTATAAATATTTTATAATTATTAATATGAACTTTTTTAATTTACTAAAAAAAGCTCTATTAAAAAAAAAATAATAATTTTCACATTTTAAATAAAAAATCTCGTAATTCATAAATTTAAGAAAAACATTAAAATGCATTTTATAATTTTTCTTATAAACTAAAATTTTAAATTACGTTTTTTAAAATTAAAATTTTCACATTTTAAATTATAAATGTCGTAATTTAAAAATTAAAAAAAAAAATTTACAAATACATTTCAAATTTATAAATATTTTATAATTAATAATATGAACGTTTTTTTATTTACTAAAAAAAGCTCTATTTAAAAAAAAAAATTAATTTTCACATTTTAAATTAAAAATCCCGTAATTCATAAATTTCAGAAAAACATTAAAATGCATTTTATAAATTTTCTTTTAAACTAAAATTTAATCAAATTCTACATAAAAGAAAATGCTACATAAAAGAAAATGCTACATAAAAAAAAACCCTACCTGGACTCTCCCGCTCCTGCTCCGTCCATCTCCGTTGATGTCCGTTCGTGGCTCTCCGTCGCTCGCGCTTTTCCGTCGAATTCCGGCAAATCCGAAATCGGTGGATGAGGCAGAGCTCGATCGAGGTATGCGGAATGAGGGGGGTCGCTCTCCTTTTATAAGAAAAATTAGGGTTTAGCTACCTTGATCGAGGTATTCTTGACATGCCCATACATCTCGGCACATATACCTCGATCGAGGTATTGGCATGCCACGATACCTCGATCGAGGTATTCTTGACATAACCATACATCTCGTTGGCATGCCACGATACCTCGATCGAGGTATTCTTGACATGCCCATATATCTCTGTACATCTACCTCGATCGAGGTATTGCCATGCCACGATACCTCGATCGAGGTATTGTGACATGCCCATACATCTCGGTACATCCACGTCGATGGAGGTTTTGACATGCCACGATACCTCGATCGTGGTGTGTTGGTAGAAGCGGTGTGTGAAGATTTTTGAAAACCCCAAACTCGTCTGAACATATGTACATGTGTGATGTTCAACCTGTGTGTGTGCTTGCTGGCGTTCAATCAGATTTTGTGTGAGCAACTTTCGAGCACTTCATGGTATCTAGGGACGGGATGGTGTTCATCATATGTGGATGGTCAGTGGGCGATCAAATGCTAAATGACCGGTGGCATGCAATTGTGTGCACATAGTCAATGAATATGTGCTTAAGTGCCTTGGTGTGTGATTTGGGGGAAATGTCTTGAGAGTGGTAAAATGTCACTGATGAGGTGGCAAATAAAGCTAAGGTGGCCAAATTGATTTGGAAAGGAGCATGCATGCACGTGGCTACGTGATGAAGGAAGCTTCTGGTCATGAGCAACGATGAAGAGGGACGAGGATTCAACGGAGGAGGGGTGGTGGGCGGAGAGCTTCTGAAGAGGGGATTGCGCTGGGGGCTCCTCTGGAGAGAGAGAGAGCTTGGAAAGCTGGAGGAACATCGCGATGCGGGTGCTCTATGAGCAGGAGAGAAGCTATGAGCATATATCGTAGTGAAGAGGAGGTCGTCTTCTCTTAATGGAACGTTTTTGAAAGGGCGAAGCATCTCAACTATGTCGAGAAGATACGTGAGTTCTAAAGCAAGGGAGAGAGGTTGCTTAAGGACGTGTGTGTGGGAGAGATAGGGGGAGCTGGAGAAGGAGAACCGTGAAGGACCAGCAGGGTCGTAGGCACGGACCTCGTGTTGAAGGAAGGACTACGTGAGCTTTGAAAGGAGCTGCTGCTGCTTGTCGAGGGGGTCGCAACGACTACAAGAGGGAGCCTGTGAGTTTCGAGAAGGGTGGTGGGCACCCGGAGGATCTCAGACGATAGAGTGAGAGAGCTTCTGGAATGATGTCGCAATTACAGACTGCAGAGTCTGGAGGGACGTCACTATTACAGGGAGGATCTGGGACAATGGAGGGAGAGCATGAGTGATGGTTGGCGCAGCCGTGAGTTGGAGCAGGAGAGGTCACGAGTATAAATCTTTACGTGGAAACGAAGAGGAGCTTGGTGAGCGGAGAGCTCGATGAGCTTGTGGGGAGAAGAAGAAACAGGGATCGTGGTTGCAAGCTGAAGCGTGTAGATGACGAGAGTTCGAGAGTAAGGAGGGAGCTGCGCATCAGCTCTTTGGAGTTCTGAGAAACAAAAGGACCAGGAAGAGCGAGGGAGGTCAATTGTGGCTTGGTGATGGAAGCTTCTTGTGGAAGGAGGACTCTAGTGAGCGCATGATCGTGAGCTACTGCAGATCGAATTCCACGATATGGAGATGGGGAGGTAGCGGCTAAGAGCGGATGGACGTGATTATGCATGCGGGATCTAGAAGAGATGGGCTGGCTATGCAACGATTGCTCAGAGACTAAAGGCAGAGAGACGTTTGGCTAAGTGGGTGTTTTATGAGCAAAAGAAGCCTCGGGTGTTGTCAACAATCACGTGCATGAAGAGTTGTCGCTTCTGTAGAAGGTTCAGAACTTAGTCGTGGGTTTTTTTGCTACTGCCGCTGCTCTCAGAAAGAGGACAGGCATGGTGTTTCTACTGGGAGGTTGGAGAAATCATGGTGACAAAGAAGGATCTAGAGTTTGCTGCTCTGAAGGAGTGGGGCATCCTTAATACATGGAGTGGGAGTTTTGTGTGTGCTTGTATGTGGGTGACTATGAGCCATTGCTTAGTGAAATGGCAGGCTGCATCATTTCCGGTAGTTAATGTTGATCTTGGGAAGGCATGATAGGATTTCTCACCGTGGCCATTTTGTGGGTTGATGTCTTGAAGAGTCAAGAAGATAGTCTTCATGTGCATTGTGGGTTGGATGCATTTGAAGCTGAATGTTTTCTGAGTTATTGAAGGAAGAAGTCCACTTGTCTTGAATTGTGTGGTTCACTGCGTTTTAGCTTGAGGTTGTCTGGCTCTGGAAAAAATGTATCCAAGAGTAAGTTGTATCAGGAGGATTATAGAGAGAAAGATGTTGAATGGATGCCTTTTGCTTTGTGATTGTGTTGTTCGGGTGTTTTAAACGTGGGTGAGTGTGGCTGTGAAGGCGGGTTAGGCTCTACTGTTTTTGTCTATCCACGTTTTGGTGCCTCCACGGAGGAGTTCACTTCAGTTTACAAGATTGGAGGAGCAGGTGTTCTGAGACGTGTTGCAAGCAATGGGGAGAAATCCACACATGAGAGTGATACAGTGTGAGTGGTGTGGAAAATGTGGTCACAGGAAGGACAGATGTATTGAGGTCCAGCTACGTGTGATCCGACTCCGAGCCAGAGTGCAGAGAGCTTTGAAAGTGCTTGCCCGTAGGAAAAAGAATGCTCTTCGGTTGCAAAGTGAGCTTCTTCAGTAGTGTGCTTGTTTTGTTGCCTTCCAGTTTTGTTGTGGCTGAGAAAGCCAGGGTGTGTGACAGTTGAAAGATTGTGAAGATGGCACAGGACTTTCCAGAGTTTTGGGGGATGCCATATGAGAATGCAGTGAGATTCTTGGAAAAGATGGAATTCACAGCACTTATGAAGGATAGGGCAACCCCTCAGATTTTGTTTCAGATCTTGAATTATTGTTTGCAGGGAGATGCAAGAGCATGGTTGCAAACTCAAGTGGCTGCCTTCAGGACTACTGATCCTCAGCATCAAAATCCGGAGTATACAATGGTGAGAGCATCTTTTCTTGCACGGTTTGCACAAAGCAGGAGCCCTAATGAAGTATGGAAGGAGTTGTGCAAAATTCAGCAAAAGGATAATCAGGATGTGGATCAGTATTTGATAGAGTTTGGTAGACTGTGGAGTCTATGGTGTGAGGCTTTAATTCCTGAAGTACCCCCGCAAATGATAAAGAGAGACCGGTTTGTGGCTGGTCTGGAGCCTTCACTCCGTCTGAAGGTGGAGATGAAGAATATTGATAGTTTTGAGGATGCAGTCAGAGTGGCTAGAGAAAAAGAATGGAAGGTCAAGAGATTGAGGCAGCTTGGCATGCAAGAGGAGCCTAAAACCCTGGTCAATAGGCCAGAAATGATTAAGGCATATGTAGAGAGAGAGCCGGTGTCTATTCCTATGCGGGATGATTCCCTAAAAAAGGAATTGCATGAAGCTGTGGAGCTGATGAAAACACTCAGCCTAAATTGGATGGAGATTGCAGGAAGAAGCAGAGGTCAAAATAACAGGAGAGTTGCTATGGATGGAGGAGAAGGAAGTTCAGCTGATGCAAGGAGAGTACAGATTATGTGATGAGCTGTCAACTGGAATTGGAAGAGGAGCTTGAGGAGACAGTCACAGATGAAGAGAGAGATTTTTTGAGTGAGACAGAGGAAGAGAGCATCTCATCAGAGGAAGAGAGTCAGTTGTCTTCACTGTTGAAGGAACCTGATGATGTAAGGGAGCTGGATATCATTACACTTATGAGTGGGGGCTTGTCACTTGCTATGGAAGAGGGTGTTGCTCAGCTAGATCTGTGCGAGGTGGTAGAAGAGAGCCCGAGAGAAGGGGTTGCTACCATAGATGGCAGAAATGTTGAGAGCCCATTAAAGGTAGCTAAGGATAAGTCTGTGTGTGTAGATGATGATCATGCTCCAGTGTTGAGTGGTGATGATATGCCTATGATGGCTGAATGCAATCAGTTTGTGGTTGACACTGTGATTGTGCATACCGAGGAAGATGAGATTTCAGGTTTAGCATATGAGGAAGAGAGGTGTGAAATTAGTAGTGAAGATGAGAGCTCAATCATGTGTGACAGTGATGAAGCTGATGTGGCTATTACTGATAAAGTAAAAGACCTACAGTCAGCAAGTGTTGATTGTGTGCATGCAAACTGTGATGAGTATGATGAGGTTAAGATTCAGTGTTTACAAGATGATGGTGATTCAGAGGATGAGATGGATTGTGTTCTTGATGATGCACTGGATGATATGTTAGCATCGATCTCTTCAAAAGAGAATGAAAACACCAGTATGCATGTTGAGAAGGACAGCAGTGATAGTGTGATTGATCAGCTGGATGCTTTACTTGATGATACCCTCATGGATTTTGCATGTGTGGTGGGCAATGGCAAGAAAGAGTGTGCTAATATGTTTGAGCATTCTACAGGTGGGAAGGATGTTTGTTTTCTTCTTGATGATCTTGATAATTCATGTGATGGGTTGAGTTTTGCAGCTTCGAAGGTTGAGGCAATAGGGTATGCTGAAAAGTCCCTAATCATAGATTATGAGCTGGTTGTGCCCGTGAGATTTATGTGTGAGGTTGTGACCTCAAAATATGTGGATCGTGTGAAGATGAGCAAGACTCATGATATAAGTATGACGGCTGATAGCCAGTGGAGTTGTGTACTATCTTGGCAAGATAAGATATGGGATCCTGGAGACTTAGTGAGGAAGTGGATACATGGAAGGAGCTGGTGGCTACATCAAATTGGTGTGTTGTTGATTCCATTTGATCCAGGAGGATGGTGGATTATGCATATCTGGCAGTGGAGGGTTCAAGGTTATCCTTTTGATCCGGGAGGAGAAAAGCAGAGGCATAGAGCACAAGCTTGCTTTGTTTTTGATCCAGGTGGTTTGCTGATGTTCTTCTTTAGCTACTGGACATGAATGTCACAGCAGAAGAGTAGGGGTTGCTAAAGGTGTGTGAAGATTTTTGAAAACCCCAAACTCGTCTGAACATATGTACATGTGTGATGTTCAACCTGTGTGTGTGCTTGCTGGCGTTCAATCAGATTTTGTGTGAGCAACTTTCGAGCACTTCATGGTATCTAGGGACGGGATGGTGTTCATCATATGTGGATGGTCAGTGGGCGATCAAATGCTAAATGACTGGTGGCATGCAATTGTGTGCACATAGTCAATGAATATGTGCTTAAGTGCCTTGGTGTGTGATTTGGGGGAAATGTCTTGAGAGTGGTAAAACGTCACTGATGAGGTGGCAAATAAAGCTAAGGTGGCCAAATTGATTTGGAAAGGAGCATGCATGCACGTGGCTACGTGATGAAGGAAGCTTCTGGTCATGAGCAACGATGAAGAGGGACGAGGATTCAACGGAGGAGGGGTGGTGGGCGGAGAGCTTCTGAAGAGGGGATTGCGCTGGGGGCTCCTCTGGAGAGAGAGAGAGCTTGGAAAGCTGGAGGAACATCGCGATGCGGGTGCTCTATGAGCAGGAGAGAAGCTATGAGCATATATCGTAGTGAAGAGGAGGTCGTCTTCTCTTAATGGAACGTTTTTGAAAGGGCGAAGCATCTCAACTATGTCGAGAAGATACGTGAGTTCTAAAGCAAGGGAGAGAGGTTGCTTAAGGACGTGTGTGTGGGAGAGATAGGGGGAGCTGGAGAAGGAGAACCGTGAAGGACCAGCAGGGTCGTAGGCACGGACCTCGTGTTGAAGGAAGGACTACGTGAGCTTTGAAAGGAGCTGCTGCTGCTTGTCGAGGGGGTCGCAACGACTACAAGAGGGAGCCTGTGAGTTTCGAGAAGGGTGGTGGGCACCCGGAGGATCTCAGACGACAGAGCGAGAGAGCTTCTGGAATGATGTCGCAATTACAGACTGCAGAGTCTGGAGGGACGTCACTATTACAGGGAGGATCTGGGACAATGGAGGGAGAGCATGAGTGATGGTTGGCGCAGCCGTGAGTTGGAGCAGGAGAGGTCACGAGTATAAATCTTTACGTGGAAACGAAGAGGAGCTTGGTGAGCGGAGAGCTCGATGAGCTTCTGGGGGGCTCCACTTCGCACGCAAGTCCCTTTTAACTAGGTTGAGATGCATGCAAAGTATTATCACCATCGGATATACTCTGCATGGTGGATTACGTATTATACAACGTTTCTCCCGTAGTCATATGCCTATCGGAAAAAAAACACGCCCTTAGGTATGTTATCTGACCAAGTACTTATCGGATGGGTGTGCATCTTTGAGAACATTTCAATACCACCTAGGTTAAGGCATAGTAAAAGTATTGTGCCCATCGGATATGCTTTGCATGGTCGATCGAGCATTAAATACCATTTTTGCCTTAGTGTCATGCACATCCGTAAAAAAACACGCTGCTAGGTGTGTTAGGGAGGTAGCAAGCTAAGGGTGTCCACTTCCGGACCACTTTCGGGTGAGTGTGACACCCGCTCGAGTGAAAATACAAAGGTTTTGCTTCGGTCTCCAATACCTCGATCGAGGTATAAGCTCCAATGAAAATCACACACGAGCACAACCGAGCCTAGCCAATACCTCGATCGAGGTACGTAGCTTTTTCACCGGACCGAGCCTCTACCTCGATCGAGGCTTGCTGGCAAGCCAGCTATACATGCCACATCTACCTCGTTCGAGGTATCGTGGCAATCCAGCTCACGATCGAGGTCAGGTGGCATGTCCAGCATACCTCGATCGAGGTATGTGCCATCCGACAGGGCAGCCAACAGGGCTGGACACATGACTTGGCATCCCGCTGGATAGACAAAAACAGTAGAGCCTAACCCGCCTTCACAGCCACACTCATCCACGTTTAAAACACCCGAACAACACAATCACAAAGCAAAAGGCATCCATTCAACATCTTTCTCTCTATAATCCTCCTGATACAACTCACTCTTGGATACATTTTTTCCAGAGCCAGACAACCTCAAGCTAAAACGCAGTGAACCACACAATTCAAGACAAGTGGACTTCTTCCTTCAATAACTCAGAAAACATTCAGCTTCAAATGCATCCAACCCACAATGCACATGAAGACTATCTTCTTGACTCTTCAAGACATCAACCCACAAAATGGCCACGGTGAGAAATCCTATCATGCCTTCCCAAGATCAACATTAACTACCAGAAATGATGCAGCCTACCATTTCACTAAGCAATGGCTCATAGTCACCCACATACAAGCACACACAAAACTCCCACTCCATGTATTAAGGATGCCCCACTCCTTCAGAGCAGCAAACTCTAGATCCTTCTTTGTCACCATGATTTCTCCAACCTCCCAGTAGAAACACCATGCCTGTCCTCTTTCTGAGAGCAGCGGCAGTAGCAAAAAAACCCACGACTAAGTTCTGAACCTTCTACAGAAGCGACAACTCTTCATGCACGTGATTGTTGACAACACCCGAGGCTTCTTTTGCTCATAAAACACCCACTTAGCCAAACGTCTCTCTGCCTTTAGTCTCTGAGCAATCGTTGCATAGCCAGCCCATCTCTTCTAGATCCCGCATGCATAATCACGTCCATCCGCTCTTAGCCGCTACCTCCCCATCTCCATATCGTGGAATTCGATTTGCAGTAGCTCACGATCATGCGCTCACTAGAGTCCTCCTTCCACAAGAAGCTTCCATCACCAAGCCACAATTGACCTCCCTCGCTCTTCCTGGTCCTTTTGTTTTAGTACTTTCTTGATTAACACACTTAGGACCATGTCTTGTCAGCCCAAAATGGTGTTTTATGCTTGATCGACAATGCAAAGCATATCCTATGGGCACAATACTTTGCACACACCTTCAAGTAGATGGAATTGACTTACATAAAAGGTGGCACACCCATCCCATAAGTGCTTGATCGGATAACATACCTAGCAGCGTGTTTTTTAACGGATGTGCATGACACTAGAGCAAAAATAGTATTTAATGCTCGATCGACCATGCAAAGGATATCTGATGGGCACAACACTTTTCCTACGCCTCAACCTAGGTGGTATTGAAATGTTCTCAAAGAGGCACACCCATTCGATAAGTACTTGGTCAGATAACACACCTAAGGGCATGTTTTTTTGCGGATGTGCATATCACTAGGGAAACAATGGTGTATAATGCGTGATCCACCATGCAAAGCATATCGGATGGTGAAAATACTTTGCATGAACCTCAACGTAGTTGAAAAAAACTTGGGTGCAAAGTGGATCCCCCATCCGATAAGTACTTGTTTGAATAACACACCTGGGGCTGTGGTGTTATATGGTTGTGCATGACACTAAGGCAAAAATGGTGTTTTATGCTTGATCCACAATGCAAAGCATGTCTGATGAGCACAATACTTTGCACACACCTTCAACTAAGTGTAATTGACTTACATGCAAAGTGGAATTCTCATCGCATAAGTACTTGATCGGATAACACACCTAGCAATGTGTTTTTTTACGGATGTGCATGACACTAAGGCAAAAATGGTATTTAATCCTCGATTGACCATGCAAAGCATATCCGATAGGCACAATACTTTTCCTACGCCTTAACCTAGGTGGTATTGAAATGTTCTCAAAGAGGCACGCCCATCTGATAAGTACTTGGTCAGATAAAATACCTAAGGGCGTGTTTTTTTGCACATGTGCATATCACTACGGGGAAAACGTTGTATAATGCGTAATCGACCATGCAGAGCATATCCAATGGTGACAATACTTTTCACGCATCTCAACCTAGTTGAAACGGACTTTTGTGCAAATTGGAGCCCCCATCCGATAAGTACTTGTTTGATTAACACACTTAGGACGGTGCTTTTTCATGGTTGTGCGTGACACTAAGGCAAAAACAGTGTTTTATGCTTGATCGACAATGCAAAGCATATTTCATGGGCACAATACTTTGCACACACCTTCAACTAGGTGTAATTGACTTACATGCAAAGTGGCACGCCCATCCCATAAGTGCTTGATCATATAACATACCTAGCAGCGTGTTTCTTTACGGATGTGCATGACACTAGAGCAAAAATAGTATTTAATGCTTGATCGACCATGCAAAGGATATCCGATGGGCACAAAACTTTTCCTACACCTGAACCTAGGTGGTATTGAAATGTTCTTAAAGAGGCACACCCATCCGATAAGTACTTGGTCACATAACGCACCTAAGGACGTGTTTTTTTCGGATGTGCATATCACTAGGTGAAAAACGATGTATAATGCATGATCGGCCATACAAAGCATATCCGATGGTCACAATACTTTGCAAGCATCTCAATCTAGTGGAAAGATACTTGCGTGCAAAGTGAAGCCCCCATCTGATAAGTACTTGTTTGAATAACACACCTAGGACCGTGTTTTTTTATGGTTGTGCATTACACTAAGGCAAAAACGGTGTTTCATGCTTGATCCACAATGCAAAGCATATCCATGCTTGATCCACAATGCAAAGCATATCCGATGGGCACAATACTTTGCACACACCTTTAACTAGGTGGACTTGAATTACATGCAAAGTGGCATTCCCATCGCATAAGTACTTGATCGGGGATAACACACCTAGCAGCGTGTTTTTTTACAGACGTGCATGACCCTAAGGAAAAAATGGTATTTAATGCTCGATCGACCATGCAAAGGATATCTGATGGGTAGAACACTTTTTCTATGCCTCAACCTAGGTGGTATTGAAATGTTCTCAAAGAGGCACACCCATCCGATAAGTACTTGGTCAGATAACACACCTAAGGTCAGATATCACTAGGGAAGAAACGCTGTATAATGCGTGATCGACCATGCAAAGCATATCCGATGGTGATAATACTTTGCATGAACCTCAACATAGTTGAAACAGTCTTGCGTGCAGAGTGGAGCCCCCATCCGATAAGTACTTGTTTGAATAACACACCTAGGGCTGTGTTTTTATATGGTTGTGCATGACACTAAGGCAAAAGCGGTGTTTTATGCTTGATTGACAATGCAAAGCATATTCCATGGGCACAATACTTTGCACACACCTTCAACTAGGTGGAATTGACTTACATGCAAAGTGGCATTCCCATCGCATAAGTACTTGATCGGATAACACACCTAGCAGCGTGTTTTTTTTACAGATGTGCATGACACTAAGGTAAAATTGGTATTTAATGCTCGATGGACCATGCAAATAATATCCGATGGTGACAATACTTTTCACACATCTCAATCTAGTTGAAACGGACTTGCGTGCAAAGTGGAGCCCCCATCCGATAAGTACTTGTTTGAATAACACACCTAGGACCGTGTTCTTTTATGATTGTGCATGACACTAAGGCAAAAACGGTGTTTTATGCTTGATCGACAAGGCAAAGCATATCCGATGGGCACAATACTTTGCACACACCTTCAACTAGGTGGAAGTGACTTACATGCAAAGTGGCATTCCCATCGCGTAAGTACTTGATTGGATAACACACCTAGCAGTGTGTTTTTTTACGAATGTGCATGACACTAAGGCAAAAATGGTATTTAATGCTCGATCGACCATGCAAAGCACCTTCAACTAGGTAGAATTTACTTACATGCAAAGTGGCATGCCCATCCCATAAGTACTTGATCGGATAACATACCTAGCATCGTGTTTTTTTACGGATGTGCATGACACTAGAGCAAACATAGTATTTAATGCTCGATCGACCATGCAAAGGATAACTTGGCATGTCCATCTGATGAGTACTTGATCGGATAACTTCTCCCACCAATAAATTAAGTACTAATTAAAAATTATAATGAATGAGTAGATTATTAAAAAGAGACTAACATTTATGTAATTGTTGCTACTACAGCTTGCTTGCGAAGGACTCCCACAAAGGAGATGGCTATAGATTTTGTTCCAGGGATGGATGTGATTTTATGTAGCAAAAGAGAAGTAGTTGCATTTGCTACAATCCATGAAAGTGATACCAATTCAGTTTGCCACTTTCAAAGACTTGGCGAAGATAAGGTGGCAGTTACTGTATCAAAGATTCTTAGCGCACATGTTGAGCTAAAGTATAAATGTGGGGATATGAAAACACCTGGAGATGTTATGCCCTACAATACATCCAACAAATCATCTATAGCATGGTACAAAGATGAGACTTATGCAACAGACATTATCAAGAATACAAAGTGCACAGTTTACAGCAGAAATACAAGAAGAAAAGCTTAAAAGAGAAGGAAGAAGAGGTCAATTCAAGTGTTTTCTCTCTTTTTCTCTTTTATCCCCTCTTTTCTTCTTTTCTCCTCTCTTTCGAACGGGTAATTTTGTAACAAAAAATTGGATTTTACTATAGGGGACATTTTACAAATGAGATCATTTGCAAATAAGACTGTAGCAGAAGGTGAAGTATTGGGATTTGAACAAGTGGAGCAATGGTCATTTGCACAGATGAGGATTCTAAAAGTGATTGATGATGGTATGGTTGATAACATAACATCCTTATGTGATCCCTACTATGAGGTAGGCAAGAATATGAGATGGAGCATGCAAATTTTAAACATGAGAAAGAGGCACGTGGTTTTCAATGATAAAGACAAGGTATACTACAATATCAAAGGACCTAAAAAGCATGCCCATGTGCCAGGCTCTATCACTTCAAATGTGGATGATTTCAGTGTACTCAATTATAGAAGTGACATCTTATCTGGAGGGGATGAGTTCATTGGTTCCGAGAAACAAAATGATTTTAGAAGCGAAGCCTTATCTGGGGTGGATGAATTCTTGCACAGTGAGAAGGGCAAAGGTTTCAATAGCGATGTCTTGTCAAGTGTGGATGAGTTCATGCATATTAACAAACCTTGTGTCAATCAAGCTTGTGGATTTGTGAAAGCCATGCAAGATGTCCCAATGAGTGATTTTCTCTCAGGAGTGGAAGAGTTTTAAGGTTCTCAATACTCTCATAGAATATTGAATTCATTGAATGGTCCTAAGAGTATGTTAAAAATGAGGATGAGATCAACAGAGGATTATTCAATATTTAACTTTGATTGTGATATGGCCAAGGATGCAACGACCAATCATGGATGCTTGGTTACCAACAAATGTGAGGAGAAGAAGTGCATAAATACAAATAACAACGTGCACGAGGAACAAAAACGGTCATACATATGCATGAAGAGAAAGCGAATCCAGGCAGATCCACAAAAGCAACCAAAGAGGAAGAGAGTAATGAAGGAGGAGAACATGTTAAATGCATTGGGATATCTATGTTGCAAGCGAAGATGTATGCACTTCATTGATCTTGCAGACATCAGGGAATGTAGAGGACACGTGTGGCAAAGAAGAGGAAGCGAAAGAAATGAATACCTTCTCACAAGTCTCTCTTGCTTTCTTCAGAATGGCAATAAAAGGCTAAGTTCAAGACAAAAGGTAAAACCTCTCGTAAATGGAAAAAAGATTTGCAATTAGGCATATCGCAATATTACTGGATTATCCAATGGTACATATTGGGGTTTAGTCACCAAGGCAATGGGCGGCAACAAATTTAGCATTCACGGTAATAGAGGAAGGTCCAAATCAAGGATCTCAATTGTCAGGGCAGCAACAATTTTGCAAGACTTCATACATGAAAATGCTTTACCTCAACCCCATATATCTACCAGACTCCCTAACGGTGACGCGATCACTGAAATGCACCTTCGAATGGGCTTGACAAAGCTCGAAGTATTTGACTCTATTGCACAAAAGTAAAGGCAAAGAGGGGATGCCATAGCTTCTTCTCATACTTTGTATACTCTTTGGAAGAAGAACTTTGGATATGCTAAAATCCCAAGGAGGCAAAAAATGTCAAAGTGCAATGTCTGTGATGATTAAAGTGAGCGATTGAGAGTGCAACATGTCCAAATCAAAGGGAATTATACAAAAAAACCCAAAAATTTCATCATGACCTTATTCGACATTCCAAACAAAAATATGCATTTTGGAAGGAGCAAGCTATTTCGCATCCCGATGACTACAGGTGCCTTATTGTAGATGGCATGGATCAGAATACAACAACATTGCCTCATTTTGTTGCCACTCCACCTAAATTACAAGGAAAGCACTTTCTAAAGACACATCTGTGTGGAGTGTTAGTGCATGGAATTAAGTTCTTTGTAGATATATGGATTGATTCCTTGCATCTACATGATAGCAATCAAGTTGTAACATCTATTATGAAGGCAATTCACAATGTACATGCAGAAAAAGGTCGCCTACCACCGACTTTGAGAATACAAGCTGATAATTGCTGGCAAGAAAATAAGAATGTACTCATGTTTGCATTCTGCTCCATGCTAGTTGCTCATCGATGAGGCCGAATGTGGATTTTTGTATGTTGGGCATACACATGAGGATATCGATCATGTTTTTAGCACAGTCTCAAGGGAGCTTAAATGCAAGGATGTGGAGACAATAGATGACTTGCTAAGAAGATGTGGAAGGCAAGTTGGTGGTCGTAAGGAAAGTACAGTATGTGAGAGGCTCGAAAGAATGTATGATTGGAAGAGCTTCATTCTACCTTTCATACAAACGGGTGGTGATGCATTGATAGGTCATACCAATCCACACTACTTTCATTTTTTGTTTAAAGATGAAAAACCCGTAATGCAATGGCCACTAAAAGATGAAGTGCTAGAGTTCCAATGAAGCAAAGAAACTTGCTGACATCGGAAGACTTTCCACATCAGCCAAAAGATGAAGTGACACCATTGGGAGGTGGACGTATCAAGTCGTATGAAACTAGATGGACATGCCAAGCCATATGAAAGTAGAATAAGAGTATGTGCAAAGGTCTATAACAGTGCAACAAAATGGCCAAAAGAGCTGTCCAATGCTTGCTATAGAGACATTGAAAAGATAGTCCCAAGTTTGGAATTTTCTCGAGCCCACAAAATTTCCACATCATTTTTGAATTTTTGGGCACTCTTGAGGTTAGAATTTGGCTATCATTTTGTTGGCCATATCTTTTTATCCAGAAGGACTTTGGAGATGCTCATGATGGGTTTGATGGATTTGAGCACATGTTAGAAATCACAAGGCCATACACAATAATTGAGGACAATATTCTTTATTCTGATGAGGGCGATGAGTATGGAAAAGAGGCGGTTGTGAAGCATGGCATCATCAAGGAGTGCATCAGGTGCTATTGTAGTAGGGAACATGAAGTTGTTGTTGATGTCTTTACTAATGGATGTGTGGCATTACAAGCATTGTCAAGCAAAAGAAAAGTGATCTTGCTGGTGAAGACATCCCAAAAGGCGACAGAGGTCGAGGCTATGTGTGTGGCACATGCATCAAATAATCCCCATATTAAGATTTGGTCTAGCATTGAGAGGCCTCTTGAGATGTTAGAATCCAAGAGCATGTGCCTAGCGTGCCCCCCGCCAAGACCGCTAGCACCTCACGGAAGTGCACAACCTTCATGGCCACTACGGAGGCTCTGGCATGTGTGTATGGCAGGTCCCCACCCCTGCCATAAGGCACCCTTGCCTAGCCAGCCCTCCAACCTCCACAAAAGGCAAGCTTGGGGGAATTGAAGACAGGAGGGGCAACTTGGACTATTTATGTCCCTTCATCTTCCACACACCTTTGTATGTGGGATAATTCAACCCTTTCTCCTTCTTCTTATCCCCTTTGTCCATGAGAGATTTGCACCTCCAACACCCCCCTCCAATCGATCATGGAGAGAGGTGGCCGGGGATCAGAGACCCGGGCTCTGATACCATGTAAGAAAATAGTACGCAGCGGAAGATAACAACAAAACGCAAGTACACGATGGAAAGCTGGAGAGAATACAAAAATTCTGATATACCAAACTGCTGATACAACTGATGGTTGGCTGTCCACCCATGCGCTCTACAGACAGAGCTTCGATGGTGATCTAGACAGATGCTGGACGGAGGACTATGAGCGTGAAGAACTGGTGATCTGATGATAGGGGGTGGCCACTTATATAGTGTAAGTGGTTGACGGTCGGCCCTGTAATAGGCAGTCGGCCTAATAGACAGTCGGCCTGGAAGACCACCGACCCTTCAGAAAACATGCCGGCGGGCAGATGAAGGATCGCGCATAGGTCATACCATCGGGCCTGGGGCTACCGGCAGCCCCCGGACCCTGCCGCTGGGGGCTTTGCCCCCAGACCCCCACCGCTGCGCCCCCCGGACCCCCCGCCTAGTGTGCCCCCCGCCAAGACCGCTAGCATGTGCCTAGCGTGCCCCCCGCCAAGACCGCTAGCACCTCACGGAAGTGCACAACCTTCATGGCCACTACGGAGGCTCTGGCATGTGTGTATGGCAGGTCCCCACCCCTGCCATAAGGCACCCTTGCCTAGCCAGCCCTCCAACCTCCACAAAAGGCAAGCTTGGGGGAATTGAAGATAGGAGGGGCAACTTGGACTATTTATGTCCCTTCATCTTCCACACACCTTTGTATGTGGAATAATTCAACCCTTTCTCCTTCTTCTTATCCCCTTTGTCCATGAGAGATTTGCACCTCCAACATGAGACACATAGAGCTGATTCACCTATCGATGAAGGAATTAAAGAGGGTGAGCATCACATTGAAGACTTGCGACCTTTAACTGAAGCAGATCTTGAAGCTATCCCAAAGATTACATTGGAAGATTTGGAGCAAGGTCTTTAGCTACTCATTTATGCCTTGTGTATTCAGTTTCAAAATAATATGACTTTTATGGATTTTCTCGATTGCACATACTCTCATCATATTAAAGATATTAAACATTAGGTATGATAAAATTGTGTGACATAATGACATGGGGAATGGTACTAGTGTCATTCTCCCTATGTCGGGTTATACGTAAGAGGTACTATTAACATTTTATGCGACCTCATATGGAGAATGGCACTAGTGCCGTTCTCTCTTTGTGGTTATGTAGAAATGGTAATACTGTTATGTTCTTTTCTTGAATCTATGTTAGTTGAAAGCATTACAGAGATTAAAAATTGTATAATATTAACTATGCTACCAAAGTTTTGATTTGGGTGCTTTCTACAAATCTATTGGACCAAAGTAATACAGTATCTATGCTTTCAGATCATGCATTGTACATTTCTTTTGGGACATGGGGGAGGCACTAGTAGTATTCTCTCCTCCCAATGAGGGTATAGAGAAAGGCACTAGTGGCATTCTCCATAACCTTATATGTAAAATGGCACTAGCACCACCCCAAGAGAAGAATGGCACTATTGCCATTCTCTCTATGAGTTCAGAGAGAAAGGTTGCACTATTTGCATTCTCAATTGACCTTTAGAGAGATTGGCACTTTTGCCATTCCCCAAAAATACAATGGAATCAGTGAACGACGATGGATAATGTTCATACTTTATTGTTATTTATTAGTTTCATATGCTTTTGTGCTTCGATATTGTTGAATACACTCTAAACAATCAAAATATTTCTATATTCCTCAACTTCCACAGGGACCAATGATGCATGGAAGGATGTGGAGACATCAAATGTAGAGGACAACATACCGGGACTATCAATTACGCGATGGATGCAGGAGGTATAGAAGAAAACATAACCCCACAAATGGAGAAAATTGCAAGGAATATCACGAATCCTATGCTCTTAGAAGAGAACATGGATGAACGTACTATCTCAACATTGGGGACAAAACTAGATAAGCTTATTGTTGTTGCAAACATGCATGAAATCATAGCACCTAACAATTTGGATGAGTCAGAAGCCAACAACTTCAAGGAGAATTTGGATCTATATCCACATACAATTTCTTTGGATATGCCACGATTAACAATCATATTAGACTTGAATGGCCTGTCATTAAGTCGCTGCCTATTCAAGTCTCCAATACATCCGTCTATTATGCATGGCAAAAATAGTTATATGGTTGTTCATCCTGGGTGCATATAATTTCTTAAAATCTTGCTACAAAGATTTAATGTAGGTATCTGGTCAACTGCGATGGAGCATAACGTACTTAATATGGTAGGAAAGCTGCAAAATTATGCAAATGAGAGCCTCCCTTTCTTTGTTATATGGTCTCAGCAAGGATGCTACACTTACAGTAAGACAAGGATAAATAGGCCTGACAAGGTTGGTGTTGAGGCAATGTTCAAACCCTTAGCAAAAATCTCAAAGGCATTTGGATGTGATGCTAGAAGGACAATCCTTGTTGATTACTCCCCATACAAGGCTTGCATTAGCCCTCCATCAAATTGCATATTTCCTTCAACATTTCATGTACAAGACAAGGATGATAATATTCTACTGAGAGAGTTGATGCCGTACTTACTACAACTCGATGAGAGTAAAGATGTGCGCAGCATGATTGAGACAAATCGGTATGGACAATTACCTATGATGGAGGGGCATAAGGATTTCAACTTTGTCCAGAAAGTAATTGATGAATGGAGGGAGGAAAATCATGCATGGTCAAGAATGGAATATAAAACAAGAAATCTTCCTCTTGCAGATCAACTAAGAGAGAGGGATATAGGTGGTAGGGCAACCCATGGTGGTGATGGCCAGGTGCCTAAATTCAATGCATCCCAAATAAGACTTTTAAGGAACGCTCCGCAACTCTCTAGCATGAATGCTATGCAAGTTTCTCAATTGGCTATAGACCTAGGGTACAAAGGTCGCTATATCAAGAAATACATTGCTAAGGGTTACATAACCCGACTACAGAATGCGTATTTTTCATGAAGGTACATATGTCAAAGTGTTTTTTGATTTTATCTCAATATATATAACTGTTGTTGTCGCTAATTGAATTTGTCTTTTGTGATGTAGATAGATATACGTTCAAATCAAGCTTGAGTAGGTACATACCAGAATGAGATCCATTTGGACCACCAAAGTTACCTGTCCCTATCAACGAAGTGTTCTGGATAAAAAATGTGGCTTTCGAGGTGCATGAGTCAACCATTACAGGAGCTGCTGGCTTGTTTGTGCATGGCTCCATCAAGAGAGGGACTACTATTCTCCATTATGGAGGTGACAAGTACTCCTACAGAGACTGGAAGGAATTATGTAGAGTTCATCCAAGGCTAAAGAAGTACTCGATCCAAGAGGACCCTACTGTCCCTATGAAGGATATGGTGCATATTGTTGGTGATGTTCAATATGGCAATGTGGCAGGATTTATTAACAGCAATAGAAATACCAATGTAAAGCCAAATGTTTGTTATGTATTTTCCCCTGATGTTCCACCTTGGTATGACCCCATGATGAACATAGATATTGCAGAATATGGTCACATTTGTATTGAATCCATAGATGATATACATGCAGGAGAGGAGCTATTTGCAGACTATGAGTTTTGAATAACAACATTGTATATCTTTATACAATCATTACTTATGGGAATTACTACTTTCTTGCCAACTATGTAAATTGATGCGTAATTGTTGTGTGTGAATAATATGCAAACATGTTCATAACTACAGTGTCTCTCATGCCATTCTTTCCGGTGCCATTCTCTTTGGGGCTAGAAATTGAGAGTTTCTTTGGAATCATGATTTATTTCAGGGATTTCAATGGTGTATCAACAAGTTATGTTTTCATCCTAAAGTGTACTTTTTTACTTTGCAATGAGTAATCAACATGACATGTAAAGTTATTGTTTTTAATGCTAGTCAGTCCAAACATTGAAAGTGCACAATAAATGATTGTCATTGCCACCTAAATTACATCAAATGCTTGTCATTGCCCATTGATTTTCCATCAACTACATATCTTGCATTCATTCTCCTCAACTACATATCTTGATTTTTCATCAACTGCATATCTTACTAAGTTAAAGAGCCTGTGCATTTTCATTGCAATACTCATGGTTATTAATTACACTCTACATTTTTTAAACGGTGTTTTGGAGATTTTCAAATGAGAATGCTCACAACAAAAGCGAGTCTCAATATCAATGGAAATTCCAGAATTATGAAGGTGTTTTTGAACATCACTATGGCTCACGAGATGAATCTAACTCAAATGGGTTTCAAAGTTTATTATTTTTTTGATGATAACGTAGTTTAGACACTGATATTCTATTTATTATTTGAGAATGTAGTTGATATTTCACACTTCATGAATGGCTATCTAGTCTATTTTCACATATTTCTCCTGTTTTTTCATTGAGGGGAGCTACTATTTCTTCCAAAACTGCCATTCTGGGAATTGGGTTTTTCCCCGAATTGGGAATTGGAAATGGCATTGAGAAGCCTAAACTCACATGCTCATTCTTCTATGTAGCGATCACTGTCTCCGTTGTGTAGAGATCATATGGAATTGTGTCAATCTCTGTGGAGAATGCCACCAGTGGAGAATGGTAGTGGTGCCAATCTCATAACATGACCTGCAAACATGCACAAGGAATCCTAAACTCACATGTGCATTCTTCTATGTAGAGATCACTATCTCCGCTGTGTAGAGATCATATGGAATTGTGTCAATCTCTGAGTTCATCAAACTCACATGTGGATTGGAATCGGACACCACTCTCCTATGATCATTGGAATACCCCTCCTAGAATAGTAGGGTGAACATTTGTACAAGTGGAGAATGGCAGTGGTGCCAATCTCTTATTAGGCCCTAAGAAATGGCATTGACAAGCCTAAACTCACATGCTCATTCTTCTATGTAGTGATCACTGTCTCCGCTGTGTAGAGATCATATGGAATTGTGTCAATCTCTTATTAGGCCTTGGAATGTCAATCTATAGGTTTAGTTTGTCTAGACAACCACTAGTGGAGAATGGAAGTGATGCCAAACTCATGGTGGCACCTACATAATTATACTGAGATCATCAGAATCACATGTGGATTGGAATCGGACACCACTCGCCTATGATCATTGGAATACCCCTCCTAGAATAGTAGGGTAAACATTTGTACAAGAGAATGGTAGTGGTGCCAATCTCTTATTAGGCCCTAAGAAATGGCATTGAGAAGCCTAAACTCACATGTGCATTCTTCTATGTAGTGGTCACTGTCTCCGCTGTGTAGAGATCATATGGAATTGTGTTAATCTCTGTGGAGAATGCCAACAGTGGAGAATGGTAGTGGTGCCAATCTCATACCATGACCTGAAAACAAGCACAAGGAATCATAAACTCATGTGGATTGGCAGTTTTGCCATTATAGAATGCCACCAGTGGAGAATGGCAGTGGTGCACAAGGAATCCTAAACTCACATGTGCATTCTTTTATGTAGTGATCACTGTCTCCGTTGTGTAGAGAACATATGGAATTGTGTCAGTCTCTGAGATTGTCAAACTCACATGTCGATTGGAATCGGACACCACTCTCCTATGATCACTGGAATACCCCTCCTAGAATAGTAGGGTAAACATTTGTACAAGTGAAGAATGGCAGTGGTGCCAATCTCTTATTAGGCCCTAAGAAATGTCATTGAGAAGCCTAAACTCCCATGTGCAGAGATCATATGGAATTGTGCCAATCTCTGTGGAGAATGCCACCAGTGGAGAATGGTACTGGTGCCAATCTCATATCATGACCTAAAAACATGCACAAGGAATCCTAAACTCACATGTGCATTGGCACTTTTGCCATTATCCTACTGCCATTCTCCGCTAGTGGTTGAGAGTTTCTTTGGAATCATGATTTATTTCAGGGATTTCAATGGTGTATCAACAAGTTGTTATGTTTCCATCCTAAAGTGTACTTTTTTACTTTGCAATGAGTAATCAACATGACATGTAAAGTTATCATTTTACAATAATGATAGTCAGTCCAAAAATTGAAAGTGCACACTAAATGATTGTCATTGCCACCTAAATTACATCAAATGCTTGTCATTGCCCATTGATTTTCCATCAACTACATATCTTGCATTCATTCTCCTCAACTACATATCTTGATTTTCCATCAACTACATATCTTACTAAGTTAAAGAGCCTGTGCGCTTTCATTGCAATACTCATGGTTATTAATTACACTCTACATTTTTTAAACGGTGTTTTGGAGATTTTCAAATGAGAATGCTCACAACAAAAGCGAGTCTCAATATCAATGGAAATTTCAGAATTATGAAGGTGTTTTTGAACATCACTATGGCTCACGAGATGAATCTAACTCAAATGGGTTTCAAAGTTTATTATTTTTTTGATGATAACGTAGTTTAGACACTGATATTATATTTATTATTTGAGAATGTAGTTGATATTTCACACTTCATGAATGGCTATCTAGTCTATTTTCACATATTTCTCCTGTTTTTTCATTGAGGGGAGCTACAATTTCTTCCAAAACTGCCATTCTGGGAATTGGGTTTTTCCCAAATTATCTAATACGGTCTTTTTATTGAAAACATTATAAGGCATAACATCTCCAAGTACTTGTAAGAAAAAAATACAATGTCTGTGCTCAACATATAAGAGGATCTCGTACACAAGAGAGAAAAGCAGATAGTATGGTGAATCAAAAATTTGATTAACTGTAGAACTGATACAATAGATGGCACTGCCTCCCAGCCATGCGCTCTTGTGAAAGAAGCTTTGATGGCAAGATGGAAACAGTAGAGGACGGAGGCTGGATGCTAAGGAATCAGGGTTGCTATAGCTAGTGATGAAATGGGCTTCATGGGCTTGCTCTTATATAGCCACTAGTCATAGTCGGCTAGACCCAATTAGGTGACCGACCCAGTCCGCCCAAAATGGCCGACTGGGTCGGTCCTGAAATAGGCGACTGACCACACGATAGAACCGGTGCACAAAATCTAGCAACTAACCTATGGTTGCTGTTCGGCCCATAGCCATCTGGGATCACATCTGGAGCTCCAAACGAGCCCCGCAACCCAAGAGTGGGCTGCCCCAAGAAATGCTCCATCTACCCTCAATGCGGTCAATCATGGGATGCCTTCCCACACTTGCATGTAGCCTAGTTGGCAGTGTGCCAACTCCATCCAGCCATCAAGCCACACATGGCCCCCATCTGGTGTCCAAACCAGGACCTACCAGATAACCGAGCTACTCAAATACCTTCTCCTCATATGGGGGCTTACAAGTAGAGTTAGTTGGTTCCCGTGTAGTTACATGAGAGTGGAGCATTGATATCTAACACCCCCCCTCAATGTCCACCCGCAAGTGAACTTACTTTTTCGGTCCAATGCCAAGTCGATGAATATGCCTCTCCAGCAAGTCTCTTCCAAGAGCCTTCATGAAGATGTCCGCAGCATTCTCTATAGTCAAACAATACACCAAGTCGACCTCTCCATCCATGATGAACTCACATACAAAGTGATATTGAATCTCAATGTGTTTTGTGCGAGCGTGGAACACAGGGTTCTTTGCAATCGCCATGCAACTCTGATTGTCACATGATAACTGCGTAGGCTTGATTTTCATTGCACCCATGTCCCCTAAAATCCTCCTCAACCACACTGCCTCACAAGAATCAAAGCATGCTGATTTGTACTCAGCCTCGGTAGAAGAAAGAGCAACTGTGGGTTGCTTCTTGCTGACCCATGACATAGTTCTAGATTCCAAGTGAGAAATAGTAACCTGTCACTTATCTCCTGCTGTCCACGTCTCCTACCCAATCCGAGTCACAGAATCCGGTCAAGATGTTGCCCTTGGTATAGGTGATGCCATAATCAAGTGTGCCTTTGATGTATTTCAGCACCCATATCCCTGCCCTCCAATGGTTCTCTTGGGGCTTATTAGAAAACTTGCTTAGTATACCAGTCGCAAAGCTGATGTCCGACGGCCACATGTTACACAAGTAAATCAAACTACCCACAAGCCTTCTGTACTTCGCTTTGTCCACCAGTGGTGACGAATCCTCGTTTGAGAGCTTCACGTCAACCTCCATAGGGGTACTAACTATCTTGCACTCACGCGTGCCAAATGCCTTCAGTATCTCTCCAGCATACTTCAGCTGTGAAATGAAGATCTGTTTCGGCTCTTGCCAAACTTCAATCCCCAAACAGAAATGCATCAGCTTGAGGTCTGTCATTTCAAACTCTCTTCCTAGCAAATGCTTTGTCTGCAAGATCTTCTCTTCATGGTTCCCTATTATGACAAGGTCATCCACATAAAGGACCACAATCATACACTTGCCTCCTTCTCTGAAGATATACAAATTTGCATCAGATGGGCTCCTCTTGAACCTGTTTTGTAGAAAGTAGGAATCAATCTGCTGGTACCATGCTCATGGGGCATGTTTTAGCCCGTAAAGTGCCTTCTTCAGTTTATAGACTTTACCTTCTGAATCGGGGACCTCAAGACCTGGTGGTTGTTCCATGTAAACCTCCTCCTTGAGATCTCCATTCAGAAAGGCAGATTTTACATCCATCTGAAACACGAGTCAACTTCCCTGGGCAGCTAAAGCCAAAACACTACGAATTGTGGTTAGTCGAGCTGTGGGGGCAAAAGTATCCTGATCATCAAAACCATGTACCTGTGTGAATCCTTTTGCCATGAGTCGAGACTTGTACTTATCCAATGTGCCATCGTTGGTCTTGTACACCCACTTGGTGCCGATTACCTTGTGCTTTGATGGTCGATCCACAAGGTCCCAAGTGTTATTCTTCATTATGGAGCCATATTCCAACTGCATAGCCTCCATCCACCTATCATCACCCCTGTGCCTCATCAAGACACTTGGGTTCATCAGCACAGATCACTTCTATCATCAAAGCATAGTTGACCAAGTGTTCCTGTGCCCTTCTTTGCTCCTCTAATCTCTTGGACCGATGGTGTTGGATGGTTCTTCCTCAATGGCTAGAGGTTTTATGCCATCCAAAAGCTGCTTTACCCACTTCAGGAATGGCCATTACGGTTGTGGTTCTACAGGCTCTTCTTCCTCTTCTTTATCTTGAATCCTCCCAAGCACCGTAGGGGGAGTTTGGTTTGCTGTTGGTGGTGGTACTGGATGGATATCTTGGTCCTGGTTATCTGAGAAGGAAACATCCTCCTCCAATTGATGCAGTTGTTTTAAGAAGACCACATCGCGACTTACTGTTACCTTCTTGGTAATAGGGTTATAGAGATGGTAACCCTTCTCCTCTTCACTATAGCCCAAGAAAATACACTTCTGGCTCTTCAGTTCCCATTTGTTCCTGTTAGCATCACGGACTGCATGCACAAACAGTCACATCCAAAAACTCTGAAATATGCAGCTGAAGGTTTCTTACCAGAAAAGGCCTGCAATGGAGTCATCCCATTCACAGCCTTCGTGTAGCTATGATTTAGAATGTAAACTGGCGTGTTACATGCTTCAGCCTAGAAAATTTTTGGCAAATCTTTCCCTTTCATCATACTCCTACCCATTTTGTAGATGATGCGCATCTTGTGCTCTGCTACTCCATTTTGCTATGATGTATGTGGCGGGGGTTTCTGCCTCTTGATCCCGTGACTTTTGCAGTAACTTTCGAATTCAATTGATGTGAACTCTCCACCTCTGTCTGATCTCAATTTCTTCACCTTCCTCCCCATTTCTTTCTCAACCATTACGTGCCATTCCTTGAACTTACTAAAAGCCTCGTATTTCGTCTTCAGGAAGTATATCCATATCCTTCTACTATAGTCGTCGATCAGTGTCATGAAGTAGTAGGAACCACCCAAAGCTTCTGTTTCCATCTTTCCATAGAGGTCTGTGTGAACGAGCTCTAGAGGAGCCTTTGCCCTGCTGGCCTCTTTAGAAAAGGGATGCCGATGCTGCTTGCCCATCATGCAAGCTTCACATACATCGGGCAGATCTGTAATTTCTGGTAGGTCTGCAATCATTCCACTTTTATGCATCTCCTTCAAAGAACTAAGGTTTAGATGACCAAACCTCTCATGCCATAGCTTAGTGTTCTTCACATCTACTCGAGCGCTGAAAGCTGAGAGTTCGTAGATGTTGTTGCTTTGTGTACCTTTACCAATGACCTTCCCTTGAAGATCCAAAATCTGTGCGCCATTCTTATTGAATTGAACTTTGAGGTCCCTATCTGTGATCACAGAAACGGATAACAAGTTCCTCTTGATATCTGGCACATAAAGAACATCGGACAACTGTTTTACAACTCCATCTGACTTGAGAGCATTCGTAGCTTTTCCTTTTACTGGACATTTTGCATCATTGTTGACTACTACTAGGATATCATTCCCTAGCGGCTGTAGAGAGGTATACCAATCCTTCCAACTGGTCATGTGGCACAATGCACCATTGTCAATAATCCAAGGTTCATCCACAGGTACATGAACTACCTCCGTGCAAATCTCCTCAATTGCTACGAACAGCTCTACTGATACTGCCTGTGCACTATTGCTGGACTCTTTCTTTACTCTGTTCTTCTCATCTGCAATCTTCTTTCGGCACTCATTTTGCTTGTGCCCAACCTTGTTGCAATAGAAGCACTTGATCTTCTTCTTTCTCTTTTTATCATTAGAAGAAGATGGGTTACCAGAGTCCTTACCCTTACCTTTCTTTGATCCAGTCCAGAAAGCCGAATCTTCTCGAGTCCTCATCTTTTGACGCATCTCCTCCTCCAGAAGCATCGCGCTGAAATCCTCAAAGTTGAGGGGCAGATTTCTATTCTGTGTATTCAGCATTGTAACAAGACTGTCGTACTTTGGTGGGAGAATCCGTATGCACCTTCGTGCTAGATTCTCGCCGGTGATGGTGATGCCAATCGCAGTCATCTGATTGTGCAAATTCTTCACCCTGGTGATGAACTTCTCTGCCTCTTCATACTCAAACAATTTCTCATTTGCGAGTTGAGTCTCTAGATTCTGAATTTGCATTTGATTCGTGGACGCAAACTGATTTTTCGAGACCATCCATGCCTCGTCCATTGTGGTGACATGTTGAATTAATGCCATGACGGAATCACTTACACTCTGCAGACAATAGAACACAGTGCATCTGCATTTCTCCTTGTCCACACGAGAATCTCATCCGCAGTTGGTACTATTTGATGTCCTGCATTGGCTGGGGGGTGGATCCGGTCTCGCAACTAGCTTCACGTCCACCCCAGTAGCAGTATCCCAAAGCTCGTATGCTCTTAGGATGGTCTTCATCTTGAACTTCCAGAGTGGATATTTAGAGCCATCCAACTTTTTGCTTTCGCTGAATGCTGGGATTCATAGTCTTGCAGGCTAGGCCATCTCTCACAATCTGCTCGCAAACAAAAGCACACTACCAAATCTTCTTGGTAGAGTCCAAGCTCTGATACCATGTAAGAAAACAATACGTCTGTGCTCAACAGATAATAGGATATCGTACACAAGAGAGAAAAGCAGATAGGATGGAGAATCAAAAATTTGATTAGTGTAGAACTGATACAATAGATGGCGATGCCTCCTAGCTGTGCACTCCTATGAAAGAAGCTTCGATGGAAACAGTAGAGGAAAGAGACTGGATGCTAAGGAATCAGGGTTGCTGTAGCCAGTGATGAAATGGGCTTTATGAGCTTGCGCTCTTATATAGCCACTAGTCATAGTCAGTTAGACCCAATTGGGTGACCGACCCAGTCCGCCCAAAATGGTTGACTGGGGGTTGGTCCCAAAATAGGCCACCAACCACATGATAGAACCGGTGCCCAAAATAGATGAACTAACCTACGGTTGCCATTCGGCCCATAGCCATCTGGGATCATCTGGAGCTCCAAACGGGCCCGCAACCCGAGAGTGGGCTGCCTCGAGAAATGCTCCGTCTACCCTCAATGCGGTCAGTCATGGGATTCCTTCCTACACTTACATGTAGCCTAGTTGGCAGTGTGCCAACTCCGTCCAACCATCAAGCCACACATGGCCCCCATCTGGTGTCCAAACTAGGACCTACCAGATAACCGAGCTACTCGAATGCCTTCTCCTCATATGGGGGGCTTACAAGTAGAGTTGGCTGGTTCCCGCATAGTTACATGAGAGTGAAGCATTGATATCTCATAGTCTTCCATATCTCCATACTTATGCTTTAGCTCAACATGTGCACTAAGAATCTTTGACACAATAACTGCAACCTTATCTTTGCCAAGTCTTTGAAAGTGACAAAGAGAATTTGGATCACTATTATGGATTGTAGCAAATGCAACAACTTCTCTTTGGCAACATAATATCACCTCCATCCCAGGAATGAAATATTTTGCCATCTTCCTGTGGAACAGTTATAAAAAATATTAGTCTCTTTTGAATATTTTTCCTATTAGTTGTAAATTTTTATTAAATTAATCTCTTTTATTTTACTTTTAGTTTATTTTATTAAATTTTGATGGTGATACAAGGATACAAGCATTTAGCTAATAGAATCTCTAATTTAAATTTTTGATTTTAAGGTTTAGAATTATAAAAGATAGTATAAATAATTTAGTATTGTTGCATGCAATGTGGTGCACCCATCCCATAAGTACTTCTTTGGATAACACACCTAGGAGGCTTGCACTTCTTGATAGCACACTAAGGCGAAAACAATGTTTAATGCGAGAATCGATCATGCAAAGCGTATCGGATGGGCACAATACTTTGCACGTGCCTCAACCTAGGTGGTATGTACTCGCATGCAAAATGGCCCCACCCATACCATAAGTACTTGTTTAGATAACACACTTGGGAGTGCATTTTTTGATGGTTGTGCATAACACTAAGGAAAAAATAGTGTATAATGCGTGATCGACCATGCATAGCATATCTGATGGCCATAATACTTTATACGCACCTCAACCTAGGTGGTATTGAGTTGCATGCAATGTGTTGCATGCATCGGATAAGTACTTGTTGGAATAACACACTTGAGAGTGTGTTTTTTTACGGATGTGAATCACACTGAGCTAAAAACAATGTTTAATGCTTAATCAACAATGCAAAGCCTATCCGATGGGAACAATAAATTGTGCATATATCAAACTAGGTGGTATTGAGTTGCATGAATTTTTTGTGCCCATCCGATAAGTACTTGTTGGAATAACAAACTTAGGAGCGTGTTTTTTAATGGATGTGAATCACACTGAGCCAACAAAGGTGTTTAATGCTTAATGGACAATGCAGAGCCTATCTGATGGGCATAATACTTTGCACATGCCTCAACCTAGGTGGTATTTACTTGCATGCAAAGTGACTTGTCCATCCCATAAGTTCTTGTTCACATAACCACTTGGGAGCGAGTTTTTTTAGAGTTGTGCATAATACTAGGGGGAAAACGAAGCATAATGTATGATTGAGCATGCAAAGCATATCTGATGGGCACAATACTTTGCATGCACCTCAACCTAGGTGGTATTGAGTTACATGAAATCTGTGAGAGTGCTCTCAACAGAAGCAAGGACGAAAGAGGGAGAGAGAGAAACAGAGAGCCACACATGTTTTGGTGGGTGCAGAATGACCCTAATCTTCTTTTTCATTCATTTATATATGTGTTTTAGTATTGTACATAACTGGGGTAAAGGCACAGTGACCTTTAACCCCCACAACCTCCCACTTAAAGGACAATGTGCCTTTAAGGAAGAACAATCAGTGAGCATACTATCCAATGCCCATCAATACATGACAATACTCAAAGCGTTGACTAGGTAGCCTCTTCGTTAGCATATATGTAGGGTTATCATCTATATGAACCTTGACAAGCTCTATGCACTTGACCTCAAGTACCTCCCTGATGAAATGGTATGAATACCCCAATCTCCCTAATGTCGGTACACTGGTATGAATACCCAAACCTCCCACTAGCTGATCAAGCCACATAGCCTCCTTGCAACCCTTTGTGGCTGCAAAACATACTCAACCTCTGTGGTAGACAAAGCAACACACTTCTGTGCACGAGACATCCATGACACTGCACCACCTGCAAAGTGAACACATAACCAGAGGTGGATCTCCTACTATCCACATGCCCTGCATAGTCTGAATCTATGTACCCAAGTACACGCATGTCTACCAAAGTAGATGCACATCTCCTTGGTACCCTTCATGTACCTCATGATGCACTTAACTGCCTCCCAATGCCTCTTTCTTGGATTAGCCATATACAGGCTAACAACTCCCATTGCAAATGCACTGTCTGGTCTAGTAGCTATCATAGCATACATAAGACTCCCAACCACTAATGCATAAGGAACCTTGGTTATCATGGCTCTCTCCTCATCTGATTTAGGATGATCTATATGACTCAATTTCACATATGGAGGCAATGGAGTACTCACTGCCTTCCCCTCCTCCATATTGAAACGCTGCAATACTTTTGTAACATACTGCTTTTGTGAAAGCCAAAGGAGTTTCCTACTCTGATCACGCATGATGCGCATACCAAGAATACGACTTGCAAGTCCCAAATCCTTCATATCAAAGGCCTCATGCAACTTGGCCTTTAATGCATCCAGCTCATAAGTATTCTTGCTAGCCAATAGCATATCATACACATATAGTGCCAGGATTATCAGGCTATTATCCTTAGCCCTTTTAGTGTAGAGGCAGTGATCAATTTCACTCCTTCTAAAACCCTGGGACCGAATGAAAGCATCAAACTTCTGATACCATTCTCTAGGCACTTGCTTAAGACTATAGAGACTCTTCTTCAGCTTGCAATCTAAATACTCTTTGCCCTTTTCTTCAAAGCCTTCCGACTGCACCATGTAAATTTCCTCATGCAGATCCCCATGCAAGAAAGCTGTCTTGACATCCATATGCATAAGCTCCATATCTTCTACTACCACTAGTCCAAGCATGCATCTAAGTGTGGTCATCTTCACAACTAGAGAGAATATCTCATCAAAGTCCACACCCTTCTCTTGCTTGAACCCTTTAGCGACTAAACGGGCCTTGTACCTAGGCACATCATCACCTGTGACCTTCATCTTGTAGACCCATTTACATGGCAATGCTTTCTTTCCATGTGGCAAAGAAACCAAGTCCTAAGTCTTATTCTTCATAAGTGAACTCATCTCTGATTGCATAGCATACTCCCACTTGCATTGATCCTCGCGCATCATAGCCTCTCTGTAGCAAGAAGGCTCCGTGCAATCAGTAAGCATCACATAGTCTACAAACCTATCAGGTGGTCTAGACACTCTAGATGATCTTCTCAAGGGCATTTCAGCTTGCTGTCCCACCTGCATATAAACCACATTTGGCTCATCATTTCCACTAATAGATGATCCATCATCTACCCTTGATTGTATACCTGTGGGAGTATGTGATGGTACCATTTCTTGCACATTTGGTGCATGGATAGCTTGCTATCTATCAACATATGCAGGTGGATTCACGTCCTGGAAAGTGATTCTCCTCGTTTCCAGATCCCTTATGGGTGTCTTATGCATCTTCTTCTCATTGAAGACTACATCACAGCTACGTATGATCTTCTTTGCTTCTAGATCCCAGAGATGATAGCCCATCTCTCCACTTTCACCATAACCCAGAAAGATGCATTTCCTAGACTTAGGATCTAGCTTCTTTCAAAGCTCTTTTGGCACATGTGCATATGCCTCACACCCAAATATACACAAATGAGAGTAAGAGGGCTTCTTGCCACTCCATGCCTCTTCAGGAATACCACCATCCAAACTCTTACTAGGTGATCTATTGATCACATGCACTGCAATCTTCATTGCCTCAGCCCAAAAACCACCAAAAAGACTTGCATTGGAAAGCATGCATTGCAACCTTTCTTGAATGGTATGATTCATCTTTTCTGCAATTGGATTTTTCTTTGAAGTATGAGGGGATGTGAGATCCCACTTAATCCCATGTGTATCATAGAAATGCTGAAAGTCATGAGAGAGATACTCTCCACCATTGTCAGTTCGTAGGCATTTAAGTGTTCTACCTGACTGATTCTCAACCAAGGCCAGCCATTTCTAAAATACCTGGAACACATCACTCTTCCAAGCTATGGCATAAGCCCACACTTTCCTAGTTGCATCATCAATGAATGTCACATAGTATTCAACCCCGCCTAATGACCATGTAGGCATGGGACCACATACGTCTGAATGCACCAAATCAAGCTTTTCAAATTCTTTCTTTCCCCTTCTTTTATGGGCTGATTTAGTCAGCTTCATATAGAGATAGTGCTCACAAAATTCAAAATCAAAAAAACTCAAATGCGGTACATAACCCAAATGACATAAGAGTTTCATCCCATTTTGGCTCATATGGACCAACCGGCAATGCCATAAAGAAGTGCTTGGCTGCTCAGTTATTGCAACAACATGATCAAATACCCCTGATACATGTAAGGGATACAAAGTCCCACACTTGGCAACCCTGGCCAAAAGCATAGAGCCCTTCTGAATTTTCCAACTCTTAAAGCCAAAAGTGGTGTGAAAACCACCATCATCTAGTTGACCCACTAAAATAAGACTCTTGGTCAACTCAGGCACATGTCTCACATGTTTCAAAACAAATGGAGACCCATTTGCAAAAGAAAACTTTATGTCACCTACTCCCACTATGTCACATGCATAGTCATTTCCAAGATGCATACAACCTGTCTTTCCACTGTCATAAGTGGAGAACCATTCCCTATGGGAAGTAACATGGAATGAAGCACCAGAATCTAAAATCCAATCCTGGGAATATGCATCATCTGAAGTGGTAAGCAACTCTGCAGATAAACTAGACATGAAGAGAATGTCATTGTCATTATCATGTGTGACTGCATTGATCTCCTCGATCTTCACTTTTCCTTTGTCCTCCCTTGGACTCTCTTCCTTCTAATTTGCACCCCAATTCGCATTATTTTTATTATGCTTTTGCTCTCTTTTTAGCTTGTAGCAATCCTTTTTCATATGGCCCTTCTTGCCATAGTGGTAACACTCAATGTTTCGTGCCTTGGATTTACTACGACTTCCCTCTTTCTTGGGACTTTCCCCTGAACTATGATCTGCTCCTTTGCACATTTAAGGATGCATCTTGCTTGTTGCCATCCATAGACTTCCGTCTAATCTCCTCGGCCAACAAGCTATCCACAACATCATCAAATTTCAGTACTCCACTAGGTGCAGAGTTACTGATAGCTGTACGGAAGGTATCCTATAAGGGTGGCAATGAATATAAGAGAAATATTGCCTTAGTCTCCACATCAAAATTCATCTTCTGAGCCTGAAGCTGGCTGAAAATAATATTGAATTCATTCAAGTGAGAAGCAATGGAGACCCCTTCCTTCATCTGCATCTCAAACAACCTCTTCATGAGGTAAACTTTATTAGAGGCAGTTTCCTTCTCAGAAGTGGCACATAGTTTCTTCCACAAATCTTCTATAGTCTACTCATTTACTATTGTGAAATAAACTGACTCTGCAAGATGAAGTCTAATAGTAGAATTTGCTAATGCATCCAACTCATTCCAATCATCCTTAGACATATTTGCATGCTTAGCTTCAATCCCTGCCAAGGGTTTAATCTGCTTCTTTTAAATAAGCACATCCCTTATCTATTCTTTCCACAAAGAAAAGTTTATCCCATCAAACTTTTTAATGTTGAAAAACTCCTTTTTAGACATGGAAGAGGATGCCATGATGTAAATGAAACAAAATCCCAAATGCTAGTACCTGCAAGAGAGAATCACACCAAATACTAGGTGCACCCAAATGTGTATGCCACAATATAGTGAAATATCACCAAAACTCAAAGTTCAAAGCATCAAAAGATGCAGCTGACTCAAGTGCATGTACTATGCATCCATACGAGCAAATCTTGCCCAAAAAAAAAAGCCAACTACAATGGCAATCCAAAATGCCAATAAGTGCCAAATGGCTCAAGCATAAACACCGTCCATGGGCATATGCATTACCAATATCTCATCCAAGAGAGCATAACACTATCAGTGCATCACCTGCAATGTGTCAAAGCTATCCCTTAGCATAAAATAGCATCCATGTGCAAAGCGTCCATAAAGATAGCATCCCACAAGGCAATCTGGGCCTATTAGTGCATCCAATAAGGATGCATCCAAATGGCCTATAAATCATCCACTACAGCCCAATGCACACCACGAATGAGTGCACACAGCTCAAACTACAACCAGAGTGATCTGCATACGATATGCTCAAGAAATCATGGTCCCACGGTAATGACTGCTAGTGAAAATAGAACCTGAGATGCCTCAAAATATTTGCGGCATTGCATAATCGGACTCAGCAAGAAAATTTGCAAATCTCTCTCTTCTGTTGGAACTCCAAAATCCCAACCGATGAGTGAGAGATGGGAGTCAACACTGATCCACTGCCATGTGGCATAAATCTAAGGTTTTAAAACTTTAGAATGAAAAATGCATTTAATAAAGAGACAAAATCCAATACATAGAGATCTATAACTCTGAAAATACTCCACCAAATCAAGCAAGAATTGATAGGTAGGGGTTTGTAGGCATCCAAAGCACAATGGGATAGACAGTTCTGGAAACCGTGGTCCCAATCACTGGGCCCAACACACAGATTGAATGCTCCACGCTCGTGTAACTAACTCTACTTGTAAGCCCCCCATATGAGGAGAAGGCATTTGCATTGCCGGTAGGTGTATTTAGACGCGTAATAGAGAATATAGAAAGTGAGATTTTGGTGTACATCACTGCTTTCTAAACATTGCCCATGATTACCAAAGCACATAATTTTAACAAAAACATCAATGCTTTTTTGCAAGCCCACATATACAAGAATTAATTGAGGTGAGGAGAATGAGACAATATGTAAAATAGTTTTGCTAATATCAATGATGGGCTACGGTTCATTCTCATCCTCAATGAGATCAACCCTTGCCAAACTATCTACTTCAAAATCCAAACAAGTGTTTAGATCTACAAATACATTCAACCCACTACTACTTGTGCTACTCATGTGCTCATCGAAATCAGCATCACCAATGGTAGGCTCGTCCTCACGGGTAATGGCCTCAATATTTGTATCTCCTATCTCATGATCATCCTCCTCTCTTGTATCATGGTCATCATCACGTCCATGGCCATGATCATCCTCCATACGATCGATATTAGTAAATGTACTATACATCACTTTGGAACGTGGCCACATGGTAGATGCCACATTCTTGAAGATATGCATGGGATCAAGCAGGTGATTGATCTTGAGGTGGGACCAATATGGTAAACGATAAAACATGGAGTATCTAAACAAAATAAAGTGTTAGCGAGCAATCTTTATTTCTAGCCAATATAGGACACAATAGTTACAAACCCTTATCGGCTCATGCCAAGTGGTGAAGGAGTCATGGAACTGTTCCAAATTCTCATCCAATCTCCCACGGTGAGTGATTGTGGGAGGACTTCATTCCAAGGGGCAACATATCTAGGATGATCAGGTGGGAGAAATCGATGGTGATTCTCATAGATGACCTTATTCAATGCGTCTGCCCGTGAGGCAACTAGCGAAGGACCACAAACAGGACATGCATGGTAACCCGATGTAGTGAGACCTAAACAATAGATGCAATTAAGAGTTGAAGGTGGGTTTACGGTGCCAAATCCTTTGCCTATTCATAATTAGAAGTGCAATGCTTACCTGAACACTCGCCGTAGCCTGGGAAGTCATGCATCATCCACATCAAGACTGCTTTGTAGTTGAAGTCTTGTGACGAGGGAGGCCTGATCACATCATGCACCTCGATGCCTCTCCAAAGTATCTCTAGATTGTCAATCAAAGGCTCCAAATAAACATCAGGATTTTTGACTTTATGTTTCCCTAGAATTAGAAGGGACATCATAACATGTCCTTTCTTAATAGCCATAGAGGGTGGAAGATTATAATTCACCAATATCACTGGCCATACACTGTAAGAGGTGCTTTTGAGACCAAATGGGTTCACACCATCCATACCCAATCCAAGTCTCAAGCTCCTAGGTTCTTCCTTGAAGCTTGGCCATGTGTCCTCAATATGCTTCCACACTGGAGAGTCTACGGGAGTTCTTCACTTGCCATCGGTTGATCGATGGGAGGAATGCCATGACATGAGCTCTACAATGGATTTGCACTTGAACATATGTTGGATGCGAGGGATTATGGGAATATGTCGCAGAACCTTACGAGGCACGTCCAAAGTTTTGAGATCTGCTCTATATCTTGCCTCTCCACAAGTAGGGCACTCTCTTGCATCCTTATGTAGTCCATGAAACAAAACACAAACATTGACCATGCATGGTGAGCATAGGGCAACATATGCGGGCTACTATCACCATCACTCCATGCATCCGTAACGGTCACTCTTGAAGATACCACCTCATATCGCAGACGCTTCGCCTCCTCACGGCGAGCATAGGGCAACATATGCGGGTGTGGCACTGCATCCTATATCAAATTAAAACGGGATCATAACTCAAACATATAAACACCCATAGGTATCTCAATCAACCTTAACTCTTTAACACTTACCATGTTTACAGTCGCATCCCATTCTCCATACTTTGAGATGTGATTGAGTGTAATCCTGTGTGCATGATACATGTTTCCTTGACATCGATCACACATACATTTGATTTTTTGCTCTAACCACATTTTGCGATGGTGGATACGGAGGGATTCATCCTCACTGGAGCTACTTGTTGAAGATGAAGACATCCTATAAACAAACCCAAAAAAATTTTCTTTTCTTCAAATATTTAATTTTAAACTCCATGGCGTGTCTAAAGGCGCGTCTAAAACTGCGTCTGTCTATTCTGTGGTGCGTGTCTACAAGCACATCTTAAATTGTGTCTGCCTGTTCTGTGGTGCACGTCTACAAGCGCATCTAAAACCGTGTCTACTCTGTGTATTTAGATGCGTGTATAGACGTGCTATTAGACACACCTATAGACACGGCTTTTAAATCTGCTTTAAGCACACTCGCTTTGCTTTTCTTCACATTACTTATACTTTGCATGGCTTGCTTGCTTTGCTATTAGTAGATCCACACTTTCGATGCTTAAGAGGAAGGCACCCACACTTACTTCCAAGCTTAAAGGAGAAGAGGGTGAACAAGGAAGAGAAGCAACTTTGAAAAAGGAGAAGAAGCTTCCATACCTCTATGCAAGGTAAGTTTTTTTATAGTTGATGTTTTTTGGAAGTTTGCTCTCTTTGGATTTATACTTTCTTATATCCAAGAAACGCATGATTTTGGTATCAGTGTTACGTTTTTGTGTCGGGTGCATGTCCTTTTCTACTTTTTAGAAAAGTCCATCTGTCAGAGCGTGTCTATAGGCACGTCTCGGAGTGCCTCTAAAACTGTGTCTACAGGCGTGTCTATATGCACGTCTAGCCTCTTTCCAGACACAGACAACCGCATCTATAGACATGCTGTTATATGCAAAAATAGACGTGCTTCTCAAACGCGTCTATAGATGTGCTCCGACAGTAATCTTTTCTTCCCTTCCCCTTTCTTCTCAGCTCATCAATAATCATCCTTTTTTCTTTTTTCCAGTTCATCATGTGGCCAGGAAGCTCTTCGGGCTTATCTGATCTCCGGGAGTCTATTTTTAAGGACTTATATAACCTTTTAGGGCACCCTCCTAGTCCTGCGGAGTTATACACGTATATGATGGGTACTCTAAACACCCCCCAGGAGTCGGCACTACAGACTCCAAACCACCCCACACCAGTTGAGATTACCCCAGTGGAGTCAGCATAGCCCAGCCAGCTACATAGCGCAGGCCCATCTCCCATGCCGTCTTATGCCCCTTCCCCCATGCTATCGTATGCCCCTTTTGCCGTGCCATCTTATGCCCCTTCCCCCATGCCGTCAGGAGGTCCTTCTGTCTTGCGGAGCCGTCGGCGTACTCTTGTGTAGTCGAGACTCAGTTCTCCAGCTACGAGTAGTCCATGTAGTCCCGTGCAGTCTCCAGCTATGAGTGGCCAGCGTACTAGCTCGACATGACACGGTAGTAGGCATAGTAGAAGGAAGAGCGATGGAGGATGCATGGCACAGTGCTTTAAGAGGGGTGGTGGTGGGGACGCTGATGATTCAGATGATTTAGACATGCCTCTGGGTGATGGTACGATATTCTATGACATCAGTCAGACAAGAGGCATCTTGATGGATGCACAGGGGAAGGACATCATGGCCTTCATGTGCTCTATAATTGCTAACAATTATAGAGATTGCTTTATCCACTACAAAGACCAGCCAAAGAGGTTGGCTGATGAGACCCTCACTGTTGTTCGCTCTAGGTATCCTAACCCCCCCAATCGTCAGTTCACAGATAAATGGGCCAAGTCAAAGATTGTTACGATACTTGGCAATAAAAGATCTTCATTTAAGAGGCAAGCACTAGCGGAGCTTGCCAGGCTCGAGGGAGGTCAACCACCAAGGGGCCCGCCCCACATCGCTCACAAGCGTCAGTGGAAGAAAGCAATGAAGTCAGCAAGGGAGGACCCCATTCTGCAGCACGTGGAGGCATGAAGGATCCAGATGGAGCAACATGGAAGCATGCATTTTGGAGTAGGGGGTGTTGAATCATGGGAGGCCCAATTTGTAGGTATCGATCTCAAATTATATTGCTTATGTATTTTATTAGGAGGTGGTTTCTTTGTACTGACCCCTCTGCAAATTGTGTCGTCTTGCAACTTGATATCGTGGCGAGATACCCTACTCATGTCGGGACAGCCTACCATCGCCACCATCGCAAAGGAGATACATGGAAGCACCTCTATCATGATGGGTTGATTACTAAGGAACAGTATATCCAGGCTACTAGAGCGGCCCCCGAGGTATTTGAAAGTAATTAAATAATGTCAATATTATAAGTAAAGATTTGATTTTTCATACATTGATATATGTTCTCCCTTGTTTACAGGTCCCTGCACGAAGACGAGGATGAAGACGAGGAAGGAGCCAGAGAAGGAAGCGCACAAGGGAGCACAGAAGGGAGCATGGAAGGGAGCGAGGATTAGTCGTAGAAGTAGTGCTAGCTACTCTTTTTTGTACTTAAAGCCACTAGCTTGGCTTCGTGCCTCTTATATATACACTCCTCTTATTTTTTGTACTTGAAGCCACATGACATGGTTTAGCTTCGTGCTATATGTACATACAAGCACTTTTTGAGCTTTCAATTTTATTGCGTTTTGGAGTTGTAATGTTTTATTTGGAATTGTAATTAAAATGCAGTTGGCTGTAAGAATTGAATTACACAATGTGGAAATGGGATTCTTGTAACTATATAGCATACACAACATACACAGCATTCTGTAAATTAAAAAATATATATTATGTAGCGTGTCTATCAGTGCGCCTATAAATGCATCTATATACACATCTCTTTGTTCGAGAAGCGTCTATTTACGCGTCTATAAATGTGTCTATAAGACCGTTTATAAACGCGTCTATACATGCATTTAATGATGCGTCTGTCTGTTTTTTAAATTTTTTAGCAGAGCGTCTATTTACGCGTCTAGATACGCATCTATACACACATCTGTTTGCTATATAGATGCACTGTTAGACGCGGGTCTCTAGATGTGGAAATAGACGTGCAAATAGACATGCCTGTAAGTTTTTTTTTTAGTTCAGTAAACACGTCTGTGTGTGCGTCTGTGGGTGCTTTGTCTTGTTGTGCAAGCATAAAAAAACACAGTCCTAGGTGTGTTATTCCAACAAGTACTTATTAAATTGGTGCGCCACATTACATGCAACTCAATATCTCAGGGGGGTCACTCATCATATGTAACCCTATCACGTGAGTTCGATAGAAGGATATTTTTTATTCCTAAAATTTACAGAAATAAATATACATAAGGGACTATTTAAAATAGTTTTGGAAAAAATTTACAGATTTGTATAGAAAAGGGGTACATTTTATTAATGAAAAAATTTACAGATAAGGGATTTTAAATATAGGCCTTGAACGCACGTGATATAGAGGGTTTATACATAGTGACCCCCCCGAGCTCAATATCATCTAGTTTGAGGTATATGCAAATTATTCTATCCATCAGATATGCTTTTCATGGTCGATCATGCCTTATGCACCGTTTTCCCCCAAGTGTTATACTGAACGGTAAAAAAATGCACCTCAAGTATATTATGAGAATAGGAACTTAAGGGATGGGTGCGCCACTTTGTATGCAAGTAAATACCACCCAGGTTGAGACACGTGCAGAGTATTGTGCCCATCGGATAGGATTTTCATTGTTGATCAAGCATTAAACATTGATTTTGCCTCAATGTGATTCATATCCGTAGAAAAACACACTCCCAAGTGTGTTATCCGAACAAGTACCTGTGCCACATTGCATGAAACTCAATACCATCTAAATCGAGGTGCGTGTAGAGTATTATGCCTATCGAAGATGCTATGCATGGTCGATCCACATTATACATCATTTTTTCCCTATTGTTATGCACAACCATTAGAAATCGTGCTCCTAGGTGTGTTATCTAAAAATGTACTTATGGGATGGGTGCGCCACTTTGGATGAAATTAAATACCACTTAGATTGTGGAACGTGCAAATTATTATTCCCATCTGATATGCTTTGCATGGTTGAGTCTCGCATTAAACACCGTTTTTCCTCAGTGTAATGCATAGCCGTCGAAAAACATACTCCTAGGTGTGTTGTTTGAATAAGTACTTATTCAATGGGTGAGCCACTTTTCATGCAAGTCAATATGATCTATGTTGAGATGCGTGCAAAGTGTTATGTCCATCGGATATGATTTTCATGCTCAATCATGCATTATGCACCTTTCTCCTCCTAGTGTTACGCACGACCGTGAAAAAACACGCTCCCAAGTGTGTTATCCAAACAAGTACTTATGGGATGGGCATGCCACTTTACATGTAGGTCAATACCACTTGGATAGATGCCTGTGCAAAGTATCGAGCCCATAGTATTTGAGTTTCATGGTTGACCAAGCATTAAACTCCAATTTTTCCTTAGTGTCATGCACAAGCATAAAAAAACATTGTCCTAGGTGTGCTATTCCAACAAGTACTTATCAGATTGGTCTATCACATTGCATGCAACTCAATACCACATAGGTTGAGGTGTGCAAAAATTATCATGCCAATCGGATATGCTTTGCATGGTCGATCATGCATTATGCACCGTCTCCCCACTAGTGTTATACACAACTGTAAAAAAATGTGTTCCCAGGTGTGTTATGTGCACAAGTACTTATGGGATGGGTGCACCACTTCTCATGCAAGTAAATACACACCTTGTTTGAGGGGCATGCAAAGTATTGTGCCCATTACATAGGCTTTGCATTGTCGATCAAGAATTACACACTATTTTTGCCTCAGTGTGATTGACATCCGTTAAAAAACACATTCCCAAGTGTGTTATCCAAAGAAGTACTTATCAGTTGCATGTAGACTATTGTGCCCATCAGATATGCTATGCATGCTCAATCACTTACTTATGTGATGGGCATGCCACTTTGCATGTAGGTCAATACCACTTGGATAGAGGCCGGTGCAAAATATTGATCCCATCGGATATGTTTTGCATGGTCAACCAACCATTAAACTCCATTTTTGCCTTAGTGTCACACACAAGCATTAAGAAATACTATCCTAGGTGTGTTATTCCAACAAGTACTTATAGGATTGGAGCGCCACATTGCATGCAACTCAATATCACCTAGGTTGAGGTGGGTACAAAGTATTATGTGCATCGGATATGCTTTGCAAGGTTGCTGATGCACTATGCACCGTTTCCTGCCTAGTGTTATGCACAATCGTAAAAAAATGTGCACCCATGTGTGGTATGCACACAAGTACTTATGAGATGGGAACACCACTTTGCATGCAAGTAAATACCACCTAGTTTGAGGCACGTGCAAAGTATTATGCCCATCAGATAGGCTTTGCATTGTCGATCAAGCACTAAACACCATTTTTGCTTGAGTGTGATGCACATCCATAAAAAAACACGCTCCTAAGTGTGTTATCCGAACAAGTACTTATCGGATGGGTGCGACACCTTGCATGCATCTCAATACTACCTAGGTTGAGGTGTCTATAGAATATTGTGCCCATAGGATATGCTTTACATGGTTGATTATGTGTTATACACAATTTTCCATCTAGTGTTATGCACAACCATGAAAACGCATGCCCAGGTGTGTTATCTAAGTAAGTAGTTATGGGATAGGTACGCCACTTTCCATGCAAGTAAATACCACCTAGGTTGAGGCTCTTGAAAAGTATTGTGCCCATCTGATATGTTTTGCATGGTCGATTCTTGCATTAAACACCGTTTTTGCTTCAGTGTGACGCACATCTATAAAAAAACACACTCCTAGGCCTATTATCCAAACAAGTACTTATTGGATGGGTGCACCACTTTGCATGAAAGTCAATACCATCTAGGTTGAGATGCGTACAAAGTATTGCATCCATCATATATGATTTTCATGCTTGATCACAAATTATACACCATTTTCCTTGTAGTGTTATGCACCACCGTCAAAAAACGCGCTCCCAGGTGTGTTATCCGAACAAATACTCATGGGATAGGCATGCCACTTTGCATGTAGGTTGATACCACTTGGATAGAGTCTTGTACAAATTATTGTGCCAATTGGATATGATTTGCATAGTCGGTCAAGCAGAAGCATAAAAAACACTGTCCTAGGTGTGTTATTCCAACAAGTACTTATCGGATTGGTGGGCCACATTGCATGCAACTCAATACCATCTAGGTTGAGGTACATGAAAATTATTATGTCCATCAGATATGCTTTTCATGGTCGAGCATGCCTTATGCACTATTTCCCCCCTAGTGTTATGCCCAACGGTAGGTCAATACCACTTGGATAGAGGCCGGTGCAAAGTATTGATCCCATCAGATATGTTTTGCATGGTCGACCAAGCATTAAACTCCATTTTTTCCTTAGTGTCACACACAAGCATCAAAAAATACTATCCTAGGTGTGTTATTCCAACAAGTACTGATAGGATTGGAGTGCCACATTGCATGCAACTCAATACCACCTAGGTTGAGGTGGGTACAAAGTATTATGTGCATCAGATATGCTTTGTAGGGTCAATGATGCACTACGCAACATTTCCACCCTAGTGTTATGCACAACCGTAAAAAAACATGCTCCCAGGTGTGTTATGAACCACTTTGCAATGTAGGTAAATACCACCTAGTTTGAGGCATGTGCAAAGTATTGTGCCCATCGGATAGGCTTTGCATTGTTGATCAAGCACTAAACACCATTTTTGGCTGAGTGTGATGCACATTCATAAAAAATCACTCTCCTAAGTGTGTTCTCCAAACAAGTAATTATTGGATGGGTGCAACACATTGCATGAAGCTCAATACCACCTAGGTTGAGGTGTGTGTAGATTATTGTGCCCATAATATATGCTATGCATGGTCGATCATGCGTTATACACAGTTTTTCATCTAGTGTTATATATGCACAACCATCAAAAAGCACACTCCCAGGTGTGTTATTCAAGCAAGTAGTTATGGGATGGGTATGCTACTTTCCATACAAGTAAATACCACCTAGGTTGAGGCTCTTGAAAAGTATTGTGCCCATCTAATATGCTTTGCATGGTCAATTCTTGCATTAAACACTGTTTTTGCTTCAGTGTGATGCACTTCTACCAAAAAACACACTCCTAGGTCTGGTATCCAAACAAGTACTTATTGGATAGGCATGCCACTTTGCACGCAAGTCAATACTATCTAGGTTGAGATGCATACAAAGTATTGCATCCATCGCATATTATTTTCATGCTCGATCATGCATTATACACCGTTTTCCTCATAGTGTTATGCACCACCATCAAAAAATGTGCTCCCAGGTGTGTTATCCGAACAAATACTTATGGGATAGGCACGCCACTTTGCATGTAGGTTGAAACCACTTGGATAGAGTCTTGTACAAATTATTGTGCCAATTGGATATGATTTGCATGGTCGATCAAGCATTAAACTCCATTTTTGCCTCAGTGTCATGCACAAGTGTCACGCACAAGCATAAAAAAACACTGTCCTAGGTGTGTTATTCCAACAAGTACTTATCAAATTGGTGTGCCACATTGCATGCAACTCAATACCACCTAGGTTGAGGTACATGAAAATTATTCTATCCAATCAGATATGCTTTTCATGATCGATCACACCTTATGCACCGTTTTCCCCCTAGTGTTATGCCCTCGGGGGGGTCACTATGTATAAACCCTCTATATCACGTGCGTTCGAGGCCTATATTTAAAATCCCTTATCTGTAAATTTTTTCATTAATAAAATGTACCCCTTTTCTATACAAATCTATAAATTTTTTCCAAAACTATTTTAAATAGTCCCTTATGTATATTTATTTCTGTAAATTTTAGGAATAAAAAATATCCTTCTGTTGAACTCACGTGATAGGGTTACATATGATGAGTGACCCCCCCGAGGTTATGCCAAATGGTAATGAAGGGGAAAAACGGTGTATAATGCGTGATCAACCATGAATAGCATATTAGATGGGTGCAATACTCTGCATGCACCTCAATTTAGGTGGTATTGAGTTTCATGCAATGTGGTGCAAGTACTTGTTTAGATAACACACTTGGGAGTGTGTTCTTTTATGGATGTGAATCACATTGAGGCAAAAACAGAGTTTAATGCTTGATCCACAATGGAAATCCTATCCGATGGGCACAATACTTTTCATGTGTCTCAACCTAGAACACTTATTTCATTAATTTTGGACTTGTCAATGTACAAATTCATTTTTACATATACTTTTGGACTAGTTTTCAGATAAAATTTAAGAAAAACCCAATCTTCAAAGCACATATAAAAACATAAAAACAAGCATTTTTTTATATATTTTTTAAGGACATGAAACTAAAATTATAAAATTTAACGCAGCCTACATAAGTTACATGAAAAAATAAGATTCGGTTGTTGTAAACTCTCTTAATATTTAATGGTGTTAATAAACACCTTCAAAAGTTAAGCCTGAGATTTTCAAGACTACATAAGTTACATGAAAAAATAAGATTCGGTTGTTGTAAGCTCTCTTAATATTTAATGGTGTTAATAAAGACCTTCAAAAGTTAAGCCTGAGATTTTCAAGACTATAGCCATTCAATTTGATGAATGGGTTGATAAATTCAACCCATTCAAGAGCTGAGCTCATCTCTTCCTCATCGATGTAGTTAAAATTATAGAAGAGAAGTAAGGATTGATGAATTTTCTCCTGCATAACACTTTGTTTGTTCCGAATGGCTTGCGCTTCCTCGAGGGAAAATCTTCCATAACGAGCCACACGTGAAGATATCTCACTTTGAAAGTCTATCAACTCTCTCCTATATGACTGCAATTTATCTATTTCAGTAGTAGCCATACTTATTTTTCTTTCCTCTTCCTTCTCTAAGCCCTTCTGACAAGCAAAGTCATCCTTCTCGTACTGGGTTAATGGAGCTGGATTTTGCTTTCTCTCCTCTCTCTTTCCTTGGTTCTCGGCAATCCATTCTTTGAGGCTGCTAATGGCTCGACAGAATCGATTACCTTAAAAAGATCCATAATGGCTGCAAGATGAAAGGAGTATGCTTGAGAAGAGGAGGTAAGGTTGCGGGCAAGATGGAAGGAGCAAGCTTGAGGAGAGGAGTAAGGTAAGAAGAGTAAAGTGGAAGAAGTGTGGAGAGGAGTAAGGTAAGAAGAGTAAAGTGGAAGAAGTTTTTGCTGCGGGTGAGATATAGAAGACGAACGAGGTGAGGAAGGTAACGAGAGTGAGGAAAGATATAGAAGACGAACGAGGTGAGGAAGGTAACGAGAGTGAGGAAGGTAACTAGAGGAGGTAAGGCAAGATGAAAGGAGTATGCTTGAGAAGAGGAGGCAAGGCTGCGGGCAAGATGGAAGGAGCAAGCTTGAGGAGAGGAGTAAGGTAAGAAGAGCAAAGTGAAAGAAGTGTCTGCTGGCTGCGGGTGAGATATAGAAGATGAACGACTACTAGGGAATTTATAGAACTACAGATGCAAGACCGTAATGCGAGATGACTAGATGCAAGATCGTAATGCGAGACATTATAAAATAAAATGATGGGATGCAAGACCGTAATGGGAGACATTTGAGACATATAAGATAGTGATAGTACCCATCCCTTAAGTTCTTGTTCTCTTATCTAAAAATATACTTATCGGTTGGGTGCACCACTTTGGATGTAATTAAATACCACCTAGGTTGAGGAATGTGCATATTATTGTTCCCATCCGATATGCTTTGCATGGTTGATTCTTGCATTACACACCATTTTTGCCTCAGTGTAATGCACATCTGTAAAAAAACATGCTCTTAGGTGTGTTATCCAAATAAGTCCTTATTCGATGGGTGAGCCACTTTTCATGCAAGTCAATACAATCTATGTTAAGATGCATGCAAAGTGTTATGTCCATCGGATATGATTTTCATGCTCGATCACGCATTATGCACCGTTGTCCTCCTAGTGTTATGCACCACCGTGAAAAAGCGTGCTCCCAAGTGTGTTATCCGAACAAGTACTTATGGGATGGGCATGCCACTTTGCATGTAGGTCAATACCACCTGGATAGATGCTTGTTTGACCAAGCATTAAACTCCAATTTTTCATGTTTGACCAAGCATTAAACTCCATTTTTTCCTTAGTGTCATGCACAAGCATAAAAAAACACTGTCCTAGGTGTGCTATTCCAACAAGTCCTTATCAGATTGGCACATCACATTGCATGCAACTCAATACCACTTAGGTTGAGGTGTGTGAAAATTATTGTGCCAATCGGATATGCTTTGCATGGCCGATCATGCATTATGTACCATTTCCCCCCTAGTGTTATGCACAATCGTAAAAAAACGCGCTCCCAGGTGTGCTATGTGCACAAGTACTAATGGGATGGGCACACCACTTTTCATGCAAGTGAATACACACATAGTTTGAGGTGTGTGCAAAGTATTGTGCCCATCAGATAGGCTTTGCATTGTCGATGAAGAATTACACACCGTTTTTGCCTCAGTGTGATTGACATCCGTTAAAAAACACACTCCCAAGTGTGTTATCTGAACAAGTACTTATCGGATGCGTGCACCACATTGCATGCAACTCAATACCACCTTGGTTGAGGTGCATGTAGAGTATTGCGCCCATCGGATATGCTATGCATGTTCGATGACTTACTTATGGGATGGGCGTGCCACTTTGCATGTAGGTCAATACCACTTGGATAGAGGCTAGTGCAAAGTATTGATCCCATCAGATATGATTTGCATGGTGGACCAAGCTTTAAACTCCATTTTTGCCTTAGTGCCACACACAAGCATCAAGAAATACTATTCTAGGTGTGTTATTCCAACAAGTACTTATAGGATTAGAGCGCCACATTGCATGCAACTCAATACCACCTAGGTTGAGGTGGGTACAAAGTATTGTGTGCAACAAATATAGAGTATTGAGCCCATAGTATATGTTAGGCATGGTCGATTACATGTTATACACCATTGTCCATATAGTGTTATGCACAGCCATCAAAAAACGCGCTCCTAGGTGTGTTATCTGAGCAAGGTGTTATGGGATGGGTAAGCCACTTTCCATGCAAGTAAATACCACCTAGGTTGAGGTGTGTGCAAAGTATTGTGCCCATCCGATATGCTTTGCATGGTTGATGCTCGCATTAAACACTGTTTTTGTGTCGGTGTGATGCACATCCATAAAAAAACATGCTCCTAGGTGTGTTATGCGAACAAGTACTTATCGGATGGGCACACCACATTGCATGCAGCTCAATACTAAATTCTTTATACTATCTTTTGTAATTCTAAATCATAAAATCACAAATTTAAATTAGAGATTCTATTAGCTAAATGCTAAACATGAATCCATAATTGAAAACCCATATCCTTGTGTCACCATCAAAATTTAAGAAAATAAAGTAAAAGTAAAATAAAAGAGATTAATTTAATAAAAATTTACAACCAATAGGAAAAATATTCAAAAGAGACTAATATTTTTTATAATTGTTCCACAAGAGGATGGCAACAAATTTCATTCCTGAGATGGAGGTGATATTATATTGCCAAAGAGAAGTAGTTGCATTTACTACAGTCCATGATAGTGATCCAAATTCTCTTTGTCACTTTCAAGAATTTGAAAAGATAAGGTTGTAGTTATTGTATCAAAGATTCTTGGTGCAGATGTTGAACTAAAGCATAAGTGTGGAAATATGGAAGTACTTGGAGATGTTATGCCTTATAATGTTTTCAATAAATCATTTATTGCATGGGATAGAGATGAGACTTATCCAACACATATCATCGGGAATACAAAGTGCAATTATTTGGATCTCAGTGTGGGAGATATTTTGCAAATGATATCATTTGCAAATAAGAACATAGCGGAAGGTCAAGTTTTGGGGTTTGAACACTAGGATCAATTCTCATGTGTGAAGATGAGGATTGTGAAAGTTACTAATGATGGCATGGATGATAACGCAACATCATTGGATGGTCCCTATTATGAGGAAGGAAATGATTTGAGATGGAGCATGCAATTTTTGAAGATTAAAAAGGGACATGTGGTTTTCAATGACAAAGATAGAGTATACTATAATTTTAAAGGACTTAAAGAATATGCCTACAAGACAAGCTATGTCCCTTCAGACGTGGATGATTTCAATGGACTCAAGTATAGAAGTGATATCTTATCAGGAGTGGATGATTTCATTGATATCAAGAAAGATAAAGAATTTAGAAGCAATGCCTACTCTGAAGTGGATTAATTCTTGCATATTGAGAAAGGAAAAGGCATCAAAAGTGTTGTCTCTTCAGAATTAGATGATTTCAATGCAATCCTCTATAGAAGTGACATGTTATCAGGAGTGGATGAGTTAAGTGGTACTGTGAAGGCAAAAGACTTCAAAAGCGATGTCTTATCTAAAGTTGATGAATTCATGCATGTCGAGAAAGATAAAGATATCATCGGTGAGTTCAATGGTACTGTGAAGGAAAAAGACTTTAGAAGCAATGTCTTATCTAGAGTTGATGAGATGAATTCATGCACATTGAGAAAGATAAATATATCATTTGTGTTGTCTCCTCAAACTTGGATGAGGATAACAATACATTGTATATTGGCTATTTGAAAAAAGAATGGGTTCCAAACCATGAAGCAGTTTTAGAGCTTTCCACAGAGACAAATCATAGTATCCTGGAAATCAAGGACAAAGAAAATAAGGAAGCACATGGGATATGATGTAGAAGAAAAGGTAAGAATACAGCTACCCATTATTTTGCACATTACAAAGTTTTTGAAGATGCTTGCTAAGGAGGAAGTAGAAGGAGAGTGCAAATGAAGAATGCCCATGACAATACCATATGACAGTCTTCAGATGAGATTGAATGAGGATGGCATCTAGGCAACAAGTGATGATGAATCGGTCATTCAAACAAACTAGTTGCCTATTTGTACTTAACACATTTGTAAAGGTAGAATTGAGTTATTGAAAAGGTTGCGTGTTAGAATCCTTTGTACAAAGACTCATGGAGAGCAATATTTCTTGTAAACATATGACAATGTAAAACTACAAGCGTATCTATTACTATTTTTGGAGCACATTTAAAGAGTTTTCCATGCCTCTTGTCCATTTTAACCTTTAAAATTTTTGGGACTTCAAGAGTGTTATAGTTTTCTACATCAAATTTAAGTGTATTCTTTTGGATTAAATTATATTAATAAGTCTTTATTTTGAAAGTGAATTTTCACGGATTTAAATTAATAATTCATGATCTTTTTAACGTGAATAGGATTGTTAAATCCAAAAAGTACAAAAGTAGGATTTAATTGATGTTTTTGCATTAGTAGTGCACCATTATAGAGACACATTGTGAAATTTATTATGTGGAAATGATAGTGCCAAAAAGTGAAGTTTTGATTCTCGAATGATGTTTTCATAAAGTAAACTTTTCATTTGGGAAGGATTTTTGGGATTAGTCCAAGAGTAGACATATGAGTCCAAAATTAATGAAATAAGTGTTAACCAAACTTGGATTGAATGTGATTGTCCTAAACCATCCCGGTGGTTGGAACATCATGCAATCGTGACTGGTTCAACTCAAACACCATTTATGTGATTGTCTTGCACTAGCATGGTTGAAGGTTCAACAGACATTAGTTGTTGACCAGCCCGCTGGTGTGGTTGGGGAGAAATTAACAACAATATATTTCGCAATAGGAAATCCATAAATTGTTATTTTACTAAACCAGCTTGGTGGTTGGAACATCATGCAACCATGGCTAGTTTAGCTCAATCACCAGTTATGTCATCATCCTAAACTAGCGTGGTTGAGCAGACATTAGTTGTTGACCAGCCTAGTCATTGAAATTAGTATATTTGTTAGTAATTAAATTGGTTAAATTTAAATTAATTAGTTTAATTTAATTTCCTACTATTCATGTCATATAACACTTAATTTCTAGAGCAAGATGGATTGGACTTAATGTGATTGTCCTAAATCAGCCTAGTGCTGGTTCAATACAAACATTAGTTATTACTAATTGAAATCATGAAATTCAAAAATGAAAAGAAATATATTGTTTTTTTCTAATTGTGAAATTCAAAAATGAAAAGCAATATACTTGTTATTGTCTAATATGTGAAGTTGAGACCGTCAGGCTAAACTAACCTGGTGGTTCAAATTGTGACCATGTCCTAAACCAGCCCGGTGGTTGAAATTGTGATTGTCCCAAACCAGCCAGGTAGTAAAAATTGTGACCATCCAAAATGTGTCCCAAAACATCCCAATGGTTGAAATTGTGATCGTATCCTAAACCAGTCTGGTGATTGAAATTGTGGCTATCCTAAACCAGCCTTGTAGTTGAAATTGTGATTGTCCTAAACCAACACGGTGGTGGAAATTGTTTTGTTTTTCTAGTAGCTTGATTAGTTCAAATACTAGATGATTAGTTCAATATTAGATTCATTATATGTGATTGTATTAAACCAGCCTAGGGTTTGAAAATGTTTTGTTTTCTCATAGGTTGATTACTTTAATTAGACCACATTTTTGCATGTAATGTGTTTTGTAGTATTTTGTATTGTTTTAGTAGTGCAAAAATGGGGCTCATTGTACTATTGTTCGATTTTAAAAAGGGGCTCACTATAATGTTGTTCCCAAATGTTGGGTCAGTAGATGGAGTTGTATCTCAAGGTTTTGGATCAAAATACTGATATATCAATTGGTCGGAGGAGCTTTGAGCATTATAAGCCCTGGTACTTCAATAAGCACAAAGATAGAAATGTTTGTTGTTGCAAAACACATATAGAATTCGACCTGGCCTAGCAAGCTATGAATGACTTGAGATCTGGTCGTGTTGGACCATTGCTCCATGGGGATCGATGCACATGTCTCCCGAATGAATGTGCAGTATGTAGGCCACCTAGATCCTCATCATGTGTTGCAAGGGAGATGAGAATTTGTAGCTAAGGTCTCTATGGGAGCCAGTGGATTTGTCCAGAGGGAGACCGTGAGTGGCATCACATTGAATGCATATGATACACATGCAAGCATTGCAGTCTAAATCTGAATAAGAAGACATTTCATATCTATCCAAATGAAATGATGGAAGACAACCATGTTTCTTAAAATGGAGGAGATTTGAAAATGTCAATGTTGAAGGATCTGATAAAAAGAGATGGCTACTATTATATAAGAGCACTCAGCTGAGCAGCTTATAGGTCACATGGTTCAATCCATCCCAAAATATGTGCTTCACAATTTCATGGCCAGCTAGTAGGATAAGCAGTGCAGGGCGTGCCTTGCCAATTTTCCCCATGACAAAATTGTCTCTCATAGATTTCATTGAAAATTATTTATTTCAAGAACAAGACAAGATACAAAGTGCTTGTACAACAAGTAGATAACAATTCTTGTGCATATCATGTACAATCATTTGCTTGATTCTTCTATAATTGATTCCAATCTGTTTGTTGATCTGTTTGTTGACTGACACGAGTCCAGGTTAGTGCAATGCACATACCATTTCTACATTTTAGATGATAGGAAATGTGACACTTTATTTGTGCATCATGCTTTTCTACTACACTTGGATTGGCAAAAAAAAGAAAATCCCTATGCAAAAAATATAAAACAATATTGGGTGTGTTCAGATTGTGCTAGCTCTCCATTTGAATCAGCCAATTGATTCTACTTTGTTTCAACATTAGAATCCCTAACCGGTGTGACATGAAGTTGGGGGTAATAAACTTCACGCACCTCTTCACTTCCTACTGCTTTCGAACTGACAGCCAAAGATATTTATCATTGATAATGGGACATTAAAAAGAAGCTTTTATGCCAAGATACCACACCATACTTTCCTCCCTCAGATGAGAATGAAGATGGTAACATCCCAAGTGATGTTGTAATCAAGCATAGGGAGAAGGAAAGGATTAGCAGAGGCCATAATCTCAGCGAGCCAGTCTGCACCAAAGAGAAGAGCGATACATTGTTGAAAGAAGATCTTGCGGCTCAACATAACATGAACTGATATATATCGAGGAGTTTGAAGGGGCTTATTAGGTCGGATGGGTAGATTCCGAGGAAACATTGCACCTCCTTCATAGACACCTTTACACTTCGCTCAAAACACTCTACAACAAACTGTCATTAGACACAGAGGCCTATAACTTTCAGTAGACACATGATATTAGAGAGTCAAGTACACATGGGCTTCGTGCTGATATAAGTTTCATTGAAAACAGACAGACAGTTGAAGAGATATGGACAATTTACTGGAAGGGGGTAAAAACTATCATAAAAACAGACTTTCAAACATAGAGACTCACAACATTTTGCAACAGTATCTGATTCAAGATCTAAGCAATAGAGACATGCATCTTAAAGAGAGCTTCACGCTAATATATGTTTCGTAAGAAATAGAGAAGCGGCCAAAAAGTTATGGACAGTTTACTAGACGGGGGTAAAAACTATCATGAAAATAGACTGTCAGACACAGAGACTCATTACTTTTTGCAGCAATATCTGATTCAAGATCTGATCACATGTAAACATGCGCCTTGAAAAGAGCTTCGCACTGATATAAATTTCATTACAATCGGACTACCGCGAGCAGAAAGTTATGAGCAAAATACTAACAGGGGGTCAAACTGCCATGAAAGCTACCCTCCACCCAGGCTAATTTCGCCTGAGCAGGATGCTCCCTCAAGACTCCACCTTCATCAACGATCCACCCCTCATAGATTTTGCCTAGAAGAGGGGAAGAAGTTTGCATGGTGGCTCAGGAAACAAATGGACCATGTATGCACAGTGAGCGGCCGAATAGAAAGAACTTTCAAGGCTTTAAAAGAGAAAAGGGACGAGACACTCAAGAGAGAGAGAACCTGAAGTGACCATTACAAATAGAGTGAGAATCCACTTCAACACTACAAACAAAAGGGAGAAGAAGAGGTTTCATACATACAAGAGGGAGCGAAAGCTCCAAGACTACTCATAGAGAGAGAATAAACTAGAGAGAGATGGACTCAAGAGTCTACATAAGAGAATATCTACAAGAGGGAGAGAAGGCTCATGGAAGAGGCTTGGGGAGACTAGAGCTACAGCAACATGAGGCCTAATGGTGGAAGAGATTGATGAACAAGGGAGAGGAGGGCTCCTTTTATAGAGATTTTGTCACCCTCCTTCACCCATTTACAATTGCTGCCTGTAGATTCTTTTCCCCATCAATCACATAAGCACGTATGTCACCATCCATGTCCTTTTTGGCTACTCTTGCCATGTGTCCCATCAAAAGATGCTCAAGACTCTTAAAATATTGAGAAAGTCAAGAGTCTCCCCACATGGAGCCCATAGGGACCCTCTCTTTTCCACATGTCCACATCCTCCTTATTCCACATAGGAGTTCTAGAAGGATTCCTCTTGACTTCACACTCCTCCACTTGCCTTCCACACGCTTAGCATGTGGCCTCTCTTATATTATTGGAACACATGGACATGAGCCCACCTCTTTATATGACTCACTCTTCCTATTTTCTAAAAAAGTCCATAATATCCCATACACAAATAACTCACACCCCATACCAAGGCATTTATAATTCACACCTATGGTATTTACAATGAGCCATTCCACTCATCCTCTCAATCCCATACAATATCATAGAAAATACAAATAAGTGAGAGCTGCTAGGCTATCACTTGATACTCAAACTCTTATCAAACATAGAGAAAAACAATATCAATGCCAAGTTAAAAATATCAATTTTTGGCGTCACATCTTTCCCCCCCTAGCAGATCCTCTCTAGTACAGAGAGGGTCTGCTGGCCCTCAAGGTGGTCGAGCATAGAAGAATTTAAGGCGATACTCATTGGTGCATCTGGGTATCACCATGCCGTCAACATCCTCAAGCTGAAAGGTTCCATTTGTGACATTCATATCATCCTTATGAAGGCGTGGCCAAAAGTAACCAATCTCTGCTTCTATTGTGGAGTTATTCCTCGAGGTAACATGCCTTCTTCCACATATTTCTGAACATCTTGTAGTTTTGGCCATCCAGTGTCTGCCCAAAAAAACACCCCCCGGTCTGGCACTAGAATGGCTTTAGCTAACTCATCTGCCCTTTGATTTTCTTTTCTGTTTATATGAACAAACTTGCAAAAATTAAACTGAGTACATAGTGCCATAGCCTTTTGATTAAGCTCCTTCAAATGAGGACTTCTTGTCTTGTAATGCCCTTGCATTTGCTTTATAATAAGCTGAGAATCTCCTCTTACTTCCAATTCTTTAACTTGACTTTGAAGACAACCCTCCAAACCAAGAATCAAAGCATTATACTCAGCTGCATTGTTAGTTGTGATACCTGAAAGCTCTTGTCCTCTTGCCCATACATCTTGACCTTCAGGATTCATCAAGACTATCCCCCCGGCTCCTTGTTGACATGAAGGACTAAAAGCCCCATCAAAATACAAAACAAAAGCTGTTGGTGGTGTATCCCTTTCATCTTTAATGTTCTCCTTACATTTCTTTTCTTCTCCTAGATCATCCTGTCCTGTGAGCAAATCTGCCATAGTGGACCTACTGGTATTTTCAGTGACAAAAGAGAAAGAGAACTCTTGAAGCTCTGACAACCATTTTGCAAATCTCCCCCCAGGATTAGGCTTGTGAACTAGATATGCTAATACAGACTGAGAGGTAAGGAAGAAAAATGGTCAAGGTAATAAATAGGAGCGAAACTTTCTAACTAAAAACACCAAAGAGAGAGCTTGCTGCTCCATTTCTTCATACCTTGTCTCCACATCTGTAAGCTGTTGACTGGAATAATAGATGGGTTGCATTCTACCTGCCTCTCCTTTTTGTAGCAATACAGCACCAACTGAATGCAAAGATACACTTGGATTTACATAAAAGTCTTGAGACCAATCAAGGGGCTTCAATATTGGGCCCTTACTCATGGCCTCCTTAAGTTGCTAGAAAGACTCTTGTTGCTCCACACCCCATTGGAAAGAAACTCCTTTTCTTGTCAACAAGTTCATGGGATGCACTATCTCTGTGAAATCATCACAAAAGCGTTGATAATACTTGCTCTTTCCTAGAATTCTACGAACACCAGTGACACTCTTAGGACTCGGCAATGCCATGATTGCTTGAACCTTGTCAGGATCCATTTGCAGGCCTTCTTGAGACACAATATGGCCCAACAAGACTACTTTTATTTGAGCCAAATGACACTTGCTAGGATCTAGACACCCTTTTGCTTCATCAATCCTAGCTAAGGCCATATTTAACTTCTCCATGTGATCTATGCGCCGAGAATAAATGCAAAAATCGTCCAAAAACACTCGTATGAACTTTCCTAAGTAAGGCTCCAGGACTTGACTCATGAACCTTTGAAATGTAGCTGGTGCATTGGTCAACCCAAAAGGCATCACTCTATAAGCAAAAACTCCCCAAGGTGTGACAAATGATGTTTTCTTTTGATCTTCCTCCCGAATACGAATTTGAAAGTACCCAAAATACCCATCACATACAGAATACATCTCATGCCCTGCTACTTGGTCTAGTATTTCATCTTGGAATGGCAAAGGAAAATGATCCCTCTTAGTGCATGCATTCAAAGGACAAAAATCCACACAAACTCGCCACTTATTTCCTTTCTTTGGTGTGACAACTACAGGAGATATCCATTCTGAATCATCAACAGGAAAGATGAATCCCACCTCAAGTAGTTGTGTTACCTCTTTCTTTAGTGCCTCAGCTTGGATCACCCCCAATCGCCTTAATCATTGCACAACTGGCTTGCTTTCTAGCTTCAACTCAATCTTGTGCTCCATAAGAGAGACTGGTCGAACCTGTGAATAGCTTGTTGCAAAGAGACATGGAAAATCATCTAGCATATCCAAGTACTGGAGCTTCTCACTACCTAATAGAGAATCACCAAGAAGCTCTTCATTGTGTTGGCGTCGTTTAGTGTGCTCCACATCCTCCACATGAAGTGTCTCTATAGGATCTTCTTGCACCACCACGTTGTTCCTTCTTGACTCATCCCGATCAGCACGAAGACAAAGACCAAAGGCCATTCCTTCCACCTCACCCTCTGAGCTAGACTCCTCGGAGCTACACCCTGTCTCTTCTTCTTCATCGGCGGTTAAGTCAAAGCTTGAACTCTCTGATGTTGAAGACTCCTCCTTGACAACTTTCTTTTTACGGCTTCTGATGTTGTAGCACACCTTCTTATCATTTCCCTGCAAAATCAATTCTCCAGTATCCCACTTTTGAACAGCCTTCACCTTGCGTAGCCAAGGCCTTCCCAGAATCAATGGATAGGCACGTGCATCTGGCTTGGTAGGGATCACCTGAAAAGTAGTCGGCACAAAAATTCCACATACATCCACTTCTAGATTCTTCACAACTCCCAAGGTCTTAACCCTAGTGTTGTCAGCCAATTTGATGCGATAAGGAGAGGTAGTACTAGAGTATTTTAAATCAGCATCTATCATGGTCTTCTACTCATGACATTAATCGATGCACCTCCATCAATGTATACATTAGAAATCACTTGACCATCAATGATCACATCAACCACAGGTACATCATCACCAACATCTATATCTACCTTTTGAACAACAGGAATGGCACTTTTCTTCTTTTTCTTCTTTGACACTCTTGTGCTTGCTAGTTTTTCCCATTCCTTTCGTAGTTTTGGAGACAAAGCAAGTAATTGACCAAAGGTGATATGAGCTTCCTTTTCTTTAAGGTCGGACAACAAGTCATAGCTTCCAATTCCTTGTCCTAAAGGAAAGTATGACTGGCTAATTCTCCTTCTAGATGCCTTCTTTTTCTTACTAGGGTGTTCCTCTTCCTGATGTTCCTCATCTACTTCTTTCTTGCTTTCTTCTTCTTCTTTTGCTTTACCACGCCCCCGTTTAGCCATCATTACCTCTCTTTCCTCATCCCCTGAAGAAGCTTCTAACAAGGATACTTGTTTTTCTTCTTTCTTTCTCAATCTAGGACACTCCGGGCGATAGTGACCTTTTTCATTACATTCATAGCAAGTGACCCCACTCCTATCTCGAGGCCTATCTTCACTCTTTGGTGCTCTAGGTTGTCGTGCATTAACCAAATGCAATTTCAAATCAGCAAAATCTGCCATCAATTAGGAGATATTATGATCTAACTCAGAGGACTTTGGTACCTGAGGAGTGCCCATTACCTCCACCTTAGAAGTTGAAGTTGTTGAAGACACAAAAGAGGATTCGATCTTTAGAGAAGCTTCTTTCTTGGTCGCAATGCGAAGTGCCTCCACGTATGTTGTTGGATCTTTACTCATTACTTTTGAGCGAAGACGAGGCTCCAAAGCCATAACAAATTTGCTCATCTTTAAGTGCTCCATCCCTGAGAGACTTTGAGGGGCCGATGATGTAAATGCCACAGCTCGCAAAGCTGCCCTTTCATACTTTGTCCATAAAGTTTCATATCAGATTGCCAACGCAGAGACGAACTCACCCTCTCCTTGATAGAACCAGTCCAACTGCAACATCAAAGCATTTGGCGACTCCACTGCCCCAAATCTCTGCTTCATTACTACCACCACTTGGTCCCAGTCCTCCTTGCTAGAGTCCGGCAAGATCTCATGCCAACTCAAGGCTACACCTTTAAGAAAATCAGGCAAAATCTCCACCCGATCCTTCATGGACCATCCAGAAAGCCGGCATCCTCGAACAAAATCCCAAAGATAAGACTCCGGGTCTTCCCTTGGGTCCCTTGAAACACTGGAATCTTCATCATGATGAAACACAAAAAGGAAACGCCAAGATTCAAATAATATCCCAAACAAGATCCAAACAAGATCCCACAGAACCTTAGTATACCAAGACCAACTTATTATGCATAACCACTTGTTGAAAACCCTCCACAATGTGATCCTCAACAAAATCTTCAAAAATAAGTGACCAACTAGCACCATGAAAACATTCTGTATACATGCATTCTAGAATCACCCTTCTCACAATAGGAAGTGCACATAAAAGCTTCAAGATATTGTAATCTTCATCATTTGCATAGCAAAAGAAGTTGAAAGCATTGAGAATCACCACTCCATTGTTATAGTCAAAAACTACCCAAAGACTCAACTCTTCTTCACACCAAGCTGCCAGTGCATGGAACAATCCCCAATCTATCATTGTGCCTGCTGCCGGCGTTGTCGATTCACCAACATATTTAACAGTGCAAACATAAAGGATATTATCATGCTAATTGTGCGAATAGCTTAAGCATCACCTTCACAATCTTCAAGTTCTCTTAAACAGGTTGCAATCTCTTCTAACGGAGTTCTTCCAGGCATCTTCTTTATCTCATTAAAGCACATGCCTCTTCTAAGCATAACATGCAATCAAGTACACCCAAGACCATTTAGTAAGATGGGATGAATCCAATACCAAACATACCTGGCGTCTCCACCAAAAGATGTGACATGAAGTTGGGGATAATAAACTTCACGCACCTCTTCACTTCCTGCTGCTTTCGAACTGACAGCCAAAGATATTTATCATTGATAATGGGACATTAAAAAAAAGCTTTTATGCCAAGATACCACACCATACTTTCCTCCCTCACATGAGAATGAAGATGGTAACATCCCAAGTGATGTAATCAAGCATAGGGAGAAGGAAAGGATCAGGAGAGGCCATAATCTCAGCGAGCCGGTCTGCACCAAAGAGAAGAGTGATACGTTATTGAAAGAAGATCTTGCAGCTCAACATAACATGAACTGATATATATCAAGGAGTTTGAAGGGGCTGATTAGGTCGGATGGGTAGATTCCGAGGAAACATTGCACCTCCTTCATAGACACCTTTACACTTCGCTCAAAACACTCTACAAACTATCATTAGACACAGAGGCCTATAACTCTCAGTAGATACATGATATCAGAGAGTCAAGCACACAAAGAGATGCGCTTGAGAATGGGATTCACGTTGATATAAGTTTCATTGAAAACAGATAGACGGTTGAAGAGATATGGACAATTTACTGGAAGGGGGTAAAAATTGTCATGGAAACAGACTGTCAAACACAGAGACTCATAACATTTTGCAGCTGTATCTGATTCAAGATCTAAGCACAAGAGACATGCGCCTTAAAGAGAGCTTCGTGCTGATATATGTTTCGTAAGAAACAGAGAAGCGGCCAAAAAGTTATGGACAGTTTACTACACAGGGGTTAAAACTATCATGAAAACAGACTGTCAGACATAGAGACTCATAACTTTTTGTAGTAGTATCTGATTCAAGGTCTGATCACATAAACATGCGTCTTGAAGAGAGCTTCGCGCTGATATAAATTTCATTACAATCGGACCACCGAGCAGAAAGTTATGAGCAAAATACTAACAGGGGGTCAAACTGTCATGAAAGCTACCCTCCACCCAGGCTAATTTCGCCTGAGCAGGATGCTCCCTCAAGACTCCACCTTCATCAACGATCCACCCCTCATAGATTTTGCCTAGAAGAGGGAAAGAAGTTTGCATGGTGGCTTAGGAAACAAATGGACCATGTATGCACAGTGAGCGGCCGAATAGAAAGAACTTTCAAGGCTTTAAAAGAGAAAAGGAACGAGACACTCAAGAGAGAGAGAACCTAAAGTGACCTTCATTACAAATAGAGTGAGAATCCACTTCAACACTACAAACAAAAGGGAGAAGAAGAGGTTTCATACATACAAGAGGGAGCGGAAGCTCCAAGACTACTCATAGAGAGAGAATAAACTAGAGAGAGATGGACTCAAGAGTCTACATAAGAGAATATCTACAAGAGGGAGAGAAGGCTCATGGAAGAGGCTTGGGGAGACTAGAGCTATAGCAACATGAGGCCTAATGGTGAAAGAGATTTATGAACAAGGGAGAGGAGGGCTCCTTTTTTAGAGATTTTGTCACCCTCCTTCACCCATTTACAATTGTTGCCTATAGATTCTTTTCCCCATCAATCACATAAGCACGTATGTCACCATCCATGTCCTTTTTGGCTACTCTTGCCATGTGTCCCATCAAAAGATGCTCAAGACTCTTAAAATATTGAGAAAGTCAAGAGTCTCCCTACATGGAGCCCATAGGGACCCTCTCTTTTCCACATGTCCACATCCTCCTTATTCCACATAGGAGTTCTAGAAGGATTCCTCTTAACTTCACACTCCTCCACATGCCTTCCACACGCTTGGCATGTGGCCTCTCTTATATTATTGGAACACATGGACATGAGCCCACCTCTTTATATGACTCACTCTTCCTATTTTCTAAAAAACTCCATAATATCCCATACACAAATAACTCTCACCCCATACCAAGGTATTTATAATTCATACCTATGGTATTTACAATGAGCGATTCCACTCATCCTCTAAATCCCATACAATTTCATAGAAAATAGAAATAAGTGAGAGCTGCTAGGCTATCACTTGATACTCAAACTCTTATCAAACATAGAGAAAAACAATATCAATGCCAAGTCAAAAATATCAATTTTTGGCGTCACACCGGTCTAGACATGATGTAGAATTTATTTGGGTCTAGCCATGGACATGATCTCGGGGGGGTCACTCATCATATGTAACCCTATCACGTGAGTTCAACAGAAGGATATTTTTAATTCCTAAATTTCTCAAAAATTAATATACATAAGGGAGCATTTAAAATGAAATGTAAAAAAATTTACAGATTTGTATAGAAAAAGGGTACGTTTTATTAAGGAAAATTTTATAGATAAGGGATTTTACAAATAGGCCTCGAATGCACATGATATAGAGGGTTCATACATAGTGACCCCCCCGAGGACATGATGAATGTGGTGCTATTATTAAGCAAGTTCCATTTAAATACCAATTAGCATGCCCTCAGGCACAATGATGCCCATGATGATGTAACATGGCATACAGCCAACCTCTCCACAGGCACACATTCAACAATAGAGCATTGAGAATAGTGTAGTATACAGAGTGTTCCATGAAGTGAAAGTGGATGAATTGCAAAGGAGAAGCTAGCATGATTGTGAGAAAATTAAAGGAGTTAATGGTTTGCACAGCATATGAGGTTTTTTTTAAATCCACCTAATTAAAACAAGAAAATTTTATTGTTTTTACAGTGTGTGCATCATAAGGGATCATGACATTTGTGAGAACATTTCAATTGTGAAGACATGGGAGTGAGTTTAAATTTTCCCTCTACATTCATATGGAGTGACAAACAATGACTTGCCATAGTTTGGGTAGAGTTTCAATGACCTCATTGACTACCTAGAAGAGGGGGATAACTTTGCAGTTGTCGTTGCCTTTAGGGAGAACATGGACGATGACCCATACTTTGTGTTGCAGTGCACAAAACCTAAGCACAATGTTGAGGTAGCATTTAAGGATGACTCAGGAATAACCTATGAGGAGTGGGATGTAGTAGTGACTGTCAAGGATTTTGGTACAAAAAAACATCAAAGAGAGGCCACAATTGCAAATCGTTACATATGAGTCCTCAAGCTTTTGTGTGCTCTCATCTAGTAAGAGGAATTAAGTTCTAGATACAACCTATGCAACAAAAGAAGGGCAAGAGTATCTTCAAATTGGATTAGACATGCATGAGCACATCTTGGGGTGTCTTCGAGTAGTGGACCCGGGACGACTAAGATAGTACTAAGAAAATGTAATCTCATTACAAGGAAACAATATTCCACTTATCCTGAAAAATGGAAAATGTATTTGAGACTACCCTTCTTTTAGTAAATCCCAAACTAACCACTGCACTTGTTTTTGTAAATCCCAAATAATAAATCCCATGCTTGATTTTCAAATATCCTAAAAAACCACCGTGTTGGTTTTATTAAATCCCATATCTAATCCACAAATCCTGAATGAATGGATTATATGCCATTCATCTTGTAAAAATAGAAGAAAACCATCAAGATAGTGCCGGATAATATCCTAGTGTGCAACTAGCCTAACTAGCCTGTGCAACTAGCCACTGCACTAGCAAACTGCCATGCTATCCTAAACCTCGTTGCAAAGTGCTATACTAAAATAGCCCCCTTTAGGCTAGTTATCTTTAACTGACATATTCCAGCCACTAGACTACTTAAGACATTAGAGTAGTCCTATTTCATCACTTCATCCACCTCATGTATTAAATCGAGATCCATCTGAGCTTACTTTGATCGACTAAACTAAGATCAATTAACAATTTACTCGGGAAGACATGAGATAATTCGTATATGCTCACAAAATATTATGCTCACATATTATTGACACTAAACAAACCAACTATCTTTTAGAGACATTTCAGTATTAGCGTGGAAGTAGGTTGACACAAAATCAAGTATTACAAGCACCATATATTATTGATGATGACAGTTTGAGAAGTCCACAAGTCTAAGAAATACCTGCAAGATTTTTCCTAAAACAAAAATACAATGACATTTTGCGGCTCGAGGAAATTCCAAACTCTTGACAATCTTATCAATGTCTCCATAGCAAGCATCTCTTAGCTCTTTAGGTCAGCCGAATGCACTATCACAGACATCATTACACACTCAGACCACCAACTGCTTGCTTGCCTCTACCGACTTGTATGCTCATAGTAACTCTTCCTTTTTATCGGGGTCCTCTTCATCCTGATCTTGGTGCTCTATACAACTTTGCACAACCATCATGTCCTGCCAACAAAAAACATACAGCATGAGCTTGAAAAGTACCATAAAGGAGAAAGAAAAACAATAGCTAGGAAAATTAATATTCATCGTCTTTGCTGATGTGTGGATAAAAATGTTTAAAAGGAAATCATTCGTTGCATGCTTGTTGCGGGTAAGCACTTGGCCTTGCACATAGTCAAATAGTTTTGATCTTGGGATCTGAGAGCACCCTTTTATCATAAGGATCTACTCTGATGTAAAAAATCTTTGAGATTATGATTGTATGTTTACAGGGTTTCAGTGGGAAATGATGAGCCTAAGGTGTGGGTGCACCTAGCACTCCAGAGCATGGTATCTAGTGTGACGCTGTTTTTGTTCTAGGATGGCATATGTCTTTCATTGTTGTCCTATGTTGTGTTTTATATCTTACCATGAGTGTTTTCTCATTTGTAAGTCATATGAGCATTCGAGGTCAAGTGATTGTGCGATTAAGTGTGAGCATTTATGCCATTAATTTCCCTATGTGAAGATGTGAGTGGAAAAGAGTGCCTAACATCTTAAGTGGGTTTTAATTGCCTTGCTATAAAGTAAATGAAAGCAAATTGGAGAGTGGTGAAATGGCATAGCTAAGGTGGCTAATCAAGGCTGACCTGGCTGGACTGAATGGGAAGAAATCATGCACATGTAGCCTGGCTACATGATAGAGAAGGAGATTCTTCTAGAGAAGGAGTTGGCATGTATGCTAGTGGACGATTGTGAGTACAATCTTGGATCTTGTTCGAGCAGTCGACTATTACTGTGGTGAGGAGTACCTAGGATGACAGAGAGCTCCATGAGTAGGAGAGAATTCGTAATGCTTATATCATCTAAGGAAAAGAAGAGATGAATGATGGGTGTGCTAGAGCAAGAGCATGAGCTGGCTAGTCATTAAGTGAGCACACATCTACTTTGAAGTTGAGGGTAGAGATGCCCTTGCCTGGGCGGGTGCCGGGTGCTAGCTACAAGGACCTTGGCTATGAGCAAACTTAAGGGATGATAAGATGTGACACAAGAGCTTGGCTCACCTCAGTATTAGGATACCAATGGCAGCTTGTGGGCAACAAAAGGTGAGTGCTTTGTGACTAGAAGGGAGGCATGAAGACTTGAAAAGAACAGGGCGAACCAACTCCAATGCATATGCATCAGGATGATCACATTGTGGGGAGTCTATGACTGTACATAACGTGCTCTCATCGGATTTTTGGAGCACAGAGCATATCATTTCATGCCAAAGTGTGAAGGCTTGTAGAAGGCACATATCGAGGCTAGTAAAGTGTTGCATGAATGTTTGATCAATCATGCTATGGGCAGCAAATAAATCACATGCAGATAAAACAAAATATCATGGTTGGGGATGAACAAGTTGAAGCTTCAGGAAGGAGCCAATTGAGACGCAGTCCAGATGGAGGTTCGAGTTGCATGGTTCTATTGTCAAGCGGCACATATAAGTTTCTCTTGGAGGCTAAAAAGGTCCATTGTGGTGTTTCTCAAAGGCAATGGTTGCTCATCTAAGATAGCCGAGCACTTATGAGTAGTCGTTTGTGAATCGAGAATGGCTAACTATTGTGATTGGCCGCATACAAGTAGTAGGCAAATTCTAGGACATCATAAAGCATGGGCAAGAGTAGGAGATATGGACCATGGGGTAGCACCATGAAGAAGAGAGACCAACCATGTGCATGAAGAGGACATAGGGTGGCCAAGAGGAGCTTGTCTCACCATAGAATGTGGGCAACCTTTGCTCATTTGAAGAGATAAAGGGTGGTGGTTTTGAGCATAAGAGGGAGCTAGTTCCCTTGATAACAATGAGGTTTGGAGTTGTTCATGATTGATCTTGACATGGGAGATAATACTATGGGATCCATGGAGGAGTCAATGGCAGTCAATCATGCAGATTTGAAAACATCAGTGTGTTGTGCATTTTGAATCGTGGATCATGTGTATTTTTGTGTCTTATCTCAGTCAATTTGTGGAAGTTTGTTTGGATTTTTTGTGTCATGGGTACATGCTTTGGATACTAGAGTTTATGCTCTATCTCACGAGCTGCTCGTACCTTGTTGATTCCACTAGAATCCTGGCTTTTGTTGTTTCTATACAAAGTGGACAAATTAACCTAGTTGGCAAGTAATCTACTAGACAATAAAGATGAAATTTTTGGCCAAAAGCAAAGAGTAATAGCCAGTATAATTATCAAACAAGCGTTGGCATATTGGGCACAAGCAATTGTCTAGGCTATCGGAGGGAGGGGGTTCCACGGCATATGGTTGTGATGATGGATGGCAACAAATAGCGAGCTGTGCCTCCACACTTGCATCTCCAATTAGTGTGGCATGTGCTTCGTGGGCCTCTTGTTGCAACTGCATGTTGAGGTCTTCAATTGGGCACATAGAGCAATATTCTTATTTTGCAACTCTAGCTCAGTTCACGATCTCTTAGTCTCTATGCGTTGGACCCACTCAAACTGGGCCACATTCTCTTCACGAAGTTGCACCAGTTGTTGCTCCAATGGGCCACGTGCACCCTCCAATGCCGTGGACAATTGGAATTGGGTGATTGTCACTTGTATTCGACCATGCGTATGCTTATCATTGTACGAGGAGAAGTCCACATGTATACTCTTAATGAAGTGCACGTACAAGAATTCGGCAAAGTACATCATCACTTCATTATAGTGTGGGGGATTTCCATATACCTCAATCTAGATTACCCTGGCATTTTTCCGAATCCGTTCATCTCAGCAATTGACTATCTTTCACCTCTCATGCTAGTCCAAAGCTTGGGTTTGGGATCTTCCATCTCCCTCTGTTCTACGTCTCCTCGCCTGACTACCTGAGGTTGCCTCTTCACCTACCTCTAAGGGCTAGATTGCCTGGAGCTCTTGTTTGGAGACCAGCTTTAGTTCTTCTTTCCATTGCATGGCTGTAAAACCAACGCCAATGGTGTCGATTGCTATTCAGATACTTATTGGCAATATCTTTAAACAAAAATTCAATGCTTAAACATATAGACCTCCAGGTTGAGCATACATAGATGTATGCAAAATAGTCTCTGGCACATGCTCGAGCATTGCATTGGCTACCTTGCATAGTCATGAACTGTAACCATTGATGCTTGGCATGTCGTGCCTCCTCTTGTGTCAATGGACACTTGCCTGCTCTTCTAGAGACTTCCTCCTCCCTGTGCAGAGGAGGATTATCCTCTCCGTATGACATTTTCCAAAAGTGTAGTGTGGATACTATAGTTGGGATAGCTTAGTATAGATAAATGCCCTGAATGTAGTATGTAAAGTTTGCATGCATCAAATCAATATTTGTGAGTTCATCTTGTGTGAAATAGGACACAAGATGAAAATGTCATGTACAATATGCTTGATGAAAGATGAAGATGTTAAAAATGCCATGCAAAATGTACATGTTGCAATCTTGAAGAAATTCTTTCAAATGTTGCAATCTTTACAAAATATAACAAGCTGTACATCCACAACATAGACGACATATTTTTTGAATTATAAATGTTTTCAAGGCCAATAATTTTGTTTTTGAACAAGAAGTTTATTACAATAAGTTTGACAGACACATGGTGTCCCAAAAATATTGCAAGGCAAAAAATGTTTCTTATGTTGCAAGCCTAAGGGCAAGAGACATCTCTTCCATAGGCCTCATAGCCAATTCTCCCTCACATTCCACTCTCTTTAAGATATCACTAGTCTCTGCAAGCGGCTTTCTATGATCGGCAATGCAATGCATCATTTGTTCATGTGCCGCATGATGTTTAATGGCATTAACAACATCAGAGGGAGGTTTTTTTTTATCATTCTCAATATAACCCCAGGAATCTTCAAAAAATTGAATCATATCAACAATGATCCATCCCAATGCATAGGTATCTGCATGGCATGTATATTTTCCTCTTAAGGCTACTTCTTATAGCTCGAGTGCAAGGCACTTTTTTCGCCCATGCACTTTCTCTTTCCTGCGATCTCTCTTAGCAAAGTCGGCATCTATCTCCAAAGACTACTTCTTCATATGATTGAATGCCTTTCAACTCCCTGAGAAGTTCATGGCCATCCCCCAATCTATGATGCATACTCGGCATCTAGACTTTCCAACAAAATCCAATAAGATTTTGCTGGGGTGCAAGTCTGTGTGCATCCACCTTCTTGAATGCAGCCTTGCCAAGCCATCCACAAGTGCATGGATGATATGGAGGAGATTCTCAAAAAAGACATTGATCCGAGCAATATCTTCCTTTTGTAATGTAGATGGGACTTACCCGCTTGCTATGGCCATCGGATTCGATCCTCCTCTTAGAACATGATGGAAGTAGTGTGTGAACTTGCCCTGGTCCATTGGTAGAATCTAAAGAAATTGCAACAAGCTACTACCATTAAAGCTGTGATGGTCCATAGTGGCTCTTCTCAGGTTGTTGCGATCACACGTACAAGGACTGGGTGTAAAATCTGCATGAGCTGTTCTCTCCTTGCTTGTCATGTATGCGTCCCAATATTTCCCTTATACTTCTTTTCAGCATATTCCATGTAATATGGCAACCTTGTAGCTCCTACCAACCACACTTTAAAAATAGTGCCATAGGATCTTGAATCGATTTTCTCAGCTACTTTGATCTCCCTCTCTATGACACAGGCCAAGAACTCGCCAAGAATGACACTCTGTCTATGTTACTAGCTAGGTGTTGTGCCCTTTGAGCCTCATCACCTCTCAATGGTTGAGAGGGTGTAGAGGCTGGTTGCTCTTCACTTGCAGCCAAGGACATAGCTTGCCCATAAGCTATTGCAGCCTTCTTTTCCTAGCTCTTAGCCACTATGACATAGCTATTTGACGCAACGACCCTACTCTTGTGCTTGGCCCATACACTCATCCATTATGTCAATTTGAAGACATCAAACTCTTGTGCAAGAGTAGGGTCTGCATTGCATGCTTCATTGAAGTGGGTCTCTGCATTCCCAAGAGAGCTATCAACCAAAAGCATGGCATCTATCTCCCACTGCACCCGCATCGCAAGGTCATCCCGACCTTTAGACTACAAACTAGTCTTAGCATCACCAAGAATTCTCCTCTTCATAGTGCTAAGTTCTCCCTCTAAACTACATACGGTTGATTCCATCTCACTCTCCTCCATGTTGCACACCTTAATAAAAAAGGCATCTCTAATGCTCCTCATCACTCTCTTGCGCTCGCCCTTACTTAGCTCTTCCCCTACTTTTTGCTTAGTGTCAGTGGTTGAGGCCATGCTTTCGATTAGATCTTGTTGTGTGTGTGTGGAAAGCTTTCTCACGTGACACTAGCAAATAGCTGTAGTTGCCACAGAATAGTGAGCAAGCAGGCATCTGACAATAACCCCCACCCTATGCATGACTGAAATGCAAATGCAAATGATTTCAATGCACGCATACAAATGATTTCAATGCAAATTTTTTAATTACATGAAATGCATACATTTAAGAAATGATTAGTTCAATGCATGCATACATGAAATGCAAGATAATTTCATTAAAAATTTGATTTTAATGCATGCATGCAAGATAATTTCATATAAAAAATGATTTCAATGCATGCATGCAAGAAATGCAAGATAATTTCGTAAAAATTTTGAAAAAACTCCCCCCCCCTTGAAGTGGAGGGCCAAGGAAACCTAGTAGCAAGTCATGGTCCCAACTAGCCCCCCATCTTATTCAAGACACGAGACTAGGAACCACTTCTTGGACCAGGCCCCTCGGCTAAGAGATGGAGAGAGGAGGATTTTTACCTCTTCTCAATCCACTATTAGTGGACAATGACACCGGCAATTAGCATATATTTTTGGGCGGTAGTACTACCACCAGGAGTTCAAGTATAACCACCGGTAGCAGTAGTACTACCGATGGTAAAAATATTGATACTGTTGGTTGTACTACTACTACTACCGGTGGTAATAAAAGTACCGACAATATGGTCACAATTATCGCTGGTAATAATGTGTGATTTTACCAGCGGTACTATTAGCACCACCATTGGTAACTAGATACTGCCAGTAGTATTACTGTTACTGCCAGTATGTATCCGGTTTCTAGGTCAAGGCCACCTAATAGCGCAAAGCCGTGATTGTAATTGTGAACGCATGAAATAGGTCATCATGACACATAATCACAAGAAAATTCACGTGATTATGTGAATGTGAAATCCTTCGAACTTCGACTTCCACATTCTTTGAGTAGGTCACCTTTTTGAGCTTTGTGATGCAGGCTCAGCTCTCCTTGCTCCTTTCCTCAAGAGGCTGGCTCCCCCCTTCATGGGCTTGTCCCCTCCCTTCATCTCGCTTCCTCTTTCCTTGCTTTGAGGTCCCTAATTGTTGCGGGCTAGTCCCTTCTTCCTCCTTTCCTAAAGGGGTTTGTTTCCTCCCTTTAGGCTCCTTTTGTTTGCAAAAAGCTCGGGGGCTTGGACTTCTTCAATTCAAGCTCCTTGTCTTTTCCAAAATTTTCCCAAATGGTAAACTGAGCTGCAATATCTACTTTCTCATCAGAGGTATATCAAGTAGACACATTTGATATATGCATGACCTGGGCAATGGCAAATGACATACTCTACATACCGAGCTTGTATGCACAAACAACCCAAAGCAATAAACATGCTCAGGGTGGGAGCACCTAGGCCATCAGATTGTGTAGTCATCTATGATGGGAGTATGGTAGACCATGCATTTCAGACCCTACTGCATAATAGGATAGGCATCTGATTTAACTATTGTGGCCATCAATACCACAATCTGGCTCTGTAGATGAAGAAGTTGCTTCTTTATTCCTTCTTTACTCATCCTAAATCTGCGAATATTCTACTTCACCCCCTCCATTCTTTGCTCACTCCATGCAACAACTTCATCTAATTCCCTCACTATCTCTTGAAGCTGCTTAAATTGCTCATGAGCATCAACATACACCATTTCCAAGACTTCCACTCTAGTGTTGAAATCTCTCATGACAATGGACTACTTTGTAAAACTTTTGAAATTCACTGCAAGCTCATGCATAACCCTATCATAATCTTGCTATAGGGTCTTTTAGCTTAATCTTTGAACATGCAAAAGTGGTTCTAGATAACAACCCTCATTGTGGCTTCTACAACTTGATCCACTGTGCTTCTCTCTTAATCCTTCCTGGCCTGGAGAGCTGCCTCATTATTCTCCACCATGGCTACACTCTAACCCATCCTTCCTAGCCTTGGAGCTCTCTTCCAACTCCTGCATCACCACTCTAATTTTTGCAATCTCCCTTTTCAACTCCTCCATAACCTGGTCTTTTTCAATGTTCAATGTGTTTTGCATGTTGCAGAGGCATTTGTAAAGAGCCTTCTTTTTAGCTCTCTAATATTCAAGGTGCTTTTGCATCATCGCTAGCTCCTTCTTTGTGATGTATCCATCCATTCTGATCTCTTCAAGCCTATCCTATACTGCCTTGATGTGCTTCCTTGCTTCTTGTCATTTATGTATTTCCATGTCGAACATTTTTGCAGTGGCCTTAGCTTGCCCTTATGCCTCCAAGGCCCTTGCTTCTACCTCTTCTACCTTGGCTTCGGCACCCTCCTTGAGAATTTTCTCAAGTTGCATTGCCTTTGCTGCATTGGTGTCTTTCTCTTTTAGAAAAGTAACCTTTTGAGACATTTTCTTATTGTAGTGCTCAAAAATCCTTTTGAGGGTAGATGTCATCAGGTGCATTGCAACTCTAGCAGACTGAGATGACAATTTGGATTTGCCATCCACGTTATTCTATAAGTTGGCTATCACACTCTTGGAGATTGTCCTTGAGAAAGAGGCATCACATTTTTTTGATTTCTCCACTACTTCTTGAACTTGCCAAAACTTTAAGGTTCCTCTTGTATCAGGAAAGAAGTGCATTGTCTTCTTTAGCACATCTTGGAGGTCTGTTGGCAAGCTAGAGAAATTGAATCCACCATCTCTACTCTTCTGAGAATTGGGTTATACATCTAGAATATCATGTCTCTTCCAATGCTTCTTTAAGAAGTGTGCTTGCAAATTGCCTCGAGAAACTCCTAGTGCATTTTCAATCATGCTTTCAATGACAGTAATATTTTGACCTTGACAAATTATTTGCCTCTCCTTCATGTTCACCTCCTATACCAACTTGGTGAAGTTGATCTAAAAGCATCCAAATTGGGCTTTTGAAGAGCGAGCAAGGATCTCTTAGATGTCACAATTTTCAGGGGAGGAGAGGCTCTCACACTGTGCTATAGATGGGGATTAAAGATTGTGTAAGGAGCTCCCGGAGTATGTGAGTGGGGAGGAAATATTATGTGACAAACTTTCAAACTACGTAGACATGTTTTGGAGCTTGGTGTGTCTAGGGGGATCCATTATGAGAGGGGATAGAACTTGCAAGAAGAGTGCAAGGGAGAAAGAAATGGTCAAGAGGGAATAGAAGACAAAATAGTGAAGGAAATGGCATAGTGGAGGCTTAAGTTTACAGTCCAAGTGCAAGGATTAAAGAAATGATCGAGAGGAATAGAAGATGAAATAGTGAAGGGAATGGAATAACGGAGGCTTAAGTTTGTAGTCCCACCACAAGGAACTATCAGAGAGAGCCACTGCAGTGGTTGGCCTGAATTTTGATTGACTCAAGGCAACAATACTGACTTGCATGGTAATGAGTGATTAGAGGTGATTAAGCTTCATGATTTATGCATGTGGTAATTACTTCCATCTTTTGCCGGTGGTGGTGTCTAAGATTACCAACCACATCTATGGTGGCGATTAAGATTCCACCAGGCTGGCAATTAATTAACAACCACCATTGCAGTGGCTCACAATTACTCATCTGCCAGTTACCACCACTAGGCTTGCATGCATGATCAGTAGAGTGCAATTAATTACCAATCACCAGGCTTGCATGCTCAGTAGAGTGCATGGTAATGAGTGATTAGAGGTGATTAGACTTCATGATTTATGCTTGTGGTAATTAGTGCCTGGTAGTGGTGGCTCTTATCAGCCATGTCTATGGTTCTGAGATCCATCGGGCTAGCAATTAATTTACCAGCCACAATACTGTAGCATGTAGTTAACTACCAGTCACCAGGCTTGCATGCTCAGTATAGTGCAGCTAATTACAATAGTTAATTACCAGCTAGTTAGTTACCACCATCGGGCTTACATGATCAATAGAGTGTAATTAATTTACGAGTTAGTGGGGTCTGTAGCAGTTAGTTACCACCATCAGGCTTACATGATTAGTAGAGTGTAGTTAATGACTAGAATTAAGTACTAGTTAATTACCAAGATGGTAGCATCTGCTTCTCGACTATCAGACACATTGTAATTAATTACCACTGCCATCAGTGGCAAGGTGGGATCTGGGGTGATGCCTAAGATTCCACGGAGTTGGCAGTTAATTACCAGCCACCGTGGTGGCCTACAATTAATATGGCTCATGATTAAATTTGGAAAGCACATTTCTCGTATTTTTATAATTAACACAATGGTTTAAAATGGTTCATGATTATTTGGATGACACACCGGGACTCCAAGTGAAAAGGGAGAAGAAAAAGATGATCCCCAGTGGCTCAAACTTTGATTAATATAAGGTCTGTGGCATTTGGCATTTGGCTACTTCACTTAAAAGTGGCTCATAATTATTTGGATGGTACCCTCCTTAGATTTTTTTAAATTAAGGTAGTAGTCGTGATTATTTGCCCTCTAGCCACCACCATGCCTCGAAATTTATAATATATAAGATTTGTGGGATTTAAAATTTGGCATTTGTCTACATTGCTCTCATCCGCCCTTGCTGTGCTACTTTGCTCCACACACCCTCCTCCAGCTCTCTTCTGCCCCTACACTATGCTCTCTCCTCCAACTCTCATTACACATCTGCTAACCTGCTCATCTACTCCATTATTCACCCACTCATCTTTGCCTATCGTAACTATTATCACCCCTCAATGCAACGTGATCTCAACGTTGTATGCCTTCTCATATAATTTGATTGCATTGCACTCTATGGGATTAGAAATGCTAGCTCTTGTGGAATCCCTTCGTTCCCTTGGTCGATTCCCCCCACATCTGCATGTCACGAGCTTGAATGGCGTGCACACCTCTAGCCTCTATATGGCTTTGCTGTATGGATTCCCTCTAGATGTTGATGAAGTGCTCAGAATTTTCATAGCAAAGTACTCTCGTCATGTTGGGGCGGCCATAATCTACGTCTTGGCAATGTGCACATTTTGCGCTCTCTCCGGCGGCTCCCAAAAAATTTGAATGCAATAAGCTTGTACAAATATTCTCTTGCTCAACAAGGATCATAACCACTCATCAATGGATGGATGTAATATTTTGGCCTCTAAGGCTCTCAACGATCTTTTGGCTCGCTGGATGTAATCTTTTGGCCTCTAAGGCTCTCAGCAAATGCTGAGTTTCTACAAAGTGTAATATCTTTTGTTCAATTTGAGGCTCTCAGTATAAACTATTGTTAATTTTTATATAAACCACTTAGCAATGGCTGAGTGGTTATGGTCACTAGATGTATATATTTTAGACTCTAAGGCTCTCAACAATTGCTGAGTTTTTATAAATGTAAGATCTACTATTTAATTTTTGCTCAGTATAAATTGTTGTTAATTTTTATATAACCTGTTATTGGATGTAGATGTAATCTCTTTTGCTCAATTTTTACTCGATGAATTGTAGTTGATTATTTGAATGGCACCACTAGGACTCTAATCACCATGGTGGCTCGGAAAACTTTTGCCCTCATTTAGGATTTATTGCAACAAGGATGAAAATAACAGTAAAGTAGGACTACATGTTCCTTGGTTTAGGACCAAAAAAGCACTTAAATAGCTCCTACAACCCTCCACAGTGGTTCCATGGAGATACATCTACAAAAATATAATTAAAATTTGAGAAAATGCAATTGATGATATGGCCCTTGAGAAACCCCCTCTCTCTAGGGGTAAGGGCCATATCGACATGCATTATACAATATCCTGGATGCCACTGAATAGATATGGCATGTTGATATGGCCCTCGTCCCTAAGGGGGACCCCTCAAGGGCCATATCAACAATTGCATTTTCCTTGGTTGCACAAGGAAATACATTTTCCTTGGTACACTAACATATAACTCCAAGAACCAGCACAGTGGTTGTCATAGATCTCCTCCTTTTTGCCTGTGCGGTGGTTGTCATAGATCTCTTTCTGTAATATGTAAAAATAGGTAACTCCAAGAACCAGCATGCTAGTCGCTTGAAGACAACCTCGAATTTTCCTAATCTTCATGGGTGCACTACTCAGGGGGGCCACTCATCATATGTAAACCTATCACGTGAGTTCAAAAGAAGGGTATTTTTTATTGCTAAAATTTACAGAAATAAATATACATAAGGGACTATTTAAAATAGTTTTGGAAAAAATTTACAGATTTGTATAGAAAGGGGGTATATTTTATTAATGAAAAATTTTATAGATAAGGGATTTTAAATATAGGCCTTGAACGCACGTGATATAGAGGGTTTATACATAGTGACCCCCCCAAGGTGCACTACCTGGTAATAGGTTGCAAAGCTGCTACAAAAGGTTGGGCGATGATAGTTGGAGATTGTGCTGTCAAAATGATAGATTGCATCTCATTATTATGCCAAGAGCCAGCGCCGTGGTCTCTCCAAGCCAATCTTGAATTTTCATGATCTACATGGGCATTCTGCCCAGTGATAGGTGGCAAAGCTATGGCAAAATGATGCACTATGATAGGTGGTCATTCTAGAGGTTGCATTGCATGAACCAATGCACAGATGCACGATGTAGTTATTCCAAAGACTACATTGTGCGAAGCAGGATAGAGCGGTTATGTGTCGAGCTTTGTGATGTTCAAAATAAATAGATTGCATCTCATTGTTACACCAATGCAGCATCATGAGGTCAAGAAAATTTTTGACAAGAGCACGGGTTCGTCCAAATTTCAAAATCTTGCCCAGGAGCATGTGGCGTCATGGCCCTAAAAATAATTTCATGATCGGCTACATCCAAGCAAATGTTCACCCCAACCATATTGGGTCCATGATTTAAAACATGCCTAGGCCAAATTTTTAAACGATTTTTTTCTAGTAAAGCATTTAAATACAATTGATGTGAAAATCTATGATAGTCACTAACATTAATTATGTAGCATCAGCTAGTGTGAAAGTAAACTCATTAATATTCCTCTTAGTCTCTATTGTTTTCACCACCATGTGCATTCCTAAACAAAGTTTGTTTCAAAGGAAGATATAATTAAACATATAGCACTCATTTAGGTTTCAAAAAAAAAAGGATGACTATAGATGGGTTTAAAGAGCTTATCTTTAGTTGATTTCATCTTGTACATGGTTGAGGAAATGGCCGAGATGTGCATGTCTTAGTTGAGGCCCATGCGCCCATGTCCGAGGTTGTTCAGGTGCCCCATCCACTCCCCAAATGCAAGACCAAGGTTGCAATGATGAGGCAACGGTCAAGAAGAGTGGGGCGAGCAACCTTGATATGGAGGTGGAGGGTTCCATTGAGATCCGTGTGGAGTGTGAGAGCAAGAGGGAGAAGCCCTCTTCTTGGAGCCCAAGTCTAGAGTCGTGACGGAGATCCAAGAGACTCGAGGACTCAAGGATCTTGGTTGGTGAGACAGTGAGGGAGTGTAGCTGTGTGCTTTGGCTCCTCTGTGCATCCAACAATTTTGAGTGTCTCACAGCTTGGTGTATTCTTATCAGCAACCATAGAGCTTGACTCTTTTCTTGTTGGGATTCTTCTCCTTGTCTCACATAGTGTTGGGTGTTCTTGTGTATGTTGTGTAGTGTTACATTGATATCATTCTTGTGTGGGGTGATGCTGTTCATTGACGTGTGCTCCATCGGATGACATTGGTTGTGTGTTTACTTGCAATTGATTGTCTACTTGCTCTTGACATATTGTCCTAGGATGGTTAAGGACACTGTCACACTTTCAACCACCGAGATGGTTTGTCTTGACGGTCTCAACTTCACATATTAGACAATAACAAGTATATTGCTTTTCATTTATGAATTTCACCATTAGAGAATAACAATATATTGCTTTTCATTTTTGAATTTCACAATTTAATAGTGGTATATGACCCGAATAGTAGGAAATTAAAGTTAATGAATTTAAGTACTAAGAAACACAATAATTTCAACCACCGGGCTGGTCAATAACTAATGTCTATTCAACCATGCTGGTTCAGGACAATCACATAATTGGTGATTGAGATGAAGTAGCCACGGTTGCATGCTGTTCAAATGACTGGGATGGTTTAGTAAAATAACAATATATTGAAAAATATATTGTTGTTAATTTTTGCTCAACCATGCCACCAGGATGGACAACAACTAATGTTTGTTCAACCACACTAGGTCAGGATAATCACATAATTGGCGATTGAGCTGAACCAGCCTACAGTTGCATGATGTTCCAACCACTGGTTTAGGACAATCACATTTAGTCCAAGCTTGGTTTAAGAAATGAAAGAAGTAAACTATCCCAAAGCTCAATCACAAACAACCATCAGGCTGGTTTAGGTACCACTGACCTACATTGTATCTAGCATTTGTATGATGTGCTCCTTAAATACCTTGCATCCCGTCTGCTTCTTACAGATGCCCTTAATTCTATTTGGAGAAACTCTCGTATTTTTGTGCCCAAATTTCATCACTGTAGCAATGACTTCCGCACTTATGCTGTCTCTCCTTTTCTTGCATTTTGTTGAAGCCCTTAGACCTCTCCAATCGAGATGATCATGCATTGCTTTTGCTCTATGTTCAACCACTGTAGCCACATTGGTCCTTTTTATTGACAACATCTTCAACATTGTGCGCCCAAGCCATCTCTCCTTTGTTTTAGGGGACACTAACATAGCTAATGTCCTCCTCTATGTAGCTAGCTGATCTAAGCTTTGCACCCCTTTCACATTCTGTAGGCCATTTCTCATGTTAGAGAGCATTGCCTCTTGGGCATTCATCTCCCAAGGTATTGGCAAGGTTTTACTCTACGAACTTTAGGGTGCAAGACAAAGCTTGTGAAGACTCGAGACTGGTAATCACTTGAATGGCCTGATGTTGTTGCCTTGAATGCTCCCACCAATCATGACACCACAGCTCATGTCCTTCACTTCGATGGCAATGATAAAATGCATGCATCTGCAACCGTTGCTTGCTATTGCTCTACAAGGAGTCTTCTTTCTTCTCGTGGTTTCTCCCTTTGTAGATTTTGCAAATGTGTCTTCTGTTGCCGATTCGATACTGTGCCAGCACTTTCCTCGACCTGCACTCTGTTCCTTGTGCCTTAACTTGGCTTTTTGGCTTTCTTGTCTCAAAGCCGTTGTCTACTCTTGAAAGCCATGGTGAGCTGCATGTTGCCATTAATGCCATGGCCACAATCAGTCCAGAATAGACCCAGAGAAATTTGCCAGTGAGGCAAGCAAAGAATAGAAGACAACTTACCCGAAAGAACATGATGGCAAACCAAAGCCTACGCAAGGTCACATTGAGGTGCGTGTAGGTTGTAGAGCATTTGTAGGGCAGGGGTAGGTTGCAAGTACTTAATCTTCCAAGATTTAATGGGCGCGAGGTGTGAAAATTCAAACTTCATGGGAGTAGCAAAATTTCAGCTGCCGATTTTCCCCCTCTGCTGATACATGTCAGTAGAATTGGATATCCCAAACAAGTGCAATGTGGCCTAAAATGGTTCAAAACAAAAATAGGCCAAAGGGCATGCTATTGGGTTTGATGCTGTGTATTATTAAATGCAATGAACTTTGGCATGCTTATGAGCCATGTAGCAAGCAATTCCATTGAAAAAGAAACAATTCAAAATTATAAATAGTGTTGGATTTATTGAAATATCTTTGCACATGCACAAATTGCACTTTTCCAACTTCTTCAATTTTAGGGTGAATTTAGATACCAATACCAACAACTATCATTGTTTAAGACCACCATGCACCAGTCCCACTAGTTTGGATTCCAAAATTTCAATCCATTTTGGTTTTCAACAAATAAAAAGAAACTTATGGAGCATGCCCTCAAATGGGTATGCATCAATTTAGCACAACATTGGAGGCCCATTAACCCATGCATAATGATCTCATTTAGGTGTGTCCTTGGGTTGTGGAGGAGCTCATGTATGTAACTTTTGAAACTTTGACTTGGTTGCATGTATGTACAGAACAAAATTTTGATGTTTTTAAATAAATTTCTATATCCTATAGTCTTCAGGATGCATGCTTCACATAAAACATAGCACTTGTAATGCTTTAACGGTCTCGTTCCAAATCCTTATTCCATAATTTGTTACTCTCATGTTTAATTTGGAATGTGTACTACAACTCGAAGACAAAGTTTGTCGAGTTTCGTTGAGCACAATGCATAAGTTATGGGTCATGCAAGATACCTATATATAGAAAAGTCCCTGAACCTCACCAAAAATGGCTATACCCAAGCAATCAATGACCCTGTAGCATGGCTACACTTGACCCACTCCACAAAGTAGATTTAGAAATTATGTGTAGCTTGAAGTAAAAAGCTTGTCAAGCACATTGATAGGAAGCAACTAATGAGTTGACAAGTCTTTTGATGTCGGTGTTTTTTTTTCAAGAAGGCTCTCAAAAAATGACTGTTTTTTTTTCAAGACCCTCTCCAAAAACAATAACATCAGTGGGCTATACACCATCCCCCTCTTGAGAATGTGATGGCTTTTATGGGCAATCGTGCCCTAGTAAACTTGATTTTAAAAAATAGCCATATCTATATAAGTTCTTTGCTAAATGGTGCAAGAAACACAAACTTGTGTAAACCATGTCTTGCCATTTGATTTCAAATGTAGCATGAACCCAATGGACTCAATAATAAAAAAGGTATGGGCTATCACCTAAACCAACCCAGTGATTGAGATTGTGAGTATCCTAAATGAGCTCGGTGGTTGAAAATTGTTTTGCTTCATTATATACTTTAATTAGAATGTGTTTTGTATTCTTTTAGTAGTAGCAAAAAGGGGGCCCATTGTTCTATTGTTCCCACATGTTGAGTCAGTAGACGGAGTTGTATCTCAAGTTTATGGATCAAAATTCGAATATTTCAATTGGGTAGAGGAGCTTTAAGCATTGTAAGCCCCACTACATCAGGAAACTCAAAGATAGGAATGTTTGTTGTTGCAAAACACACATAGACCAATTAATCTGCCCCAAGCTATGAATGACTTGAGATCTAGTCGTGTTAGAGCATTGCTCCATGGGGATCGATGCCCATTCCTCCCCAATGAATGCACAGTCTAGCCACCTAGATCCTCATCATGTGTTGCAAGGGAGGGTAGGTTTTGTAGCCTAAGGTCTCTGTAGGAGCCAATGGTTTATCCAAAGCGGGAGTGTGAGTGGCACAAGATTGAATGCATTTGCAACACATGCAAGCATTTTAGAAGAATAATACATTCAATGTCTGTCCGAATGAAATGAGGGAAGACAACCGTGTTGTTCAAAAATGGAGGAGATTTGAAAATGTCAATGTTGAAGGATTTGATAAAAAGAGATGGCTACTTTCATATAAGAGCACCCAACCACGGGAGCTTGTAGGTCACGTGGTTCAATCCATCCCAAAATATGTGCTTCACAATTTCACATCCAGTTGGTAGGATAAGCAGTTCAGGACATGCCTTGCCAATTTTCCCTATGACACTATTGTATCTATCATAGATTTTGTAGAAAATTATTCTCTTCAAGAACAAGATGAGATACAAAGTGCTCACGGGTACAACAAGTAGATAACAATTCTTGTGCATATCACATATAATCATTTGCTTGATTCTTCCACACTTGATTCAATGTGCTCGCTGACTCACAAGAGTCTAGGTCAATGCAATGCATGTACCATTTCTACATTTCAAATGTTAGGGAACATGACACCCTATTTGTGCAGCATGCTTTTCTACTACATTGAGAATAGTTAAAAAAGGGAAATACTCATATAGAAAATTTAAAACAATGATTGGGTGTGGTCAGAAGGTGTTGCCTCTCAATTTAAATCCGCCTATGGATTCTACTTCGTCTCAAGGTTCAAATCCTTGACTGGTCTAGATGGTCTAGACATGATGTGGAATTTCTTTGGGTCTAGCCTTGGCAAGGGTAAACATGATGGATGCAGAGCTATTATTAAGCAAGCTCTATTTAAACACCAATTAGCATGCCCTCAAGAAAAACTTAATGATGCCCATGATGTTATAACATGGCTTACAACCAACCTCTCCACAGGCGTGCATTCAACATACAATAAACAAAGAATTAGGAATATTGTAGTAAGTAGACTGTTCCATGAAGTGAAAGTGGATGAAGTGCAAAGGAGAAGCCAACATGATTGTGAGAAAATTAAAGGAGTTCATGGTCTGCACAACATGGATTTTCAAACAACCAATTGATTAAAACAAGAAAAATTTCTTGTTTCTGCAGTGCATGAATCATAGGGGTTCATGATGTGAGAGCATTGCAATTGTGAAGACATGGGAGAGAGTTCAAGTTTTCCCTCTATGCTCAGGTGGAGTGCCATAGTTTGGGGAGAGTTTTGATGACCTTACTGATGACTGTTTAGAAGAGAGGGATAACTTTGCAGTTGTCACACATTCTGGGGAGAATGAGGAAGATGACCCATACTTTCTATTGCAATGAACAAAACCTAAGTACAAGGTTGAGGAAACATTTAAGGATTATTGGGGAACAACCTATGAGAAGTGGGATGTAGTTGGAGCTTTTTGGTACAAAAAAACATCCAAGAGAGGCCGCAGTTATGAACTGCTACATAAGAGTCCACAAACATGTGTGTACTCTCATCTAGTAAAGAGCTATTAAGTTCCAGATGCAACCTGTGCTACAACAAAAGAAGGGCAAGAGTGTCTTCAAATTGGATTTAGACATGCATGAGCACATCTTGGGATGTCTTGGAGAGGTGGACAAGGATGACTAAGATAGTACTAAGAAAATGTATGTAGTCTCAGTGTAAGAAAACAATATGTCCACTTGTCCTACAAAATGGAATTTATATTTGAGACTACTTCTTTTTAGTATATCCCAAACAACCACCGTGCTGGTTTTATTAAATTGTTTTTGTAAATCCCAAATGGTAAATCCCATGCTTGTCTTTAGTATATCCCAACAACCACCATGCTAGTTTCACATAACTAATCCACACATCCTACAAATCCATTCATCCTAGTGCAACCAACCACCGTGTTGGCGATGATAACTTATTCTACATTACTACCGTGCTATCCCTATAGTACTACCATGCTATCCTAAAATTTATTGTATGATGCTAGTGCCTTTTAGAGAGGTTATCAATAACTATCAGATTTCAACCATCGCGCTACTTAAAACATTTAAGTACTAACATGGAAGCAAGTCGATACAAAATCAGGTATTACGAGCATCACGAGAAAGTCCACAAGTCCAAGAAATGTCTACAAGATTTTTTATTGTTTCAAAGCACAATGACATGATATTGCTTTTTCAAGGAAATTCAAGACTCCCAACTATCTTATCAGCCTGTCTATGGCAAGCGTCTCCCAACTCTTGAGGCCAGTCTAATGCACAATGAAAGACCTCTTCACACACTTAGATTACACACTACTTGCTTGACTCTACCAACTTATATGCCCATAGTAACTCCTCCTTTTGCTGGGGCCCTCTTCATCCTGGTCTTTGCCTTTTATACATCTTCGTGCCTCTATCATGTCCTACCAAAAGAAACCTACATCATGTCCTGCTAAAAGAAACCTACATCATGATTTCATCAGTACCTTAAAGGAGCAAGAAAAACAATAGCTAGAGAAATGAATATTCATCGTCTCTGCCGACTCCAAGTAATACACCCACCACCAAAGCATGTCCTCCTTGCAGCTATTTTCGTCCTTCTTCTTCAGGTTTGTTTCTGTGAGGATGCCATCCAACATCGTTTTCAGATAGAAAAAAAGCATTCCAAAGTTATTTGGGTATGCCATATATTTGCTATAGGTGGATTGGTGTATAGAGTTTTGGGGATAGATAGTAATGGGCTCTTAGTTGTGTCTGCATTGCACTTAAATAGGGAGAGAGTTCATTGAGCCCAACCTTCTCAATCTTCAGTCTTATGTTAGTTTGGTAATTGAAATCTATGAGTTTTTTGAGCCCGACCTTCTCATTCTTCAGTCTCATGTTAGTTGTCTCATCGAAATATTTCCTCTCACATTAGTTCACTAATCAAAATCTTTCACTCTCACATAAGTGATCTAATCAAAATCCTTCGTCTCACATTACTTGTCAAATCAAAATCTTTTGTTTCATTATTATCACCGTGCTGGCATGAATTAAAGGAAACTATCTAGTCACATAGCTGAGAAAACATTGCCCAAGTAAACTCTAGAAAAGATTAACAATTCAATAGATTCCACATAGATTACATAGATTACAATCTCAAAGACTCCTTTACTTTAGATTACATCTCAAGGACTCCTTGTTGAGCCTGATTGCAGGCTTAGCCCTCCTTACTCCTTTCCAGAATGGGGCTGGTTCCTTCTTGTAGGGGCCAGGCCCCTTCCTTCATGCCACTTCCTCTTTCCTTGATTTGAGCTTCCTGGTTACAGGCTTGACCCTTCTTGCTCCTTTCCTGAAGGGGGATGATTAATCCCTTCAAGATCCTTTTCCTTACAGTCAGGCTCAGTCTTGGCCTTATTCAATTTGAGCTCCTTGTCTTTAAGATCATTTGCCCAAATGGCAAATTGAGCTACATCATCTACTTTCTCGTTGTAGATAGCTGTAGCAGGCAGGCACATTTGATCTATGACTTGGGCAATGGCAAATGAAATTTTCTATAGCTAGATTTTGTATGCACAAACACTCTAAAGCAAAAAACATGCACAGGGTGGTAGCACGCAGGCCATCAGATACAACAGTCATCTATGATGGGGGAATGGCAGACCATGCATTTTAGACTGTGTTACATAGTAGGATAGGCATCCTATTTAACTATTGCTGCCATTAATACCATATTCTTGCTCTGTACATGACGAATTTGCTTCTTGATTCCTTCCTCCTTCATCCTAAGGCTACGGCTGTTCTCCTTCATCTCCTCCACTTTTTGCTCACTCTATGTAACAGCTTCATCTAATCCCTCACCATCTGTTCAAGCTTTGTAAATTGCTAAAAAACATCTTCATGGGTTGTTTCCAAGACTTCCACTATAGTTTGGAAATCTCTCAAGATGATAGACTACTTTTCATGATTGTCGAAAGCCACGGTAAGCTCGTGCACACATCTATCATGATCTTCTTGCGGGGCCTTGTATCTTACTCTTTGCACCTCCAACAGTGTTTCAAAAACACAACCCTCACTGTGGCAACTGTAAATTGCTCCATCATGGTGGCTGGAACTTGCTCCACCATGGCTGCTCTTTGCATCCTTCCTGGCCTGGGGAGCTCCCTCGTTGTCTTCTCCACCCCGACTGCTTTCTGCCCCATCCTTCCTAGCCTTGAAGCTATCTTGCAGTACTTGCATCACCTTTCTAGTTTTTGCATTCTCTCTTTTCAGCTCCTCCATCATCTGGTCTTTTTCAATGTTCAATGTGTTCTACATGTTACAGAGCCATTTGTAAAGGCCCTCCTTTTGGGCTCTTTGATCTTAAAGACCCTTTCACATCTTTTTTAGCTCCTTGTCCGCCATGTCCCCATCATTTCTCACTTCTTTGAGCCTATCTCAAAGCTCCTTCATGTGCTTGTCTGCCTCTTCTTTTCTATGCCCTTCCATGTCAACCAATTTTGTAGCGGCCTCAGCTTGTTCTTGTGCCTACGAGGCCCTCGCTTGTGCCTCCTCTACCTTGGCTTCTGCACCTTCCTTGAGATTTTTCTCAAGTTGCGTTGCCTTTGCTGCATCGATGGCTTTCTCTTGTAGAAAAGTCACCTTCTAAGACATTTGCTTATCGTATTGCTCAAAAATCCCTTTGAGGGTAGATGCCATCAGGTGCATTGCAACTCCAATGGACTAAGATGACTCCACCATTTTTACTAATCTGAGCGTTGGGGTATACATCTAGAATATCCTATCTCTTCCACTACTTCTCGAAAAAGTGTGCTTGCAAACTACCTCTAGAAATTCCTAGAGCATTTTCAATCATGCTTTCATTACTTGACAGACTAGTTGCCCCTCCTTCACATTCACGTCTTGTGCCAACCTAGTGAAGTTTTGGAGAGCATCCGAATTGTGCTTTTAAAGAGCGAGAGAGAAGCTAGTCCCATATATCACGATTTCAAGATCAAGTGAGAAGGGGCTCTCACACTGTGCTGCAAAGGGGGAGGAAAGATTATGTGAGGAGATCCTAGACTGTGCAGGGTCCATTACGAGAGGGGATAGAAGTTGTAGGAAGAGTGCAAGGGAGATAGAAATGGTCGAGAGGGATAGAAGATGAAAAAATAGTGAAGGAAATAGAATAGTGGAGGCTTGAATTTGCAGTCCAATTGCAAGGGAGAAAGAAATGGTCGAGAGGGATAAAAGATGAGGCAATGAAGGAAATGGAATAGTGGACGCTTGAGATTGCAAGGGAGAATGAAACGATCGAGAGGGATAGAAGACAAAATAGTTAAGGGAATGAAAAAATAGTGAAGGAAATGGAATAGTGGAGGCTTGAATTTGCAGTCCAATTGCAAAAAGTCCAATTGCAAGGGAGAAAGAAATGGTCGAGAGGGATAAAAGATGAGGCAATGAAGGAAATGGAATAGTGGAGGCTTGAGATTGCAAGGGAGAATGAAACGATCGAGAGGGATAGAAGACAAAATAGTTAAGGGAATGGAACAGCAGTTTGTACCTGACTACACTGTCAAAGCCACCATGGTAGTTGTAGCCTGACTACTGTCAAGGTGAGAGCCACCGCGATGGTAGGCCCAAATTTTGATTAATTTAAGGCAGTAGTACTGACTTGCAAGGTAATGAGTGATTAGAGGTGGTGGCATCTAAGATTCCCAGCCATGTCTATGATGACAGCTAAGACCCAATGGGTTGGCCACCATAGTGGCCTATAATTACTCAGCTTCCAATTACCACCACCGGGCTTGGATGCATGATTACTACTACGAGTGCAATAAATTACCAATCACTGGGCTTGCATGCTCAAGAGATTATTAGAGTGCATGGTAGTGAGGGATTAGAGGTGACTAGGCTTCATGATTTACTTTTGTGGTAATTATTGCCCGATGGTGGTGGCTATCATCAACCATGTCTATCATGACTACAATTTCACCGTGCCACTGCTCACCCACCATCAAGCTTAAATCACTACAAGTGCAGTAAAAATTAAAAGTCATTGGGCTCACATGCTTAGTAGATTACTAGAGTGCATGGTAACAAGTGATTATATCCATGTCTATCATGGCTATGATTTCACCTAGTTGGCAAGCTAAAATTACTAGCCACGGCTCATCAACCACCGAGCTTAAGCATGCATGATCACTACGAGTGCATTTAAAAATACCAATCATCAAGCTCGCATGCTCAGTAGATAGCTAGAGTGCATGGTAATGAGTGATTAGAGCTTCATGATTTGCCTTTGTGGGAATTAGTGCCTGATGGTGGTGGCTCTCATCAGCCACGTCTATCATGGCTAAGACTCCACCAGGATGGCAGTTAATTACCAGCCACCGGAGTGGTACCACATGGCATCTTCTTCATGATTACTAGCTCTTCTGGGGTGGCAACTAAGATTCCACCGCAGTGGCCTGCAACTAATATCGATGGAACCCTAGTCTCCAGCCATCACGATGGCTCAAACTTTATAATATGTATAAGATTTGTGGCATTTGGCATTTTACTACATTGCTCTGATCTGCCCATGCTCTACTACTTTGCTCGACACGCTTTGCTACTTTGCTCCACACCCCTCCTCTAGCTCTTTTTTGGCTCTGCTCTACTTTGCTCCATGCTCCCTCCTCCAAGTCTCGTCACTCTCCCCTGCTCATCTGCTGCTCACCCACTCATCTTCAGCATGCCTACTACCACCCCCCCTCGATGCTTTGTGATCCCAATGTTATTTTCCTTCTCATATAAGGTGATTGTGTTGCACTCACTTGGAGTAGAAACGTTAGCACTACCAGAGACCCTTCATTCCCAAGTCAATTTCCCACGCATCTGCATGTCACCACCTTAGATGACACGCTCACAGAGGGCCTCTTTATGGCTATGTTGTATGGGTCCCCCCTAGATGTTGATGAAGGCCTCAATATTTTCAGAGCAGAGTACTCTTGACTTGCTGGGGGGGCCGTAATATGAGTCCTCGCACTATGCCTATCCATCGTATCCTCCTTTGGCTCCTTAAATAATTTTAATGCAACAAGCTAGATTGGTGGAAAATTGAGCTGTACAAATTCCCTCTTGCTCAGACGAGGCTCTCAACAATGGATGGATGTAATCTTTTGGCCTCTAAGGCTCTCGCTAATCTTTTGGCTCACTGGGTGTAATATGTTGGTCTCTAAGGCATTTATGTAATCTCTTTTTATTCAATTTGAGGCTCTCAGTATGCACTATTGTTAGCTTTTATATTTGAATGGTTATGATCGCTACTTATAATCTTTTTGCCTTTACGGGTCTCAACAATTGCCAAGTTTTTTTAAATGTAAGTTCCTCTCTTCAATTTTTACTCGGTATAAGTTGATAATTTTTATATAACCTGTTATTGGATGTATTTATGTACATTGTAATCTCTTTTGTTCAATTTTCACTCAATAAATTATACTTTTGCCCTCATTTATATTTACTGTAACAAGGACTAAAATACCAAGAAACAAGGACTATGATTTCCTTGGTTTATGACCAAAATAGCACTAAAATAACTCCAATGACCCCATCGTTGTGGTTGCATGGAGATACATCTAGAAAAATACAATTAAACTTTTAGAAAATGCAATTGATGATATGGCCCTTGAGGGGTCCCCTTTAGGGGCAAGGGCCATATCGACATGCATTATACAATATCTAGGATGCCACTGGATAGAAATGGCATGTTGATATGGCCCTTGCTCCTAAAGGGGATCCTCAAGGGCCATGTCGTCAATTGCATTTTGCTTGGTTGCACAACGGAACATATTTTTCTTGTTACACAAATATATAACTTAAAGAACCAGCGCATAGATCTCCTTTTGTTTACCATCCTGCAGGTCATCATACACCTCCTCTTGTAATACGTAAAAATAGGTATGGAGCTATAACTTCAAAAACCATCGCGATGGTCTCTCCAAGATAACCTTGAATTCTGGGTGATGATAGGTCATCCGGCTAGAGCTGTGCTGAAGTGATGCTCAGAATGATAGATTGTGTCTCGTTATTACGCCAAAAATCAGCGCGGTGGTCTCTCCAAGCCAACCTATCATTTTGCATGGACTGCGGATAAAGATACGGTAAAAGGCTACGCGATGATAGGTAGTCAAGCCAGAGACTATGCTACGTCAGTGTTCAAAATGATAGATTACATCTAATTATTACACCAAGAACTAGCGTGGTGGTCTCTCCAAGCCATCCTTCAATTTAAATCATCTGCATGGGTACGATGCCCAGTGACAAGTGGCAAAGCTCGGAGCTTGTGAAGACTTCATTTAGGATTCAACAAGAATCTCTGATAGGTTCACAGCTGCCAATCGACTTTACAGGAACCACAATCAGGCTGATCTTCCAAGTCACGCAAAAATCAGGCGGTTGTTGGTCACCCAGAGACACCGAAAATGTGTGGCAAAGCATGAAACTCTCAACTTCGTAGAATCAGGCGAATGCAGCTACTAAAAGCAAGGCCCTCCTATAGAAGGACGCGAAGAGCTGACAGCAAAGGAGATACTTTCCTTAACTGTGCAACGACGAAGACAAATGATCGTCCATGGCTGTCGATCACGATGGTATGCAGTCATAGAAAAGCGTTGATGGGAAAGTTAGCTCGAATTTCTGGCGCCATCCGTGAGCCAGATTCTCGGTTAACACGAAAGTCAGCTTGCGTTATCTTCATCTTTTGCCTACACCCACAGGCTGCAGCATCGTGATAGGCTGGGCGCTTGTGAAAATAGACAACCTTCCTGAACTCAAACGCTTGTGACACCTTTTGATCTTGGGATTAATGGTTTTGTATTCATTGCCCGGATTTCGTGTGAAGAGATTGGTTGCTAGAAACTATAATGGTGAAGTTTTCGAAAGTAATACACGGTACTCTATTTTGTCAATAGGTAGATCACTAGATACACCTACGAGATAATGAACCAATTGTTGGGTTCTTTTGCATTGCTATGAACGCCGTGTGTCGCGAGGGCCTGTAGCATGCGACTTCGGAGCTTAACGATTTGGACATTCGCAAGGTGCAGCCGAAAAGGTTTAATGCATGCACGGCCACATTGGGGATTTTGAAAGGAACTGAAGAACACCCGATCGTGATCGCTCAGAGCTTTCCGCTCCCCACCGACTCTCATCTTAATTAGAAGGTAGACTTTCCCGTGCATTGTCATGGCCATCGTACTTTGGCTCAACAAATACTTAAGCATATTTCAAGCCATCAATCCACAAGTTTAGTTTTGACGTCAAGGTCAGAGGTCTCCTCGAAGGAAGTCTTCCACACTTCATGCTCGATCAAAGTCAATGATTTCACACAAAAAACTTTGACAACCAAGGAAACATGATATGTAAGCCATTCACATTGTTCACACAATACGAGCAAACTCTACACGATGAATTTTTTATTTAAAAAAAACTCCATACAATGAGCTTGCAACATTTTCATTCTCACCTGTTAAAAATATTATTTCTATCTTGTAAAATCTATAAAATTTTAGGCAAATACTTATAGTTAAGCTAAAAATCTACAAAAATCAATTAAAATGTTCAAAATTTGAAACCCTGTGTTTTGTGGTTTATTGAGAAAATTGTTCTCTCGAAACACTCCCTCACAATAAGAAAAAAGTGCCCAAAACAATCTTCCAAAAGCATTCATTAACCTAACAAACATTAAACAACTAATCACAATTCAACATACAGCCAATAACAACTCAACTTCAATAAAGGTAGCTACTACACTACCTCCTCAAAAAGTCAACGATCAAGAAATGCTGGATTCAGCATTTTCTAGGCCGAAGTGGCTGGAAACTAGCTAAGAGCCTCTCGGTCACTCACTGATCATGTCCAGGCCACTTCCCAACCGAGCAATGCCTCCCTTAGGCATTTTCCTTGAAAACACCAATCCATCAAGTTAATCTTGATATCTTGTACATTAAGATTTTCCTTAACCTTATCTAAAACATATTATTCAAACAACTCCTTTATGCTGGGAAACTTTCACATCTCCCTTAATGCTAGGCTTACAAGTTAAAGGATTAGCCAATGGTTTACATGGTCTAACCAAATAGCATGGTATCAATTTACTATTTTATTTGATGTTAGATTGAAGCCACTTGTAAGAGCAATATGGCATTACTATCAAAATCAATGTGCAAATAATACTAAGAAGATTCATTATACCGAGATCTTCTTTTTATGAATCGTATGTTTTAAATGGTGGTTTTCTTTGTGTGACATGGTATCTAAAACTATGTAAAATTTAGGGAGATTGTACATTGTTGATCTACCATGGTGGTTATTACGTCTAGCTTTTGCTTATGTTTTGGAGAATTTCCTAATGTGATTTATGACTACTTTGCTCGTTAAAATGCAATACTGATATGATATAACGCCAAATGGATATTCATTACTAGCATTCATAACATACTCAATGGATATTCATTATTAGCATTCATAATAAACTCTTTTTTGTTATGAAGAGGATATTTTTTGTGAAGAATTTTTATTAAATTACATTTCTACAAATGAGAGGTTTTCTTTGAATATGCTCAAAGGGTGCCACATATGAATACGTTTGACTTCCATTTTCATCATTAAATATAATGGCTCATTGTTACTTTTCTCCATAAATGTTTTTAATAGTTGAATAGTTTTACATGGCATATAAACCATATTTTCTAGATGTTACATATTTGGTCTTCATATGTTTATTTCAATTGTATTTCCTCAACAATGTTTTGATTTTTCTCTTCCTCAATATGTGATGTCTCTTTGTTTCATGCATGCTATTAAAATTTCTACTATATATTTGGAAGGCCAAGGTATGTCTCACATAGCATATGTCCATTTCAAGGTTAGTTTGAATGTCAATAATCAGGATCTTATACTATATATAACTTGAATTCATTTGTTTACCCTCAAGATGTGCATAATTATATCTACTTCTTTGAACTTATTGTTATTATAATTTCTCTTACATGAACTTGTGTGTCTGTGCATGCACACACACACACACGTGTGTGTATGTGTGTGTGTGTGTGTGTGTGTGTGTGTGTGCATGCATGTGTGTGTATGTTTATGCCTTCTGTTTCCCCCACCCATTTCTTTTTGCCTCACCCCCATATAACTCCTTTGCTATTTTTCGCTAATCATATTGTTTGTTGGTTTCTCCCCTTATCATGTATCCCTCCCTTTCTTAGCTTTGCAGTACCTCGCTCAAAGGGGCTCCCCCCTTTCCTGGCAACATTTATGTTTGAGGAGCTAGTTTCCATGTTTTAGAGGTTTCTTTTCTACCCTACTAGTAGCTACCACCCAAGATCCCCTCTTTTCTTGGTAGTTTTTAGGAGGACTCCCTACCAGAGATGTGTGTATGCATGGGCATGCATGCATGTGCATGTGCATATGTGCAAATGACATATAAGTAGTCCAACAACTAAAGAAAAGTTCATTAGCAACATGTATTGCAATTGACATACAAAAAGACAAAGAGCACGAGAAACCAAGTAAGCCCTAAGCTAGCACTAATTTTAAGAGGATAATGACAAGAGAATAATCAACAAAGAACTACAAATATCAAGATCAAGCACGGTGAACCAAACTCACAATGATCATATCAAAGTCATAGAGGACAAAGAGCCAACAAATTTAGAAACTAGCACCAACAAATACTTTTATGATGTTTTTTTAATATTTAATTAGCATTGATACAAGTGTTGAAACATATGCTAGAAAAATTCAATATAAATATCAAGATATGCATAAAAAATAGCATTGATAATGTCCATTCTGAGATAAATAATCTTACAAAATACAATGCCTCACTTTGAAAAGGTATATTGTAAATTTTAACACTGTATTAGTGGAATGTTTAGCATATAAGGAGCTAGATTTCAACCATAATATAATCCATGGATGCACGAACTTTTGAAATATAATATAATCCATGAATGCACGAACTTATAGCATAACAAATTTATTTTGCATAGTCAATCATATGAAAGATGGATCAATCTTCTACATGATCCTTTAGTACCACATTGGAACCAACATCTTATCATGTGCTAAAACTCTGACATCCTCCACATTAAAGATTAGATCCCCCACATCAGGGTATGAGTAGCGATTTGAAGAGCTTAAATTGCTCCTATCTTGTGAAAGCTGTATGGCAACTAGGTCATGGGTAGGTTAAAGGAGGAGAAATGGAAGTACTTTCTTCCATATCCTCTTCTATGACATTTTGCAACTCTTTCTTGATGTCATCATCATCTTCAAAAATACATCAATCCTTTGGTGCACCATTACAAGACAAGGGTCTCTTCTCGGCATCGATACTGACGCTAGATACAAAGAATTTTTTTCGACTAGTGAAACGTGTCAAAATGTCCGTCAGTGTGTGCTCGTAAATAAAGCGCCGATGTGAGCATAGATATTGGCATCGGTAAGTCATACTTGTCAGTGTTGGTATACATCGGTATGAACATCAATATATACCGACATTGCAGTGTCGGTATACATGTCGGTATTTATCGATGTTTTAATAAAATTGTAAAAAAATTATGGGGCAAGATGGGGCTTGTTTCTGTTCCATTCTACCCCACATTTTTTTAAATTATGGTATTTAGCATTGATCATGCCAATGGAAAGGCAAGAGCTGTCAAAGCCTCGATGTCAAATCTGGATCAGAATGGCAATCCGTGTTGGATGAAGCCTAGTAATGGTCATTCTGAGGTCGTTGTTTGGTTCTATTGCATTGTTTGCAAGCTTTGTTGGAGATGGCCTATACTAGAGTCAGCTGGTTGACTGTAGGCAGATTTGCATGTGGAAGCACTCAAGCAAATAGTCTGTTGTAGACCCCTGGAGGCTGTTGTGCTACTATTGCTCAAGTCGAGGTTGGAGACATGGAGACATCCATGAGGAAGCTGCTTTAGTCGTTAGAGCAAGAGGAGCACTGGTGCATTGTGGGCTGTCACTTGACATTAGCCTCGATCATTTCTGCCTTGAGTGCTTGCAGTGTGTAGAGTAGGGCTCTCTCTCCTCTCAAATCCAAAGAAAGCAAAGGGACTACTCAAACTCTCTCAAGGAATCTCTCATAAAGTCAATGAATCTCTCTCACACTCTAAAGAAAAAACTCATAGAAATGGATGATGAAAATGTTCTCTTTCTCAATCTCAATCCTCGGGGGGTCATCATATGTAACCATATCACGTGAGTTCAACAGAAGGTTATTTTTAATTCCTAAATTTTACAAAAAATAATTTACACAAGGGAGTATTTAAAGTAATTTTGGAAAAAAAGTACATATTTTAATAAAAAAAGGGTACATTTTATTAAGAATTTTTTTACAGATAAGGGATTTTACAAATATGCCATGAACGCATGTGATATAGAGGGTTTATACATAGTGACCCCTCCAAGTCTCAATCTAGGATTAGCTAAACCCAAGCTCTGATACCATGTCAAAGAATGAAAGATCGTGCTAAACCTAGTGTGACTAGATAAGCATAAGAACTATGGAGGCTCAAAGAACACCAAATAAGACATGAGAGGGAGATAGCAAATCTATATCTCTTGCAATGTGTATTCACCAATACATGATAGGCCTCTTATGTAGAGAGTGCCCTTAGAATAGTCAACACTTGTGGGATCCTCTGATGTGGCCACATCTCTCCTTGTGGATATCCTCAATCCACATCTCCACATCATGTAGTCCACATGCTATGGTGGCTACTTTGATTCTTTCCTATACCATACCTTAGCCTCTAATTCATATGCTCGTGGCACCATATCTCAACAACAAATATATATGAAGGTATATGGAAAGGTGCCACACCATAATGAAGTGTCAATGTACTTAGCCAAATTCTTATGCGTGCACTTCATTAAGGGTATCTAGGTGGACTTCTCCTCTTATAAGTACAAACATACGCATGGTCATATAGAAGTGATAATCACCCAGTCACAATTGTCAAGGACATTGGAGGGTGCACGCAGACCACTAGAGCAACAAGTGGTGTAGCTACATGAAGAGAACATAGCTAGATTCGAGAAAGTCCAATGCCTAGAAACTGAAAGACCGCAAACTAAGCTAGGGCTGGAGAATGAGATTATAGCTCTATATATACCCAATTGAAGAGCCTGGAGGACCTGAACACATGGTTGTAGTGGCAAGAGGCCCATGATGCACGTGCATCATGGATCGGAGATGCAAGCATGGTGGCGTGGGTAGCTATTTCTCAGTATCCATCTTCTCAACCATATTCAGTGCAACCCCTTCCCTCCGATAGCCCTTACAATTGTTTGTGACCAATATGCATGTGTTTGTTTGCCATAACTCAACTGGCCATTATTCTCTACCTTACGGCATTGTGCATCTTTATTGTCTAGTAGATTACTTGCCAACTAGAGCAATTTATCCACTTTGTAAAGCCTAACTATCAATGGCATTGTACACGGTGTTGGGCTTAGGATAGTTGTATCTAGGACCATCACTACTACACACGGATCCTATTGCGATGTTTCAGTACCGATGTTTAGTGCACGTGGGGTGCTAATCGTCAATATTAGAAGCACGCCTTTTCAAGGGTCACTATATAGCGACTTTAGTTAAACATCGCTATATAGTGACCATTGCTAAAGTCGCTATATAACAACTTTTATTAGAATTGTAAGTGTTGTTATATAGTAACACTAGCGACATTTTACAGAGTGTTTTTTTCTCATATCGACCTTAAAAGTTAGTTTTCTCCAATGGAAAATTTTTTTTAATTTTCATACATGTTTGATCTTTTGAGAGAAAAAAAGTACGAGAGCATGTACATCAACCCTTTGAAGCTCATATATTCACTCGGGGGGGTCACTCATCATATGTAACCCTATCACGTGAGTTCAATAGAAGGATTTTTTTTTTCCTAAAATTTACAGAAATAAATATACATAAAGGACAATTTAAAATAGTTTTGGAAAAAATTTACAGATTTATATAGAAAAGGGGTACATTTTATTAATGAAAATTTTTACAAATAAGGGACTTTAAATATAGGCCTTGAACGCATGTGATATAGAGGGTTTATACATAGTGACCCCCCCGAGTATATTCATGTCCAAGTTTGAGATGAAAAAAATCAATGAAGAGCATTTACATCAACGATTTCATCTTGAGCCAAGTCTAACATGCCAAACAAGTCTATCTCTAAGTCTATACCGAGTTGATCTCCTATATCATCATTGTACTCTAGCATCATATGTTCACCTAAAAGTACTTGATCATCTTCTTCAATAAAGTGTGGTGATTCTTGATGATCATTGTCTTCTTCCTCAATATCGTGATCTCCATCTTCCTCCCATGCAATGTCATTATGCACATCTTCCTCTTGGCTCATATTGTGATCTTCATCTTCTTCGCTAGATTCATCTAGATCAATTGGATCCAGCATTGGTAGTGGCATCTCCATATCCACATCTCTATCTTTAAAAATTTGCTTACTTCGTGGTGCAACTTGGATCACGTACCACTATCTTGGATCAAAACGACCCGGATGAAAAACCACCTATATTGAAGATGGGTGCTAAATGTTGTCAATTATATATATGAAATCATGCTTAAGTACATGTATCAATGGATCTTTAAAAACGAAAGCTTCGATTAATTAAATCATTAGTATGCACCTGCTCACTGTGCTCGGGAAGAACAAAAGTATCACTTTCATTGGTCCAATGTTTAGTGGAGTCTATTGCAAAGAAACTACTACTATCTTTTTTCACTATCACATGGAGACCATTGTAAATAGTTATAAACCATTTTACATCAAGAATGAAAATACTAAATTATTTGAAATCAACTTCATAGATTTTGCGTATGTTTCTGCAATAATCCAACTGTGAGGAGAGAAGATTGGTATCCGAAGCACTTGCTCAGCTATCTTGTGTGAAGTTAGCCATGACTCCATAATCATATGTGACTCTCTTTGAATTGATGCGTTTCACGTGAAAATGTTGTTCATATGACCATATTGCACCATATTGCACTGTACTTTTTGTACTATAAAAGAGCATTATTAAAACAATGAAGATGCATCTATTTTATAGCATATATTGCCACAAATAATTAATTAATTACATCAAGAGGTAAGAAACTTACATGCATCATACATCCAGATGATAACTCTTGCTTGCACTCGTTTATTGTCTCTCCATCGCATTCAGCTTTACGTAGAGCCAGTTGTAGCCAATCAAAAGACATGTGAGTGGGGAGAAGAGCCAGATCTTGTGGATATGTTTGCAATCGCCTGTACATTACTTTGAATCTCGTCCTTACACTTATTCTTTCTACTTTGGCTGCTTCATATCTCTCAATCCACTTCTACATCTCCTTGCTATTGACGATACAAAACTTATTGAATTTCTCCATTTGCTCTTCACTCATCTTTCTTTCAATCCCTTTTCCTTGGGGAACCTTGCCAATGATGCGATCATTATCCTTGTTATGCCAAGCTTGCGGCATATCGAGATCTGTGGCTGTAAGAAACTCTGTGATATATACTAAGGACTCTTGCACAAGTGATCCCTCTGCCATGCTTTCTTTTGGTCTTGCTCTTTGTCTTACAAATCCCTTCAAAGTTTTCATAAACCGCTCAAAAAAAAACATCCATCAACTATGAACGGTACCTACAATAGCCACCTCATCAACTATGTGCACAAGCAAGTGTACTTGAGTTGTCATAATGCTCGAGGGAAAGTGCTTCTCAAGCAAGCATACGGGTTCGATGGATTCCACCCTATCCTTCTTGATGCTCGATATGGAGATCTCTTTTTGAGATGTCCACCTCTTTCACATGCCCATGTAAGATATTTTCATAATCAGTCTGCAGATTATTCAGCTTAAATTGAAAAAATGCAATCAATGCGATTTGATAGTAAGCATACCTCACAATACCACTGATCTTGAATATAGCATTTCTAACATCTTCTTGTAAGCACCCTTTTATTGGAATTGGGAGCATGAACTATCAGACCAACAAAGAAGTCATGTCAACAATATAACATAATCACAATTATGCTAACGCATCACGATTATCGATACACTAATTCTATAGCTTAGAATACATGTAAGACCTTGTGCCAATCATGGGACTTGAGCCCACTAAGCTTATTGTCCTTTGAAAATGCTCCTTTCAAGCAACGCATGTACCCTATCGGTGTTTGAAAAGAGGCAATGTCTACCTTGATCACTGCCTACTCCCTCGTAGAGAGGTTCCACATTGCTTTCGGGTGGACAAATTTTCCTGAAGCATGCACTTGGGGCCACAAATGAGACATCCTATTCATAGCACGCAAGTCGTCTCACACTCCTCTGGAGTCTTTGGAACCAACCAAGTGTGCCCAAATAGTAGCCCCCACATTCTTGAAGATATGCATGGGATCCAAGAGATGATTGATTTGTAACTGACCCCAATAAGAAAGCTCATGAAAGATCGATAGCCTCTTCATACCAGAAGGAGTTTCCTCTCCATTCGCCCTCCAAACCTGAATCTAGTTACTTGCCTTCAAATATGATGGTGGTGGATCAAGCTGACCTCCACGCATGAGATGGTCTAGTGGAAGGTATCGAGCATGACCTTCATAAACATTTTTCCTCATATGGTTGGAGTATTGTGCGAGCGATTTCAATTCTAGTTCACAAACAGGACAAGCATGGTACCCACTTGTAACAAGTCCTGCACGCGTGCATGAATGTGTTAGTATAAGACATGCAGGCGAAAGAGAGTCATAAAAGCATAATCCTATATTATACATGTAGAGACACAACCACATACCTACACACTCTCCATATCCTGGGTAGTCATGCATGGTCCACATGAAGATACCCCTGACCAAAATATCATTGGTATGTTTAGGAGCTCTGGAAATATCAAAGACCCGCACTCCTCTCCATAATATCTGTAACTCCTCTATCAAATGTGCCATGTCCATATTTTTGGCCTTGTACTTCCGTGGCACAAGTAGTGCAAGCATGAGGTGTCCCTTTTTTATTATTAGCCATGGTGGGATATTGTAATTCACCACGACTATGGGCCATGTCGACCAAGATGTCGAGTGTAACCCGAAAGGATTCATGCCATCCATGCGAGCCCAAGATGTAAGTTGCGTGGCTTCCTCGCAAAGTCCGGCCACTGATTGTCTTTGTGCTTTCAAGCTACACAATCTGCGGGAATCCTCAATGTGTCATCAGTGGACCAATGAGATGCATGCCATGTCATCAACTCCACTATGGATTTGCATTGGAACATGTGCTATATTCTTGCAATGGTGGGAAACTGTCTCAAGATCTTACGAGTATCTACTCTCCCTGCAAGTCATCTCTATATCATTGTTCTCCACATTTCGGACAACTAGCCAAATCTCCATGCTCACGACGAAAGGGAATATAGTCATTACGGCAAGCATGGATGGTATCATAATCCATACCCACTATTGTTAGCATCTTCTTCACTTCATCTCTTGATGTGGGCATGGTATTTGGTGCAGGCAACATCTTCTGGAGCAACCTATCACAGTTCAAACATACATAGGCTTCGAATGATGATGATTCAATACACTAATCCATACGTGATGATTCTCAAAACAAACAATATCCAAATAATGAGTCAAATTAATGCAGGAGCTAACCTCATTAAGGTCGAGACACTTGTTTCTGACCACCCATACTTTACTTGCAGATTCAAGATTGAGAGACAAGCATGTAGTTTAGACATCCTAGCACCCTCGTACAACTGTGTTGATTGCAACTCTCACATTTTGACCTCAGACTTTGACATCACATGTATATGGGATGTAGTGCCCCTAAAAATAGAAGCCATCATGTCCACCATACCCTCGTCATCATCCCGGAGACTATAGTCTTGCTCAAAGTGTGAAGGTATATGCATACCCTCGTCAGCCTCCTCATCCTGTTTTGAGATTTCATGTAAATATAAGATCTTGTCTCAAGGTTTCATATCATAATGGTATCTAATATTAACCAGGAACTCAAATAACTTTGACTTACCAATAATCCATCAACACGTGCAACACCAATGGTGGGTATTGGTTCGGGCTTCTTCCCATACATCCGCAAGTGGCGCATGATAATACGACGTTGATATCGTACTTCTCACTTGCAATGAGTGCAATGACAATACAACCTCTCTGTAAGCCACTTTGTGCTCTTGGGCGTTGGCGCATCATCTGACGAGCTTCCACTCGTCCCTTCCATGCACACTTCCAAAATCACAAAATAAGTTGCAAGGAAATGTATTAACAGTAATGAAATAGCATCTATGAGTTTCTTTTTTAGCTTTAAAGAATAAGTGCCCTGAAGCATCGCTATATAGCGACGTTTTGCTTTGTTCCGTCGCTATATAGCGAAGATTTGCTCTGTTCCGTCACTATATCGTGAAGCTTTTAAATTTAAACGTTGCTATATAGCGATTGACCAACGTTGCTATATAGCGATGCTGTGGGCTAAAACCTAAAACCCCACGATGCGGCACTTTCTTTAGCATCTCTATTGTGGAAAAAGTAATCTCTCCTCCCACCTCATATCCAGCGACCTTGCTTCCTCCTCTGTATTCTCCACTTCTCACCACTACTCAACCCCTCTCCTGACACTTGTGCTCCCTCTCCACCCTTCTCCCTCTTTGCTTGTATGAAAAGAAGTTTTTCAAGAAGGTGAGTCTCTTTGAGCAATGTAGGTTCGTTTTTTGTGAGATTTCGTTTTGTGAGTGTTGAAGCATGTTTCTCCTTGTATTGCTAAGGCTATGTGCTAGTTTTCATGCTTGATTTTCAAGGGTTAAAGACAAAAAACGAGATTTTGTGAAAGAAAGAAGACTCACCTTTTTTAGTCTTTTTTGTATTTCTCTTCCTCCTCTTTCTCCTTGTCTTCTCAATCTAATCCCTTTGAGAAGTTGCTTCTTTAAACTCCTCCTTCCTCTAACTAGTTATTTGAAAAATGGTATGTTTCCTCTATTTTGTAGGGCTAGTCCACAAAACACCGAGTGGGACTATTTTATGTAAGAAAGTACTTCCTCTTTTTTCCTTTTATTATTTTTGTTATTTGCGTTGGCCTACAGCTAGCTGTAGTGATGGGCATAGGAACCCTCTCTTCCTCTCTCTTTCCTATTCTCTCTTCTTTCCCTCTTTTCTCCTCTTTCTTCTCTTCTTATTCCCTCTTCTTTTTCCCCCTCTTTCAATCTCTTTTTCCCTCCTTCTCTTCTTTTTTCCCTCTTTCAATCTCTTTTCCCCTCTTTCAATCTCTTTTTCCCTCCTTTCCTTCTCTTCTTTTTTCCCTCTTTCAATCTCTTTTCCCCTCTTCCTTCTCTTATGTTTATGCTCTTTTCCCCTCTTCTTTTTCCCCTCTTTCAATCTCTTTTCCTCTTTTCCTCTCTCTTTCGCCCCCTCTTTCCCCTCTTTCAATCTCTTTTTCTCTCTTTTTCTTTTATGCGTAAGCTTTCTCTCTTTTTCTTTTATGCTTAAGCTTTCTCTCTTTTTCTTTTATGCTTATATGCTCATGCATAAGCATAAGCATATGCTTTGTTTCCTTTCCCTCTTCTTCCTCATATGCTTATGCTTATGCATGAGCATATGTCTCCTTCTCCTTCTCCTTCTTCCTTTCCTCTCTCTTTCCCCCCCTCTTTCCCCTCTTTCAATCTCTTTTCATAAGCATATGTATTTGCTTATGCATAAGCATAAGCATATGTCTCCTTCTCTTATGCTCATGCATAAGCATAAGCATAAGCATGAGCATATGTCTCCTTCTCCTTCTACTTCTCCTCTTTTCCTCCTTTCCTCTCTCTTTCCCCTCCTCTTTCCCCTCTTTCAATATCTTTTCATAAGCATATGTATTTGCCTATGCATTAGCATAAGCATAAGTATAAGCATGAGCATATGTCTCCTTCGCTTATGCTTATGCTTATGCATGAGCATATGTGTCCAGGCTCCTTCTCCTCTTTTCCTCCTTTTCTCTCTCTTCCCCCCCGCTTTCCCCACTTTCAATCTCTTTTCATAAGCATATGTATTTGCCTATGCATAAGCATAAGCATATGTGTCCTTCTTTTATGCTCATGCATAAGCATAAGCATAAGCATGAGCATATGTCTCCTTCTCCTTCTCCTTTCCTTCTTTCAATCTCTTTTTCCCCTCTTCCTCCTTTCCTTCCCTCATGAGCATGTCTCATTTTCCTCTTTTCCTCTCTCTTTCTCTCCCTCTTCCCCCTCTTTCGATCTCTTTTCATAATCATATGTATTTGCCTATGCTTAAGCTTTCTCTCTTTTTCTTTTATGCTCATATGCTCATGCATAAGCATAAGCATAAGCATGAGCATGAGCATAAAATTTCTCCCCCTCTTCCCCCTCTTTCGATCTCTTTTCATAAGCATATGCCTATGCCTATGCCTACACTTCTCCTTTTTTCCTCTCTTCTTTCTCTTGTCCTTGTCCTTCTCTCTTCTTTCTCTTCTCCTTCTCCTTCTCTTTCTCTCTTCTTCCTCTTCTTTTTTCCTCCTTCTCTCTTCTTTCTCTTCTCTCTTCCTCTCTTTTTGTCTTCTTTTCATAAGCATATGCCTATGCCTATGCTTATGCTTGTTTTTTGTTTTTTGTTTTCGTGTTTGTGTCTACATTAGACATGGGATCACGTCGCACGTCCGACGAGTACGGATAGCCTCGCATGAGAAGACATCACGATCTCTATGCTCCAGAGGACTTTGATTCCTCTCAGGCGACACCTCAGGGGCCTACCCCTGACTCGACTCCTCTCGGACGTAGCACTACAACTACCCCTCGGGGAACTCCTTTGCTAGCAGCCCATGGCTTTGTTGAGAGTCCCAACGAGTTTGTAGCACAGATGACTGATGAGGAGGCAGCGAGATTCTTCTCTCTGCTATCTTAGAGGACCTCAGCAATTCCCTCTCCTACATCGATAGCTGGACCTACTGCCCAGTCGTCCCCTCGTGCCCCTTCGACTGAGGGGTCATCACCTGCATGTGCCTATCGTAAGGGAAGGAAGAGTAGGAGGGGCCACTTATGTTGTGCTGAGTCGGGAGATGTAGATGAGTCAGGACACTCACATCCCTACAGGTCTCCACTTGGTCCCGAGACACAGTATCGGTCAGGTCCCTTACCCTCTCCTACTCCCACTGCTACTCCTCGCTTCGAAAGTGCCCGCACAGCTTCCACTCACTCTAACTCTGCTTCTACCATGAGTCCTCCTTAACGAGTCGAGGACCTTTCCTATCAAATCACAGCTGTCGGAGAGATGATAGAAGATAGAAAGGGCAAAGCAGTGATGGCAACTGTGAGGCGGTTGATGAGCCACCACTTCAAGAGCGGCATTACTACTAATTGGCGGTATCAAGATGACCAAAAGAAGCAGGCGGTCATCGATGAATTAAAACAAAAATACCCTAACCCGCCAAATTGGGAGTTCAATGAGAATTATATGCCAGAGCGCATGGGTTTGGTCTTATAGCATCGTAGATCAACCTTGCGTACTTCCATCGCAAAGGGGATGGCTAAACCTAGCTGGATAGATGAAGTTGATTAAGAGTTCTTCAAGAAGCAGAATAGGGACCATCCCGAAATGTTCGAGGGTTAGAGGAGGGCTGTGAGGAGACGGCTGGATGCCATAGGTACTTCGCACTTTGGTGTAGGCGGACGATTGGCGTTCGAGGCAACCATGATAAGTCTACTTCTTCTCATTTAATGTATTGTTCTATTTGTTTTACTACATATTACATGCACTTTATCTAACTCTCGTAAATTGGATCCACAGCAAGCTGCAATGGGCCATCTTCCTATAGATGCAGAGACACGACATGCGTTTCGCATAGGAACAAAGCTGTGGTTTATTAAGCAGGAGGCAATGAGAGTGATCGTTGATTGGGCTAAGGTGGCTGCTCGCACAGTATAAGTCTACTGTATAAGTCTACTCCTACTTGTAATCTCACTTTTTAAATTGTTTTATTCTTGAAGAGAATGTTGCAAGACTCTCTCAGGCTCTGTGACAAGCTCTTGCCTCCTAGATATAAATTATTTTCTTACCTGGAGACTAATCTTATTGCTAAGAAACATAGGTAATCGGCAAAATGCCCCCTCGTTGTTAGCTAATTTTGTAATCTAGTCCGGTTAACCACCTTCCTAAGACAAGTTGTCATTATTTTTAAATTTTAAAAAATAAATAGTATCCATATTGAGACATGGTATCTTTCAAAGTAATATAAGAAATATAGACCAGTGGCAACTTAGGTAGTACGATGTTTGCCCACAGGAGCGACTGCCCTTTTTTGAATCCTAACGGATGGGACATGAGCTGTGCATCTCCACAACGGAAGGACAAATGGCCTAGTGAGGTGTTACTAATCATAGCTCATACATACAACCATAGGAAGTGACAAGGCAAACAAAATGTACAAAGAAGCATCCAATAAGCATGAAGGCTCGAATTAGAACCGGTTTGATCTCAAGACCACTCTATGTACAATCACTCTCGTAGCTGCTTGGCAGCGTAGGCAAGGGACTCTGCCCCATTCAAGGTGGCCAAATTTTGTAAGCTGGTCCTATTTTGCCAACTCTTACAAAAGGCGGCAAGATTATTTCTCCCCCAAGAAAAGACCATTCTATGTACAAATATGTGTCTCTAATCTTCCAATGCTGTACAAGGACGTATGAACTACAGTTATTGGAAGGATTTGTTGTTGGTAATTGAGGCTAAGCATCTTCTAAGTTTGCATGTGGTGGCATTAAGATGCTGAATTCAAGAAAGGGGAAGGGCGCCAAACAGAGCAGAAGGTGGTGGGTTGTCTCTTCCAACGAAGAAGAACGCTGCAGCCCAGCTGCTCATCCACAGCCATTTCCCAGTTTTGGTCATACTTCTTCAGCAGCGCCTTCCCAGTCTCCAGCACGTCATCCTTCAGTCGCCTCCCCTCAAACCCCGCTTTCCTTATCTGCTCGCACCATTCTTCATACAATTGATTCCTCTCCACCCTCGCTTCCCCCTCGTAAGCCACATTGTTCAGCATCCTCGACATCCCTTCCTCCTCCTCCATTACCGTCCTCTCCTCGCAATCTCTCTCCCGAAACGCCGCCTTTGTCGAATCCAGGAACTTCCAGTTGAAGTCCAGCACCGCCTGAAACCTCGTCAAGAAATCCTCCGACGAGTGATCCGTGTCGTTCTCGCTCACCACCAGCACCTCCGGATTCATACCGCGGAGGACTCTTAAGACAGTGTCTCTGGGGGAGAGCGAGATCGCCTCGCCGGGCTGCTCTTCCGAGCAACAATCTTTCGTGGAAGCTTGGACCCGGTCAGTGGTCAGCGCCGTCTGCGGAGCGGTGTTGCTGACTTGATGGAGGCGAAATTGGCAGCAGATGGCGAGAGTTTCACCCTTTCTGAGATCGAGGTCCTGGGCCGTAAGCTTCTCGAGCGGGACGGAGACGGAATTGAGCTCGAGTTTCAATCCGAGGGAGGTGGCGAAGGGCTGCAAGCGGCGTTGGAAGTCAGGGGCAGCAGGGTCGAGGGAGTGGCGGGGATCGGCGATGGTGGTGAGGCGGAGGAGGGGAGGGGGGCCGGAGGGGCGGGTGGCGAGGGCCTCGATGAAGGTAGGCCATTGGGTGGAGAGGGAGACACCGATGTCGAGGATGTGCAAGGTGGAAGGGGAGAGGTCGAGGGAGTCAAGGAGGGCAGAGTTGGCGATGGAGTGAGGGAGGTGGTGCCAGGGGCTAGCGTCGTGGAAGAGGAGGAGGGAGCGATGGAGGCTGGAAGCGTTGGAGGAGGGGCGGGCGATTGGGGTGGCGGAGATGCGGGCAAAGAGAGCACGAAGCCCGTAGGAAGCAAGACGTTGATTGGCGTCGCCTCCCATGGACGCTAGATCGTTCAACACCCACATCAAGTGTTGGGTTCGAAGAAAATTTCCGCTCGTTATGGCTGCTGCGCACGCTCCCAACAACTGCTCCGCCCACCTCGACTCCGGCCTCAGTTCTCCCCCCACCCCCCCTCGCCCCTTCCGAGCTCCTCCTCCTCCCCTCCTCCCCACCTCCCCGCAGCTGCTCGCCCTCCCCGTCGCTATTTTGTCATTGCTCCGAATCTCTCTTTCCTCCTCCTCCTCCTCTTCTTCCTCCTCGTCGCTCTCCTGTAGCACGCTCTGCGGGCTCATCTTCGCCTTCTTGCTCTCCTTCGTCGTCCACCCTTCCAGATTTCCAGCTTCGTCCCCCCGTGCACCTCTTTGCTCTACGTCCTCATCCTCGTCTTCCGCCTCAGCTTCCTCCCTCGTACTCTTCCAGCTTCTCTTTCTCTCGCTACCGGCGCAATCTTGCGTCTCTTGACCCGCGTAGTCCTGCAGCCGCATGGGGCAATTGTATTAGTGCGGGCTTGCTCACAACCATACACCTTAGCTCCTAGAGTATTCTTTTCTGATTGCTGAAAGAATTGTCACCTAATTCTTTTCACCTAATAGAGAAGAATAGGACTGTCACCCAATACTGATTGACGAAAGAATGGTGGCAGGAAAGAATGACGCAATATACAATCTTTAAAAAAATTATGATTGGTTAATGTCTGCGAGCGAGAAAATGCAATCAGACATTGGCGACAAATGCTCAAGAGGAATGCCAAGGCCCGATTCACGAATGTCAAAGGAGGTCACGAATGGATCGTTCATCGTTGCAATGCAAAGTCAGATCTCGAGTTTGTTAAACGCATCACGAATTACCTGACGAGAGTCCGTAACGATCGGACTCGTCCATTCGTTTGCGATCGCCGAGTAATTAGTACCCCTGCACGAATTTCCCTGCGCAGGGATCGTCTCTCCTTGCAAAATTTGCTCCAGTCTGCTCAATTCCCCAACACTAATAGTTGGAGAGAAAACTCCTGGATCACGCCCATCTTCATCACGATTCCCATCGAGCTCATGATTCTTGAGAAAATCAATGACGCCAGCACCCTCTTCGTCTGGAGAAATGTAGGGGGTGCCAGGCATGAATTCGTGCCATATGTGAGACGGGCTCAGCATTGCAGAGCTGTCGATATAGAACGGATAATCCATTTTCTCGAGGAAACAATCCACTTCGAGAAGCTGCGCATCCTGCAGCATTTCGTCGAGGCAAGGCGGATGGGCCGTGTTCGGAATGACCTCGTAACCGTGCTGGTCGCAGGTCTTTTCCATTAAGGCCAACACAACTGATCTATCAAATCTAGGAAAAATGTCTGGAGATGAGCTGGCGAAGAGCAAACAAAGGGGAGACCGGGGGGGACTAAAAGCGCATTAAGGGTGTTGTTACATTGCAGTAGGGAGGCTGCTTTAGAATATACAAGGAGGAAGAGGCAAGGGAAATCGATAAGGGAACTAGCGAGGATGGCGATGGAGCGGACGCAAAGAGATGGAGGGTGGAGGAGGCTGTGGGAGTGGGCAGTAAGGAGGTGTGTGATTAAGGGAGGACGAGGAAGGCGTGGAGGAGGGTGACGAGAAGACTGAATGAAGGGGAAGAGGCAAGGAGACTTAAAGGGGGAGCTACGGCGGAGATATAGAGAAGTTACAAGGAATATGCGGAGGCTGCGCCACCGACCAGAGGGGTGTGCCACGGGACTGTTGAGCTTGAAACTTCGAGGCAAGGAAGTCATAGGGAGGCGGTAATAATATACGGTTATACGTTGTACCATCTATTACGGATTAGAGGACCGCCTCCATTTCTAAACAAATTTCCACTGGCGCACTACCCAATGTGCACTATTCAGCTGCGCGGGACCCCCTCCCACTCCCAATGCCATGCCTTCCTGCGGGCTGGGGTAGGGTTGACTGTAATTTCTGCTCGGATTCCTCTCCCTCTTACCGCCGATTCCGGCTGACCCCCTGGACTTTCTTCAGCTCTAAATATTAAAAATTGTCCCCTCTTACGAAACAATTCAAAAGCAATTTTTAGGCAGGAATCAAATGAAAATCTGGCCTCTCCTTAAGCCACGTGGAATGCTCCATGAATAACTAAAGAGCTCTTAATGAAGCCTAATATTTTAATATAGCAAAGACCTCTAACCTCCTTCCATCATCATGGAGAAATAACGGACCTCCCCTCCCTCTTGCTCTCCTCCTCCTTAGAGGAGTTGCAAACTGGTTGCCTCCCCCTCTCTTTCACAAATGGATATATTCTACAAATTTCACGAGATGCAGCTTAATCAAATCCTACTGAAAATCTTCAACTTCCGTTGTTGCAAAGGCAAAGCAAAGAATTTCTTCATTCCCTTGCAATGCATACTCATTCAAAGCTGGAGTCTGACTTGCTTAAAGATGAGCATCAGCGCAAGAAACAAATCAAGAAAGAGGTAATCAAACGTTCAAGCCACCAAAAGCTCTCCGATAAAAGTGTTATATGCCACTTAAACCACCGCGAGTAAAATTTGTCTTGTTACTTCATGAAGGAGCTCGATCAAAGCAATCACTCCATCATGCATGGAAGGAGACCATCCACAAGTAGCACCATCACCACATGAAGCCGGGTTTGGTCGATGAAGGTTATAGGTAGCACGAAGGTTGAGATGGATGCCAATACTACCCAGCCTACGAGAGAGTTGCCCCTTGAAGACAAGCAAGATGGTCTTCCATTATCTTATTCTACAATGCTACAATTCGTTAGCAATTCAACCCCTCATGAGATACTTCAAGAATCAAATGCGAAAGGTGTAGGCAAACATGCAAGAATAGATGAAGCGGTCCTAGCTGGAGATGAAGACAAGACTTCAGAGCATTCCACATCGGATGGTACAGAAACTCCTCAAAGTATTGATCAAGGGGAAGAAAGAGAGGATGCTAAGAAAGATTCCGGAATGGTTGCATCCCGCAGCAGCAATAGAATTTGTCAGTATGGATAGGGTCGACCATGCTCTTCCCATGAAAAGCACCAAAACTCAAAGAAGCAAAATATGGCATTTGAAAGGCACACAAAGCCTTGGTAGCCTCTTGCAGCAGCACAACAAGCTAGCGTTCGAACGTTGGGACTTGCTTGTTAGTGCTTAGTGAACTACCAAGTGCTCTGATAGGTGGTGCTGGACAGTCTATGGTCGCTGGTGGAAGTGATGCTTGTTGTAGGAATTATATACAAATCCTGCATTGCTCATTCCTTCATAGGCTTGGCTAGCACCATCTCCAATCATAGCCACGACGTCCCAACATTGCTTCATAGGCCTTGGCTAGCACCATCTCCGATCACATGGCACGATGTTCTAGAAACGCAGACCTCAAAAGAGTGCACATTCGTACCTTGCATACAGATAATGTGTGTACAAAGATAGATCTACCTTATCCCCTCTCACTTCCTAGCTCTGTTGTTTCAGCTTGTTTGCCCCACCTCCAAGTCTTCCCGTCTTTCTGTTTTCCTCTAGCAATTCTCAAACCGGATTGACGATAGTGAGCATCCCTCCCACCATCCCTAGTGCTTACCACTATTGCCTCTAGTTCTTGTGTCCATCCCCATCAATTTTTTGCTCCCCTTTCATCTTCAATAGCGGCGCAGAGGCTCTATAAGTTCTACAGTTGCAAATCATCTCCTTTTCGAGGAATGTGCCGATGCTTGTATGGAATATCTTGTGTCCGTTTCTTGGACTTTGGAGGAGGAGGAATCCATCTATTCCATGGTTTTGCAACCTTTTTGCGACTTGAGAGAGAGATTGGATTTTTCCAATGCTCCGAAGAGGCTCAAAAAGCTCTTGAATCACATCATGTCTAACCACAAGCTTTGAATCAAGGTCTACTCTTGAAGGGCTCATTAGCAAGAGTGTCGAAGTGGTTCAATCTTTCTTGCTAAGAGGACCACGTATATTTTGATGGAAGCATGGGATTCTAGTATGAAGAAATTGTTTGAAGGAAAAAAATTTAACACTTTCTCATAGCCTCTTGTATGCATTCCAAGTGTCATGAGGAACATCGTCTCTCCACCACATGATCAAAATGATGGGCCAAGCCTTATGATCTAGACCTATTTTCTCTTGCTCAATGAATTCTCATGCATTGTCATGTGCAACATCCACTAGAACAACATCATAAAAAATGGTGGATCTAGCCTTATTATCCAATCCCTATATAAGACGGTGTGAAGAGTCCTACATAGCCCACAATTATCTTTACATTAGCTCTCATACCATATTAAAGAGCATCATGAAGCTTCTCTCTTTGAGCAACTTGTAGCTTGAGATAATTCAAAAGCAAGATTTCTAATTAGCAGTATAGCCTAAGAAGACTCTCAAATGAACTCATTTAAATCATGCTTCTTTTCCATGGCAAGCCAACAAACCTAGCTTGAAAAGGCCCCTATCCAACCAAGTTGATATCATGTGAGTAGCTCAAGAAATGCTGGTAATTTGTGGCTTAATTACATGCAAAGTTACAAGAGACTAGCATAATGTACCTCAGCACCTCAGTGTGTGTGTGTGTGTGTGTGTAGAAAAGATGTGACTAGCACATGCATTTAATGGAAGGGAATTTCAAATCATGTTTTTAGCAAAAATATGTTTATATAAGGATATCATTTAAAAAAATTTGGCAAAAAAGTTACAGATTGTATAGAAATAGGATGTCCTATAATCATATAGTATTCACAAGTAAGGGATGACAAAATTGGCCCTTGAATGCACATGATCAATATAAAGGGTTTACATATAGTGATGCCCCTAATCTCACCACCAACTCACAATTTGCATGACATTTTTGCATTAAACTTGTTTCTAGTTAAGTAGAGCATGCAATATGAAGACAAACTTTCTCTTACAACATTATTGTCAAATATTGCCAACAATATAGGCAACTATTGCCAACAAGGAATTACATGTTTTGAAAACTCAACATTAAACATGATACTAGTTTCAAATTCCCATGTTGAGGAGCCACTTAGTTCAAGTTTGTATCCAAAGGAGAATCCATCGGCATAGGTGCACATTTCGATCCAATAAGTGCTCACATTTGTCATGAATGTCATGGAACACCTTTTGGGCATCCTCCAAGTCTTCACATTGGCATAAATATCAACAAGTAGCTTGAGTGGCTTATCAAAAGACTCAAAGCATGTGTGCATACACCAAGCAACCATAGTTATCATAGCTACCAGTGATGAGGGCATTACCTACTATAGATATAATCTAATCAATCCATTCAACTTCATTGTGAAATGCTAATATATCGCTAGGCCTTGTTCGAATCAACTACTTTGCAATTCAACCTCTTAATGCATCTCTTCACTTGATGTGAGTCTCTCTAGAAGTATTATCATCGTTGGAACCTTTTCTTTCTTTGAGAAATTCCTCCATAATAATCCTTGTCTTTCTTGTCAAGAAGGATAGTATGTAGGATGCAACATGCATTGACTATTTGGGGTATAAATTTGATACTTTGTTTGGACACTAAAGTAAGAAACCATCTAAGATCTTGTGGGATCAGTCACAAACAACTTGGAGCATGATCAAAATGTACCTTTTCTTGTTATAGTAATCATGAGCCATAGGACGAGGAGGTGCCATTAATCACACGGACACGATTTGGAAGACCACACTTAGCGCATTTCCAATTGTAGTCCCTCTAGAAATTTTATGGAATATTTCAAACAATGATTGATTTCACTTGTTTTCTTCACACAAAAAAACTAAATCTAAACCTTTTGTGAGTCTATACAAAGCTTCTACTATTTAAAAAGGAACACATTGTATTGGATCTCTAAATGTCTTGTTTGCTTTATTAAAATAAAAAGTTGCGTGCCAATAGTAAGGCTTTGGACTGAGACTTTGAAGTAGGCAATTCACTCTGTCTTTGTTGTTCTATGCCCTTTTGAGTTGAACTATTTGTCCCCAATATTGAGAGCATAGAATTTTGATCCAACGAGGCTTAAGGATCGAAGTTACACCATTGCACCTCATAAGTGGGAGGGTTGAAAGACATAAGAGTATGCTTGTCCTCCAAGATTATAGCTATAACAAGTGACAACAAAATAAGATTAAAGTATGCTTCAAGTATCGGTGAACGTTTTAAGAGTGCATCACCATGGTGATAGAAACTGGAGGAAGGAAGACAAAGTTGAAGCACTTACTTACCAAGGAGTCCTTAGGACCTACCATTCAGTTTAAATAAATGAAATCATGCAGACCAGCTCTCACACCAACTATAGTAGCTCACTCTCTGTAGCCAAACGAAATATTTTGATTGAACACGCGGTTTTTTACCCCCAAAATAGCCAAAACTACCGCCACACATGAAGCTAGGCCACCAAGCTGCCAAAGTACTAGAGGGGAGCTTTAAAGGGCAACACCAGCCTCCGCTATGCACCAATATGGGACAGGGCCATGAGACCCACTTTACCCATCGCCGTCTCCAAGTTCCTCCAAATCCCCTTGGTCACAAGTGAAAGGGTTCACATTAAGTGCCAAATGAACTCGATCCATCTTTCGCACAACGGCAAGCTGAATTGACAATAATCGAATGACTATAACTACTAATGGGAATCAAGTATTTCAACTTTAAAAAAAACTAAACTAAACTGGTTTCATTTATATAATGAAGATAAAAGAACCATGGGTACAACACTAACACGACTTCATATTCTCCTTGCACGAAGAGTGATTCTGTTTTCTCGCCATTGCAAAACAAAAATACATGGCAAAAAACAACGGGAATTTGGAGCTGCTCTAATACTGGCCGTCGGCAAGCCTTTAGCAACGGCGAGTTTCATGGACAGCCGTCGCATTAAGCGCTTGCCCTCGTTGCTCGCCTGGAAGACCGCTAAAATATCCGGCATCTCTCGCAGTTTGACCCTTCACGTCATGTGGGCAGACATTTCGGAGACAGCCCGGGCGCAAGTGGGCTGCCAAACTTGGTTTACAAGATTTTTGTGACAATCAGCTGAAAAGTGGTTGGCAAAGTGATGCCAGCCCAGCTATCGACACCAAGCTATTGACATTGAGAAAGGAAGCTTTAACCAAGCTGCGGATATAAGAGTATCTCGAACTGAAAGCATGTGCATGCACACAGATGTTGTCAATAGCAAGCATTTCGGTCTCCAGTAGATGCTGGGTGCAGGGATTTCTCGATCCTTGTTTCAATCTGGTCCGACCGTAATATATATTAATAGCTCTGATTATGGTTAGTCGAATATACAACATACAAGAACAAGGTCGATTCCGTAAGGTCCCAAACGGACGTGCAGTTTGCACAGTGAGAGTCTCAGACCCTGCTCCTCCTAAACTTTATAATTATACTGGCCGAAGGGCCTCGATTCCGACCAGTTTTACGTCACATCCCATCTTTTATGTAAACGCACAGCTCTCGTAAATCAATCACCAGTTTTTTTACTTTGCCGAAGCAGCTAGTCGAACGTTTGAAAGCTGACGGAAGGGCATTGATTTTCGATGGGCACAAGTCAATGGGAAGGAGCACGCGCCCACAAAAAGAAAAGAAACCTGAAATTTTGGACGGATTGGAAGGTAATATGCGATGGTGCTACAAAATGCAATGCCCCGAGGACGATAATTAAATAACTTGATGAATTTCATTGACGTGACCTTTTTGAAATAGAGAGAAGAAGAAAGAGAGAGAGAGGGGATTCGGGAGGCCAAAGAAGATGAGTCACTGAATGCATGCATTGAAAGCCCCTTTCAACAGCCTATAAACTAATGGCCACAATACATGGCCGCAGACTTTTCCCTTACGGATGTTTGTGTGTCTATTGTAGATTTTGTATGTTCAGTTATGACTTTATTTGCGGCTGTCTATTTTAATATATCAATCAGTTCTTTGATGTAGCTATTGCATGTTCAGACACGTGAGTGCACTTTTGGACGTGATATTTTGAAGTACTTTGTCATAGAGAAATTTTTTTTGGACGTGGCGGATGTGGAGTATATGGCCGGCATAGGCTTTTCCCTATAGTATATGGCCGCAGACTTTTCCCTTTAGGGGTGTTTGTGTGTCTATTGTAGATTTTGTATGTTCAGTTATGACTTTGTTTGCGGATGTGTATTTGGAAAGAGTTTCACACGAAAGTGTTAGAAGCTGAAATCATTACTGGTACCAATGCTGGTGATATAACATTTATTCGAAGGATAACATTCATTCCGACCAACCTTAAACTTCCATTCGACATGAGGAGACGGTAATTTCCTATCCGATTGGCATTTGGCATGACAATCAATAAGTCACAAGGCCAAAGATTGTCTATTTTGGGACTGTACTTGGTGACACCGGTATTGAGTCATGGCCAACTATATGTGGCATTTTCACGTATCCGAGCATCAAACGTTGGGGATCTCTGGAGAGCGCGCAACTGTTGTTGGATTTGCTTGAGCTGGAGAGCTATCTTGGGTAAGAACCATGTACATTGTTTGTTGCTTTACTTTTGTTAAAACAAAAGTTTTTTTGGATTATATTTGAGTGGGAAAACATGCTATTGTTTGTCTTTTAGGACTGTTCCTGATTCAAGGTTTCTAATGAATCTCCATGTCCACAATCCTTTGGATGGACGAGTCCATTTGGGATATTATGTTGTCTTGGCTTGCCAGCTTCATAGGGATGATGGTCATAGACCATCACTGTTCGCTGGCTGGGATACTATGAATGTGTGCGGACACGAATTTTCTATCGAGGGCAAAATGGGGACTACACGTACACCTTTGTCAGCGTTGTTGACAGCCCTTTGCATCTGAGTAAGTACTCTAAAGAATGAGTTGGGTTTTACCAACATACATGTATAAAAGTTTTATGGCTCAATAATTATAGTTCTTAAATTATCTTTCTATGTGATGCTAGTCTAGATACGATTGTTGGTACTCCGTTGTATGTTCGTAGCTGTGGTGGACCTCTGGTGGATGCGGCTACGTGGTGGACGTCGCAGGCTTTTCCCTGCAGTACATGGTCTCATACTTTTCCCTTAGGGATGTTTGTGTGTCTATTGTAGATTTTGTATGTTTAGTTATGACTTTATTTGCGGCTGTGTATTTGGATATATGAATCAGTTCTTTGATGTAGCTATTGCATGTTCAGACATGTGACTGCACTTTTAAATGTGATATTTTGAAGTACTCTGTCATAGATAAATTTTTTTTGGACATGGGAGATGTGGAGTACATGGCCGCCGCAGGCTTTTCCCTATAGTACATGGCCGCAGACTTCTCCCTTTAGGGATGTTTGTGTGTCTATTATAGATTTTGTATGTTCAATTATGACTTTGTTTGCAGATGTATATTTGGAAAGAGTTTCACACGAAAGTGTTAGAAGCTGAAATCATTACTGGTACCAATGTTGGTGATAGAACGTTTATTCAAAGGATAACATTCATTCCAACCAACCTTAAACTTCCATTCGACATGAGGAGACAGTAATTTCCTATCCGATTGGCATTTGGCATGACAATCAATATGTCACAGGGCCAAACATTGTCTGTTTTGGGGCTGTCCTTGGCGACACCGATATTCAATCATGGCCAACTATACATGGCATTTTCACGTATCCGAGCATCAAATGCTGTTAAGGTTTTCATTTTGCAGAGTGCGTCTGATGCCAGGGGCGAGGAGATGGATAATACTTCTACTACAAATGTTGTGTACAATGAAGTTTTGCAATTGGCAATAGCAAGAGCCTAGGAGTATGACATTGCTCTTTCAAGCCCTCTTGAGACTTTCTTGGGTGGCAAATCTACATTTTGGTAATCTTTGTATAGCTTTTTTTAAAGTTCTTTCAATATTCCAACTGTCATAGGTCTTCGAGAATGTTGGCTATTTACACAAATATGAAGTGAGACATAATATTTCACTTATATTTCATGACTTTGTCCTTGATAATGTTTGAATTTCATTTTTCATTTGAGTCATGCGTTTGCAATATACTACAGGCTATTTTCTCTTCAAAGCTTATTGTTTTATTAGTATATGTAGATTGACACATGCGCTCTTTTTTTGCAATGCGATAGGATGTCTAGGCAGTTCACGTTTGTCATCGAAACAGGAGCGCAAGTGCAAGGTACATAGTTGCTTGACAACCACGTTTTATGTTGACAGGTTTAATAGTATAGTCACTGACTTTTAGAAAATTGCAGATCCTGCGGGCTGGGGATCTCTGGAGAGCATGCAACTACTGTTGGATTTGCTTGAGCTGGAGAGCTACCTTGGGTAAGAACCGTGTACATTGTTTGTTACTTTATTTTTGTTAAAACAAAAGGTTTTTTTGGATTATATAAGAGTGGGAAAACATGCTATTGTTTGTCTTTTATGACTGTTCCTGATTCAAGGTCTCTAATGAATCTCCACATCCATTATCCTTTGGATGGATGAGTCCATTTGGGATATTATGCTGTCCTGGCTTACCGGATTCATAGGGAGGATGGACCACAAACCATCACTATTCGCTGGCTGGGATACTATGAATGTGTGCGGACACGAATTTTCTATCGAGGGCAAAATGGGGACTACACGTACACCTTTATCAGTGTTGTTGACAGCCCTTTGCATTTGAGTAAGTACTTTAAAGAATGAGTTGGGTTTTACCAACATACATGTATAAAAGTTTTATGGCTCAATAATTATAGTTCCTAAATTATCTTTCTATGTGATGCTGGTCCATATACGATTGTTGGTACTCCGTTGTATGTTCGTAGCTGCGGTGGACATGGTGGACGTCACAGGCTTTTCCCTGCAGTACATGGCTGCAGACTTTTCCCTTAGGGATGTTTGTGTGTCTATTGTAGATTTTGTATGTTCAGTTATGACTTTATTTGCGACTGTGTATTTGGATATATGAATCAGTTCTTTGATGTAGTAGCTATTGCATGTTCAGATATGTGACTGCACTTTTGGATGTGATATTTTGAAGTACTCTATCATAGAGAAATTTTCTTTGGACGTGGCGGATGTGGAGTACATGGCCAGCGCAGGCTTTTCCCTATAGTACATGGCCGCAGACTTTTCCCTTTAGGGATGTTTATGTGTCTATTGTAGATTTTGTATGTTTAGTTATGACTTTGTTTGCGGATGTGTATTTGGAAAGAGTTTCACACGAAAGTGTTAGAACCTAAAATCATTACGAGTACCAATGCTGGTGATAGAATGTTTATTTGAAGGATAACATTCATTCTGACCAACCTTAAACTTCCATTCGACATGAGAAGATGCGAATTTCCTATCCAATTGGCATTTGGCATGACAATCAATAAGTCACAGGGCCAAACATTGTTTGTTTTGGGACTGTACTTGGCGACACCGGTATTCAATCATGGCCAACTATACGTGGCATTTTCACGTATCCAAGCATCAAACGCTGTTAAGGTTTTCATTTTGCAGAGTGCGTATGATGCTAGGGGCGAGGGGATGGATAATACTTCTACCACAAATGTTTTGTACAAGGAAGTTTTGCAATTGGCAACAGCAAGAGCCTAGGAGTATGACATTGCTCTTTCAAGCCCTCCTGAGACTTTCTTGGGTGGCAAATCTTCATTTCGGTAATCTTTGTATAGATTTTTTTAAAGTTCTTTCAATATTCCAACTGTCATAGGCCTTCGCGAATGTTGGCTATTTACACAAATATGAAGTGAGACATAATATTTCACTTATATTTCATGACTTTGTCCTTGATAATGTTTGTATTTCATTTTTCATTTGAGTCATGGGTTTGCAATATACTACAGGCTATTTTCTCTTCAAAGCCTATTGTTTTTTCCTGTATATGTAGATTGACACGTGCGTTCTTTTTTTGCAATGCGATAGGATGTCTAGGCAATTCATGTTTGTCACCGAAATAGGAGCCAGGTGCAAGGTACATAGTTGCTTGACAACCACGTTTTATGTTGACATGTTTAATAGTATAGTCACTCACTTTTAGAAAATTGCAGATCCTGCGGGCTGGGGATCTCTGGAGAACGCGCAACTGTTGTTGGATTTGCTTGAGCTGGAGAGCTACCTTGGGTAAGAACCGTGTACATTGTTTGTTGCTTTATTTTTGTTAAAACAAAAGGTTTTTTGGATTATATGTGAGTGGGAAAACATGCTATTCTTTGTCTTTTAGGACTGTTCCCGATTCAAGGTTTCTAATGAATGTCCACGTCCACAATCCTTTAGATGGACGAGTCCATTTGGGATATTACGCTGTCCTGGCTTGCCGGCTTCATAAGGATGATGGACCACGGACCATCACTGTTCACTGGCTGGGATACTATGAATGTGTGGGGACACGAATTTTCTATTGAGGGCAAAATGGGGACTACACGTACACCTTCGTGAGCATTGTTAATAGCCCTTTGCATCTGAGTAAGTACTCTAAAGAATGAGTTGGGTTTTACCAACATACATGTATAAAGGTTTTATGGCTCAATAATTATAGTTCCTAAATTATCTTTCTATGTGATGCTGGTCCAGATACAATTGTTGGTACTCCGTTGTATGTTCGTAGCCGCGGTGGATGCGGCGGACGTGGTGGAGGTGGAGTGAATGGCCGTCGCAAGCTTTTCCATGGAGTACATGGCCACAGACTTTTCCCTTAGGGATGTTTGTGTGTCTATTGTAGATTTTGTATGTTCAGTTATGACTTTATTTACGGCTGTGTATTTGGATATATCAATCAGTTCTTTGATGTAGCTATTGCATGTTCAGACATGTGATTGCACTTTTGGATGTGATATTTAGAAGTACTCTGTCATACATAATTTTTTTTGGATGTGGCAGATGTGGAGTACATGGCTGGTGCAGGCTTTTCCCTATAATACATGGTTGCAGACTTTTCCCTTTAGGGATGTTTGTGTATCTACTGTGGATTTTGTATGTTCAATTATGACTTTGTATGCAGATGTGTATTTGGACATATCAATGACTTCTCTAGCTTCACTTTCGTATGTAATATTTTGAAGTACTATGTCATAGAGATTTTTTTTTGTTAGAATATGTTGCTTGCATTTAAATGTTTCTTTTGTTATATTGTTGGTTTCAGACATTTTAGCATCTTGAGACCCGACGGAGCGGGTCGCTAGTCCGTCGTAGATGGGCCAGGTTACTTGTTATAATTATACTGGCCGAAGGGCCTCGATTCCAACTAGTTTTATGTCACATCCCACCTTTTATATAAACGCACAGCCCTCTAAATCAATCACCAGTTTTTTGACTTTGCCGAAGCAGCTAGTCGAACGTTTGAAAACTAACGGAAGGGCATTGATTTTCGATGGGCACAAGTCAATGGGAAGGAGCACGCGCCCACAAAAAGAAAAGAAACCTGAAATTTTGGACGGATTGGAAGGTAATATGTGACGGTGCTACAAAATGCAATGCCTCAAGGACGATAATCAAATAACTTGATGAATTTCATTGACGTGACCTTCTTGAAATAGAGAGAAGAAGAAAGAGAGAGAGGGGGGGGACTCGGGAGGCCAAACAAGAATGAGTCACTGAATGCATGCATTGAAAGCCCCTTTCAACAGCTTATGAACCAATGCAAGATTGCAACTTAGCATTAGCTCAATGCAAAAGCATCGACAACTGTTTATGCTCTGATTGAAGGTTTGAACGTGTAAGCGATTAATAGGCAAATCAATCAAGACTTTAGTAAAGAACTCCAACATTCTAGTAAGGGCCATTCCCGTGATGTAGAGCTTGAAGGGAGAGAGGTCTCAACATGGAAAATAGGAACGAGAAGCAAACTCTCTAACCTCTAAATTTGTTGTCCATCTCATGTAGATTTGAGGAGAATGTTAGATGTTTTGCTTGACTCCAATGTCCCGAAAACCAAGGAAATGTGCATTTTATGCTTATTCTCCTTTCGCGATGTTAAAGGGACCTCCTCAAACTATGGCGCAAATGGTGGAAATGGCACTTTAAGCTAATTGAGAATTACGGAACCTCGAATTCACTAGCATGGGAATGCTCTCTAACAACAGAGTCCCACCGGGACCTATAGGCTCCATTCATGCAAAATTGTGATTGGCTAGTTGATTTTTGACTAGCCTAGTCGAGTGATTTGGCCAGCCAAACAAATAACAGCATTAATGAAGCTTGCAGACTTCCCAAGTCCATGCGGGACTCTATTGTAGGAACTCCACAATGTTGAATTGTGTACAAGGTTCCCTACTAGTTGTGAGAGAATGCAGTCACTAGAGCATACATTTATGAATGTTAAGAGGATTAACAACATCGTCACTGCTTGGCTTACTCAAGGCAACTTATTTGTCTGCCCTCCAAGGGAAGGTCTTAGTTATCATTCCTCTTTGAAAGAGGAAAATGGAAATTTTGATTTAAAGTTATTCTAACAAATTTTGTCGTCTACCTATGTCCATGTCTTGGTGGCACTTTTTGGAGGCATGTATTTTAGAGTTGTGAGAGATTCTTTCCTTCTTCCTGATGGAGCGATTCCTTGCTCCTCCTTTCTCTCCATGCATTAAGCATCTCTGCTAGTTTTGGTAAGTTACTATCAGATCGTCACTCACATTTTCCACCGCCAAGAAGCTGATGAAGGGATCTCTCCTATTGAACAATCGAGTAGAGGCAAGATTGTGAGAAGGCTCCCAGGCTTCGTCAGAGTCATCCCGTGAGGTAAGTCATGGAATTTCTAGTTGTTAAAAGAGAAGGAGGAGGTGGAGAGACAATGAGCACAAGACACAAGTGTTGAGGAGTAGTAGGAAGACTACTATGTGTGTCCCCTTTTCTTACTTTTTATTCCATCATACCCTAAGTCCACATATGACTAACATAGTGGTCATAGTGTACAAGACATAAGTCTATCTAGTAATATCAAATCCTAGATGAACAACTGGCGGGTAGCTATCGCTTACTCCACTATACATACTGCCGATAGAACGACATCCACACAATAAGATCATCCATCAGGTGGATGATGACGGCTGGAGCTTGCTATATCTGCAACACTCCCCCTCAAGCTCGAGTCGAGCTTGTGAACTCCCATGAAGAATCGGAAGTTCTCAAATTTCTGTCGAGGCAGCGCCTTCGTGAAGATATCAGCAACCTGCTCTCCTGTCTGCACATAGGACATGTCAATCTGACCTGCCAGGACCTTCTCTCTTATGAAATGGTAGTGAACCTTTATGTGTTTTGTACGTGCATGAAACACTGGGTTACTAGCAAGCTGAATACTGCTCATGTTATCACAATAGAGAGCAACAAGATCCTTGACATACTGCCCCAAATCTGCAAGTAGGCTGCATAACCATATAGACTCACAAGCGGCCAATGCTGCCCCTCTGTACTCAGCCTCTGTAGATGACAATGCAACTGTGGGTTGCTTCTTGGAAGACCACGTGATAGCGGCACTTCCAATGCTGAATACATACCCAGATGTGGACCTCCTGTCCATAGAACTGCACTTCCAATGCTGAATACATACCCAGATGTGGACCCGAACAAGATGAGATCACCAAAAGATCTGTAGTGAAGCCCATACTGCACAGTGGACTTCACATATCTGAGGATCCTCCTCACAGCATCCAAATGTGGCTTTCTAGGTGTCTGCATAAACTGGCTAACCAAGCCAACTGCATAACTAAGATCAGGCCTAGTGATCGTCATATAAATCAGACTACCAACCATCTGCCGATACATAGCTGGATCTTCTAAGACATCACCTGTATCTGCTCTTAACTTGACATTCTGCTCTAAGGGAACTGAAACTGGCTTACAAGCCGTCATCCCATAGCGTGAGAGCATGTCTAGAGCATACTGCCTTTGAACCATCCAAGTGTCATAGGCTTCCCTTATGATTTCAATGCCAAGAAAGTATCTCAGCTCACCCAAGTCCTTCATGTCAAATTCAGCCTTGAGTTTGTCCTTCATCTGCTGTATAAGCACATCACTGCTTCCTGTCAACATCAGATCATCAACATATAGAATCAGCAATATCATATGCTCCCCCTGAATATATACATACAAGGATGAGTTGACTGGCATGTCTGAAAACCAATTTTCTGCAAGTATGCATTTATTCTACCATACCAAGCGCGTGGCGCTTGCTTCAATCCATATAATGCCTTCTGCAACTTGCATACTTTTGTGGGCTGATTTGGGTCTTCATACCCAGGTGGCTGCATCATATACACCTCTTCCATAAGATCACCATTCAGAAATGCATTTCTAACATCCATTTGATGCATAGCCCATTTATTGTGCGTAGCCAAAGCAATGACAGTTCTAACAGTTGCCATTTTTGCAACAGGGCTGAAAGTCTCCTCAAAATCAATTCCATACTCTTGAGCATAGCCCTTAGCAACCAATCTTGCTTTGTATCTACCCACTGAACCATCAGATTTATGTTTCACCTTGTACACCCACTTGCATCCAATTGCTTTCTTGCCCTCTGGCAAATCTGCAAGTGTCCATGTGTGCTGCTTACTTAGTGCATCCATTTCCTCATTCATGGCATCAACCCATTTTGGGCTATCACATGCTTCCTCAAGGGAACTTGGCTCCCTCTCTTGGATAACCTTAACCATATATGCATGATGCACTGCCATAAAACCATCATAAGTAAGCCTTTGAACTAGATAAGTAACTCGCATTGACCTGCGGGGAACTGTAGGTGCATTGTGTCTATCAACTATGACTGTACCTGGAGAAAAAGAAACCCTTCCTGATGATTGTACTTCTGGATTTTCATACGCAGCATCAAAGCCCATATTCTCATCAAATCCATGAGTCCCAGAACTGAAGTTTGGACTGTTATAACCATTATTTCTTGGCTGTCCACTTCTTACTGCTGCACCACTATTTCTTGGACTGTTTTGAGTCCCCAATTGTTGTGCATTTCTCGCTGAATTTTCCGGACTGTGATCTTTGCTGCCCTAAACCGCCCATATTTGACCTTAGTCTTCCTGTCCATGGAGTGACAGTTTTGGGACTGTTATCAACCTCTCCAAGCCCCAAACTTGCACTATTTAGTGGGCTGTCCGCTGCGGGCCTGCGCACTGCATTGTTTTCTGTTTCTGCCAAAACACTGGCATCTTGCCCATTGGCATGAGGTGGCTTGAACCATGAGTTCAGCTCATCAAAAACAACATCCCTGCTAATATAGAACTTCTTGGTAGAAGGGTTGTAGCATCTATACCCCTTTGACTCTGAGGCATAACCCAAAAACACACATCTTACTGCCTTGGGATCCAATTTCCTTCTCCTTTCATCAGGGATATGTACATAGCATAAACAACCAAATACTTTCAAATGAGAAATATCTGGTTTGACACCTGTAAAGGCCTCTTCAGGCGTCATGTCATGCACTGAAGATGTAGGTGCCCGATTCATGAGATAAACTGCGCATGAAACTGCCTCTGCCCAATATGGTCTAGGCATATTCTTCTCATCCAACATGGCTCTGGAAAATTCTGCTACAAATCTATTCTTTCTTTCAGCCTTTCCATTTTGTTGAGGGCTGTAACCACATGTTTTCTCCCTCTTAATGCCATGCTCCTTGAGAAAGGCATTAAACTCATCAGACACATATTCGCCCCCATTATCTGATCTGAGGCACAAAATGCGCTGTCCTGTTTGCTTTTCCACAAGTGCTTTGAACTCTTGGGGAAATGGGAACCTGGCTTGCTTGCCTATTTGGCATGAACTGTAAACTGTGGATGGACCACTAACCTTAAATGCTGGCACCCCTATAACTATGCCTGAGGTAGGCAAAGTTTTCAGCCTTTGGTAGTTCATGTGTCCTATCCTCTTATGCCACATTTCAATATCTGAAATTTGCGCATCACTATGAGCATACATGGCTGCCTCTACTGCAGGCATATTGGCATCCAATTTAAACATTCTGCCTGTCTTTTTTCCTTTTGCAACCAGCTGCATGTTATTGTTCATATCTTCAATATAACATCCTGTTTTGTTGAAGCGAACCTGCAAGTCCCGCTCAACCATTTGACCAACAGAAATCAGATTTTTGGTGATGCTAGGCACATGCAACACTTCACCCAATGCCTTGATATTGCCTGCATCTGTATTAACTGGGACATTTCCCATGTGTGTGATCTCATGTTGAGAATCACCACCTGTGAACACATAAGATGGGGCTTTTACTGGTTCCAAGGATGTGAACCATTCCCCACGAGCAGTCATATGATTTGACGCTCCTGAATCGATGTACCAATCTTTTGCACTTTCCTGCATAGTGTTATCCATTGAATGTGTCATCGCTAATAGATGAACACTTCTGCTGGTACTCTCATAGTCTGTAGAAGCATAATTATTTTGTGGCAGCTTGCCACTTCTTATGTCATTTTGCTTCTTGAAACACTCCTTTGCCCAATGTCCTTTTGCACCACAGTAGTTGCATACACCAGGCCTTCTTCCTTGATTCTGGTAGTTACCTCTACCATGATTATTTCCTCTGCCTCTTGCATTCTGCTGAACATATTGCTGTTCATTTTGAGCATCTCCTTGTCCTTGCTGATTTTGATTGTTTTGGCCTCTTCCTTGTGCGCCATAGCGTCCTGCACCTCGGCCTCTATTATGACCACGTCCTCTACCTCTCCCCCTGCCTGCAATCAATGCATGTTCCTGGTTTCCACCAGTGGATGTAGAATGTCCAAGCCTCATCTCTTCACTGACAAGAAGAGGAATAAGCTCATTAAATGTAGGGAAGGTATCTCTTACAACAATAGATGTTTCAAAGGGTTTGTACTCTTTGCCAAGACCCTGCAGAGTAACAAGCAGCAAATCATCATCATCAATGACAACCCCAATGCTGCCAAGTTGATCTGTTAGTGCTCTTATTTTTAGCACATAGTCATTGATGCTCAATGACTCCTTCTTTACTTCATTTAGTTGCTGCTTTAGCTGCAGCTTACGCGCCTTTGTAGACATCTCAAACAAGTTTGACAGTGTATCCCAAACTTCCTTGGGTGTCTCAGCATCCTGTATGTGGCCAATCATACTATCACTCACTGTGATAGAAATGTAGTGAATGGCCTGCCTTGCTTTCTTTACCCATGCTCTTACTGGTGCATCTGTAGCATCACCTATTGGCTTTTGATCTGTGCCAATGCATAGCTCCCACAACTCCTTGCCCATCAAGAAGTTCTTGATTCTGAACTTCCAGGCAGGATAGTTATTTTTATCCAACTTCTCTCCTGTGATGTGAGAGGCTGAAGCTTGTTCTTTCATATTTACTGTATAAACACAGCAAACTAATGAACACAGCGAGATGAGAAAAAACACAGCAAATCACTACCTTGCAAGACCTTTGACTCAAGTCAAATAACAACAAAAACTACTGCAACTCTGTGCATAAGAAACCTGCTCTTGCTGAGCATACAAGTATCACTTTCACTGCCTTCCAATAGCATACAACTCTGCAATATTCAATTGCATAAGGGCATACAACACCAAGAACTCAGAAATACAGGCCTTCCACTGCCGTATGTAACTAGCATAAGCTTCGAAGCATGAATCAAACAACTCTGCCAAATGGTGACTACAGCGTCCAACCAAACTGGCATAAACAGTTCACTGTTCCTGCATCAAATTTTCAGGATGCGACCACTCTGTCGCGCAGAAACAGGGTGTCTGAAATCGCCTGCGGAAATGACGAATTTCGAAAAAATGAATGTCAAGATGGCCCCGGAATGCTGAGAGACCTTGACCACCCGAAGCTTCACCGCGAACGGCGTCCCAAAATTCCACCGTTGGATTTTGTGGTATGGTGGCTGCCCCTCCTCTGTATGTGCTCGAAAAAGCTGCTCACTGGCTGAGCATAAGACTCTCTCCGATGCAACTCCCTCGTGACTACGAGATGCACACCTGGTGCTCTGATACCATGTTAAAAGAGAAGGAGGAGGTGGAGAGACAATGAGCACAAGACACAAGTGTTGAGGAGTAGTAGGAAGACTACTATGTGTGTCCCCTTTTCTTACTTTTTATTCCATCATACCCTAAATCCACATATGACTAACATAGTGGTCATAGTGTACAAGACATAACTCTATCTAGTAATATCAAATCCTAGATGAACAACTGGCGGGTAGCTATCGCTTACTCCGCTATACATACTGCCGATAGAACGACATCCACACAATAAGATCATCCATCAGGTGGATGATGACGGTTGGAGCTTGCTATATCTGCAACACTAGTCTGCCATCCTTCACTTTCTCAAGTATCCCCCTGATGATGCTGTGCAGATTGTTCTTTAGGATGCTGAGAGTAGTGCAATGGGGTAGCACCTTCTGTTCAAACTCAGCTCCGAAATCTTGGCAGGTAGCAGTAGCTAAGACAAGTTCTTTTGCATGTGTGTGCTTTACAAGATGTTCGCAACCATCCTGCACCAAGGGATTCTCTATAAATTCAGGTTAGTTCTAAGTGCAATATTAATTTTTGACTCTAGTAGTGATGGTGGTCAGGAAATTTAAAGGTGATTGTTTTTTCTAAGCCTATCCCCTTAGCAAAACTTAGTGATTAAAGTGGTTAGTAAAAGATGATTGTTGTTGCTAAGGATAAACCCTTGATGGTAGGGAGCCACCCCAGAGGGCCGTGAGGAGACATACCCAATAAGGCAAGGGGAGAGAGGATATCAATTACTTGAAACACCAAACATTCACTACATCATCAATTGTTGAGCTACTTGCTTAACAAATCACAGCCTTAGGCTAGGACATCTACTACTCAAGCACATCAGGAAAAAAGGGGGCTCATTTTGGGGCCTTTTAGGGTTTCAAAAAAATGTCTCTCAACCAATGAGGAGAAGGCCAATGTAACATATAAATTTCTCAAAAAAAGGCAAAAATATGAAAAAGAAAATAGTACTTTATAGTGTTATAAGCGTGTGGCATTAATGAGAAGATTTTTTTTTAATTCTTTTATGGTTCGCCTGTCCTATCAAGAGATGTGGACCCAAAATCAAAACAGAGCTCCATTTTAAAACCTTCCCATGTGGTGACCCAAAACAACCATCCACTTTCTCTTGTTCTCTGGCGCCATTCCTCTACTTTCACCATGATGAGCCATTCCATTCTCTCTTAGACAAGCATTCCTTGTTGCGTCACTATTGTTGTGACGCTCTTAAACTTTCAAGACAATAAGCTCCTTTCACCGTTTATTCGTTTGTTCTCAGTTTCGTTCATTTTTGTTAATGTCTTACTATTTTAGTGTGTGTTTCTTTGACTTCACAGGTATTAGAGTGAGTATTTCAGATGGCAAAACTTTGGTTGTGCCACTAGGAAGCGGTCTGTCCCTTTACTTGGCGAAGATGTGGATTTACAAAGTATCTCTTTGCTGTGAAGACCTACCTCACTAATCTCATGTGTAGACGTGTCCAATATTATGAATGTGGACAGTAGCTGGAAAAGGATAGCAGTGGCGAAAGGAGATTGGGTTCTAATGCAACCCAACAAGTGGAGAAAGCATCAATCAACTAACACTTTTTTGGCTTCTTGGAAGGGTAGAGTGAAAGATTTCATAGTAAAAAAGGAAGGCACAAGATGCGCCAAAGAGGTTTGGATACAACATGTCTACATGCACCGAGAACTTGTATTATGAGATCATCCTGCTTATCTTCCACACAATAGACCCAATTGTAAGTATATTTGTGTAATGAAATACTTGAAATGAAATATATGTTTCTTTCGATGAATGACAGTTTCTTTGTTTTCGTTCAGATATATATCCCTCATCATATGAAGAGTGACAACCACTGGAGTGCATACTGGGATTCTTTGATGCTTTACATGGTGCTATTGGGGAGCTACAGTATAGAGGTAGAAAATCAACAACCCTGGCTAAATCGAGTATATTTTTTTATGATCACTTTTATCAATTAATGGACAATGCTCACTGACATGGTTTATTAAAAAAGCAAGATCTCTTGGTGTGGAATACAGTTGATTGGCTAGTCCCTGATGGTAGCATCACAAAATCCTACAGAAAACTATTTTTGAAAGTACAGCATTCCTTGAAACCAAATATTGCTACCAGGATAGTTAAAATCAACGTTTTCATGCCACTTACAGTTTTTGTAGAATTTTTTCAAGATTATCCAGTTAAAGTTTGTAAGACAATGTTGACTTTTAGAGAAAAAGGGTATGATGAAGTTCCAATTCCAAAATTTTTGGATAATGGTTGGGATAGAATGGTGGCCAACAATGTCTATTGTGAGGTTGCTCATAACTCCATCAACATTAAGTACATGATTGCCTCGCAAAACTTTATTTTCTCTTTTTACTATAAACGCAATAGGATGATAGACACAAAACTTGTAGCAATGGACCAAGACGAGAGGTCATCAGGTCCAATAATCGAAATAAATGTTATTGAGAATGACATCCTTCTAACATCCATCTCACTGGGACAATGCTGCACTCTCTATCAGTTACGCAATGACATTATTATGGAGACTAAGAACAATATCCATAAAGAATTTTCATTCATTTTGAACAACAAGAAAGTAAGTTGGTTTCCACCCTGTGTTTCTCCTAATTTGATTCTCTTTACATTTTGCATAATACATTTACATATTGCTAAAAATTTATTTTTGCAGATACTTCAAAGGAGCGAAAGCAAAATTCAATGCAAGGATATTGTAAATAGAATAATTCAGATAATACAAAGCTATTGACTCAGGTATTACTTGCAACCAAAAAAAAAAGTTGACATTTGATGTATTAATACAAAATGATTACAAGTATCATCTGTTTTTCTATTATTGCTCAGAATCTCACTCTTGACTCTTTTGCAATGGAGACTCCTGAGAATCTTCCACATGTTGCTCAGGTTGCTGCTACTGTGGATCCTATTGTTGTACATCCTGCTGTGGATATCGCTGCTGTGGATCCTACTACTATGGATCCAGCTGCTCTACATCCTACTCACGTGGATCCTGCTACTGCACATCCTCCGTCGGTACTGCCTCCTCATGCATCCACTCCTCCTGCTGCTTTGGTATCCCTGCCTCCTCGTCCATGGGGTTGGCACTCGGCCTCATGCTGCTTTGATGTCCCTGCCTCCTTGTGCATAGGCTTGGGCTTTTGGAAAAGGTCAAGCAGCTCATCAACACCGACACCTTCTAGAATGTCTTCTAGATTGCTAGTGCCTGGGACATTCTGAGCCTCTTGTTGAACTCGGAGATCCTTAGCGCATTTTGAGCCCTCTCCTGTATGGACTGGTTGATCTGGTGCTGGACAAGGGGAAGAGTGCTCTAGCAACTTTAGAATTGTCTTTGCTCTAAAGCTATGTACATATTCAAAGCCAAAACTATCCTCTTTCATCTGCAATAAAAACAAAGAATGTTTTCAATATTTTTGTATCAATGCATTAAATTTAGAACTTCTCAAATAGTATGCAATGAAAGCACTCACAAATTCAGGCTGTTTCTTTGAAAAGTATGTGTCCATCATATATTTCACACTGATGAGAGTCCTCCATCCACAAGAGAAAGGATCCTCCTATTGTGGTGTCTATTTTATCAAAATAGCAAGCTAAGATGTATATTGGACTATGAAGAGTGCAAAAATAAGAGGGAGATAAAGATAAGTGACAAAGATTACTGTACTTGCAATGACATTGGGTGAGCTGAATCTAACATCTTTAACTTTGGATCATGGAGGTCTTGTGCATCCATTAGTCTTTGAGAAAAATGTAATGGGAATGAAGGGAAACAAATTATAAAATTCACACTTCTGCCAAGTAAATGCAATATGGATGAATTTTCAAGAGAAAACCTAAAAATCGCATTTTAGAGAAAAATTATAGGGCCCAATGACTGACTTACAATTCCAAATCCTGGTGGGTACCCTTTAAGGAGTTGAATGTATAGCATAGCTTTTGCTGTACATCTATATGTACCAAACTCCAATCATTACTTCAAGAGAAACAAATAACATGAGGGGATTAGACCAAGAGGGTGTAAATTTAATTTAAACAATCAAGATTTTGACAACAGAGGGTAGTAGTGGAAAAGGTCAGGGAATCAAATCAACCACATCAAAATTACAAAAACAAAACCACTTGGAAATGCTTTTGGTTGATGTCTTGTTATCTTTCAGCTTGAAAGATATAGCTAGATCAACTATATACACAGAGTGCTGGAGGCTCTGGTGGATCTGACTCTTCAAAAAACTACAAAAAATAACTTCACTTAGGTTATGAAAAAGTGAATGCTACAAAGACATAAACACAATTGACATCAAAAGATATACTTACTATAGAGCTGCAAGCATGATTGTGCAAGTCACATGTTTTTCTTTATGTGCTAAAGCCATGATGCAATCTTTTGTCAAGTCCTAGGTCAAGTCATCATTCATAGTCTGGATGGCTACTCTGATCCTTGGTCCAAGTTGTAGGAGCTTCTACTGAATTCGCACCATCCTCACTAATGTCTGGGATTGCAAGATAGACACTGTTTCTTTAACTCTTTTCCTAAGGGACTCTTCATAGGCAACCTTGCCTCTGGTATGAAGTTGGTGAAACACCTCTATGACCTTGAATCCATCATCTTTAGGTCTCTTGGCTAGAGGTATCAGCAAAATATCACTCATTTTGAGATCATCCCAATCCTCTGCATGATTAAGGATCTTGTCATATCTATATCTGACCCTAATAAACTTGTGTTTGGATGTCTTTCTTCATGATGGTGACCCTATGTGCATGTGCTGCTACCATCATGGTGTCCATGAAAAACTCTATGAGCCACTCTTCAGTAGCTTCTTGGAGAGCAAGTAGTGCAGTCGTTCGCATCTAAAGTTCATCCTGATCTCCATTACGATAGATCTGCTTTGGCTCACTCTTTTCTTCCTATTCCTTGCTAGGATGTGCACAAGCTTCCCCTTCTTTGAAGATTTAGACCTGGATGGAGCTGTGGCAGCCCTTGCAATGTTAGGTCCTTTTTCTTTCCTTCTGGCTATTTCTTTGGTTCTTGCCATAGTATATTGTGCTCTTCTCTTGGAAAAAAACCCAAACATCACAAGGAAATCAACAACCTAAGAGTTTGCTTGAAAACACGATATGGTGTAAAAAGAGAGAGAAAAGGATGAAATTGCTTTTTTCGGCAAATATTTTTGGACATACACTAGGAACACCCAACATGCTACAGGTTTTCTAGAAAACGCGATATGGAGGAGAAAAACAAAGAACAAGCTCAAATCATGTTTTTGAGCAAATGTACTGAAGCCTACTCTAATCAATGAGTTTGAACTCCACGATCCTCCTAAACCCTACAATGTAGATGAGATGTGCTCAGCAAAACAACTCATAGAGTGCCTTTGAGAGAAAGCTATGGAATGGTCATTTCACCTTACTAACAGGAAAAACCAATGACTTGTGATAGATTGCTTACCTAGGCTTGTGTGTATAGCTGGAGCTGGAGCTGGGGAGGTTGTGGCTGAAGCTGCAGTGGGTGGTGGAGCTGGTGAGGGAGGTTGGAGTTGGAGCTGCAATGGGACTCTGTGATGGAGGTGGTGAGGTAGTGAGGTTGGAGCTGGAGGTGGTGAGGTTGGAGGCAACTGAAACTAGAGATAAGGATGAAATGAAGGGTAGCTCTACTTAGAGGGGGTTTTGTCTCAAAATCTGTGCAAACAATGATGAGGAAATAAATGCACAGGAACCTAGAAGACCGTTTTCCACATGTGTGGCTGACAAGATAGATGTGACATGCATTGAAAACCGTGCCCTTTCCTCTTATCTTCACTTTCTCCATCCCTCTAGCAATTCTGATCTACACTTTCCTCCATCCCTCTAGCAGTTGTGATCTACATCACTGCCATCATCATCCCCCCCCACCCACCCACAATCATTATCCCCCCCCCTCTCCCCTTACTCCCATCATCCCCAACACACCCCCCCCCACACCCTTACTGGTGGCAGACCTGTGCAAGAGCCACAGACAAGTCACCGAGGCCAGCCATGGAGAGAAAAAATCCAGGAACTCATTCTACCACTTAGGAATCTGCTATATTTGTTTGCAATAGTGTTTTCTTGATCATAACATTTTTTTCTAGAAAATGCGATGTGAGGCTAAAACATGCTAGGTGTGCACAAGCTTGTAGGGAGGTGAAGAGTAGTTTTGGCATGTGTTTTCTCCCATCATTATCCCCACTACCTATACTTGTGCAAAAGCAACAGTCTTGATCTATCTTATTCTACTGCATCAACAACTATTAGGCATTTACTTGAACTTATCTAGACATGATGCTTTTGCATCAAGAGGAAGGACTTTTTGCTAAAAAACACGATATCGAAGAGAAAAACAAAGAAAGAGCTCAAATCGTGTTTTTGAGCAAATTTTTCTTAAGCCCAATTTAATCAATCAGTTGTACTCCACCATGCTTTTGAACCCTAGAATATAGATGAGATGTGCTCAAAAAAACATTTCAGGATGTGTCTTTGAGAGAAAGCTATGGAATGGTCATTTCACCTTAACAAAAGGATAAACCAATGACAGGTGACAGATTGCTTACCTGGGCTTGTGTGTAGAGCTAGAGCTAGAGCTAGAGAGGTGTGAGATGGAGCCGGGGTGGTTGTGGCTGGAGCTACAGTGAGTGGTGGAGCTAGTGAGGTTGGACTTGGAGTTACAGTGGGACTTTGTGATGGAGATGGTGAGGTAGTGAGGTTGGAGTTAGAGCTGGTGAGGTAGTGAGGTTGGAGCTAGAGGTGGTGAGGTTGGAGCTGGAGGTGGTGAGGTAGTGAGGTTAGAGCTGCAGGTGGTGAGGTAGTGAGGTTGAGCTGGAGCTAGTGAGGTAGTGAGGTTGGAGGCAACTGAAACTAGAGATAGGGATGAAATGAAGGGTAACTCTACTTAGAGGCGGTTTTGTCTCGAAATCTGTGCAAGCAATCATGAGGAAATAAATGCACAGGTACCTAGAAGACCGTTTTCCACACTTGTGGTTGACAAGATAGATGTGTCATGCATTGAAAAATGTGCCCTTTCCACTTATCTACACTTTTCTCCATCCCTCTAGCAGTTTTGATCTACACTTTCCTCCATCCCTACACCACATCCTTATCTGCATCACTGACATCATCCCCCCCCTTACTCCTATCATCCCTTCAACACCCCCCCTCCCCCCCTTACTCCCATCAACCCCCCAATACCCCCCCCCTTACTACACCTGTGCAAGAGCCACAGACAAGTCACGAAGGCCAACCATGTATAGAACAAATCCAAGTACTCATATATACCACTTAGGAATCAGTACTGCCCACGGATCCTATTGTGATGCTTAAGTACCGACATTTAGCATGTGCGGGGTGCTAATTATCGGTATTGGAAGCGGGGTTTGTTAAGGGTCGCTATATAGTGACTTTTATCAGATTGGTAATGGTCGTTATATAGCGACACTGAGACAGTTTTCTATAGTGACGTTTTACAGAGAGTTTTTTTTCCCATACCGACCTTAAAAAATGGTTTTTCCCAATGACTAAAATTTTTTTGTTTTCATACATGTTTGATCTTTTGAGAGAATAAAAGTACGAGAGCATGTACATCAAGCCTTTGAAGCTCATATATTCATGTCCAATCAATGAAGAGCATTGTCAATGGTTTCATCCTGAACCAAGTCTAACGCGCCAAACAAGTCTATCTCTAACTCTATACCGACTTGATCTCCTATATCATCATCGTACTCTAGCATCGTACATTCAACTAAGAGTACTTGATCATCTTCTTCAATAAAGTCTAGTGATTCTTGATGATCATCATCTTCTTCCTCAATATCGTGATCTCCATCCTCCTCCTGTACGATGTCATTATGCGCATCTTCCTCTTGGCTCATTTTTTGATCTTCATCTTCTTTGCTAGATTCATCTGGATCAATTGGATCTGGCATTGGTAGTGGCATCTCCATATCCACATCTCTATCTTCAAAAATTTGCTTACTTCGTGGTGCAACTTGGATCACATACCACCATCTTGGATCAGAACGATTCGGATGAAAAACCACCTATAATGAAGATGGGTTCCAAATGCCATCAATTATATATATGAAATTATGCTTAAGTACATGTATCAATGGATCTTTAAAAATGAAAGCTTTGATTAATTAAATTATTAGTATGCACTTGCTCACAGTGCTCGGGAAGAACAAAAGTATCACTTTCATCGGTCCAAAGTTTAGTAGAGTCTATTGCAAAGAAACCACTACTGTCTTTTTTCACTCTCGCATGGGGACCATTGTAAAAAGTTCTAAACCATTTTACATCAAGAATGAAAATACTAAATTTTCTGAAATCAATTTCATAGATTTTGCATATGGTTCCACAATAATCCAACTATGAGGAGAGAAGATTGGTATCCAAAGCACTTGCTCAGCTATATCCAGATGATAACTCTCGCTTACGCTTGTTTATTGTCTCTCCATCGCATTTAGCTTTACGTAGAGCTAGTTGTAGCCAATCAAGTGACATGTGAGTGGGGAGAAGAGCAATATCCCATGGATATCGTTGTGATTGCCTGTACATTACTCTGAATTTCTTGAGCAGTTTATGAAAACTTTGAAGGGATTTGTAAGACAAAGAGCAAGACCAAAAGCAAGGATGGTAGAGGGATGGCTTATGCAAGAGTCATTAGTATATATCACAGAGTTTCTTGCATCCACGGATCTCGATATGCCGCAAGCTTGGCATAACAAGGATGATGATCGCATCGTTGGTGAGGTTCCCTAAGGAAAAGGGATTGAAAGAAAGATGAGCGAAGAGCAAATGGAGAAATTCAATAAGTTTTGTATCCTCAATAGCCCTGAGATGCAGAAGTGGATTGAGAGATATGAAGCGGCCAAAGCAGAAAGCATAAATGCAAGGACGAGATTCAGAGTAATGTACAGGCGATCGCAACCATATCCACGGGATTTGGCTCTTCTCCCCACTCACATGTCACTTGATTGGTTACAACTAGCTCTACGTAAAGCTGAACGTGATGGAGAGACAATAAACGAGTGCGAGCAAGAGTTATCATCTGGATGTATGATGCATGTAAGTTTCTTACCTCTTGACATAATTAAGTAATTATTTGTGGCAATATACACTATAAAATAGATGCATCTTCATTGTTTTAATGATGCTCTTTTATAGTACAAAAAGTACAGTGCATTATGGTCATATGGATGACATTTTCATGTGGAATGCATCGATTCAAAGAGAGTCACGTATGATTGTGCAGTCATGGCTAACTTCACACAAGATAGCCGAGCAAGTGCTTGGGATACCAATCTTCTCTCCTCACAGTTGGATTATTGTGGAACCATATGCAAAATCTATGAAGTTGATTTCAGACCATTTAGTATTTTTATTCTTGATGTAAAATGGTTTCGGACTATTTACAATGGTCCCCATGAAAAGATTGTAGCAGTTTCTTTGCAATAGACTCCACCAAACATTGGACCGATGAAAGTGATACTTTTGTTCTTCCCGAGCATTGTGAGCAGGTGCATACTAATGATTTAATTAATCGAAGCTTTCATTTTTACAGATCCATTGATACATGTACTTAAGCATAATTTCATATATATAATTGATGACATCTGACACCCATCTTCAATATAGGTGGTTTTTCATCTGGATCGTTTTGATCCAAGATGGTGGTACGTAATCCAAGTTGCACCATGAAGTAAGCAAATTTTTGAAGATAGAGATGTGGATATGGAGATGCCACTACCAATGCCGGATCCAATTGATCCCGATGAATCTAGCGAAGAAGATGAAGATCACAATATGATCCAAGAGTAAGATGCGCATAATGACATCGCACGGGAGGAAGATGGAGAAAATGATATTGAGGAAGAAGACAACAATCATCAAGAATCACCACACTTTTTTGAAGAAGATGATCAAGTACTTTTAGGGAGCTTTTAGGTGAACGTACGATGCTAGAGTACAATGATGATATAGGAGATCAACTCGGTATAGAGCTAGAGATAGACTTGTTTGGCGCATTAGACTTGGCTCAAGATGAAACAGTTGATGTAAATGCTCTTCATTGATTTTTTTCATCTCAAATTTGGACATGAATATATGAGCTTCAAAGGCTTGATGTACATGCTCTCATACTTTTATTCCCTCAAAAGATCAAACATGTATGAAAATTTAAAAAAATTTATCATTGAAAAAAACTAATTTTTAAGGCCTATATGAGTAAAAAAGCTCTCTGAAAAACGTCACTATAAAATAGTATCTCAGTGTCGCTATATAGAGACACTTATATTTCTGACAAACATCGCTATATAGTGACTTTATAAATCGTCACTATATAGAGACGTTTTCTTAAAGTCGCTATATAGCCACGCTTTACGTTACGTGCTTCCCATACCAATGATTAGCGCCCCGCGCGCTAAACATCGGTACTTAAACGTCGCAATAGGATCCGTGTGTAGTAGTGGTAGAACTATTTTGGGGGCCATTTTGGGGTCGCGATGGGATGCACTTCCGGGTGAATATTTGAATTTTGCATGGCATTTGTATAATTTTGATGTGGTCTTCCCAAAGATTGTTTATATGTAGGTTGTTTTGTTGATATAGAGGAGTTGCTAATAACTCTTTCAATGCAAACATTGTGAGAGGTGGTTGAACGATTTTGCTCATGTAGTTATGCTTGAATGAAAGTTTGTGCTTTAAGGCTACTCCAACTGTATCATGTTCACTTAAAAACCTTGGCAACACTCGTTGGTCTCGGCCCACGTCAGCAAATACATCAACAACGCTTCCATGTAATCCATATTGACCTTTGTACGTTAGCTCCCAAACTTGAGCAAATGGTATTCTAATTGATAACAAACATGCTTCAATATCATTTGTGTATTTTGTTTTTGATTCATTTGCATGTTCTTTGAAAATAGTAAATGATTTTTTCCATTCTTCACATCTTTATAGCAAAGTGAACATAAGTCCTTAGTCGAGGATTCTTTGTTGCTATGGTGGCTTCATTTGCTTGGAGGAATATTGCCATGGTTGCCTTTACCTTTCTCATCTTTGATTGAAATTTCAATGAACCACCACATACACATGGAATCTCCATTTTTGCATTTTCCCATCTCCATTTCCATATTCCACACTTTGTTTTTAGCATTTCTATTTTTGTATTTTTTAATAATTTCTATTTTTTTTTTTTGCGTCTCCAATTTTCACATTTTTGCATTTCCACATTTTTGTTTCTGCATTCTTGCATTTCCATTTTCACATCTGCATTTTTGCATTTGCACATTTCATATCTCCGTTTCGACATTTTTGCATTTCTGCATCTCCATTTCCACATTTCTACATCTCCATTTCTGTATTTTCATATCTCCATTTTTGTATTTCCACATTTCTGTTTCTGCATTTTCACATTTTCATTTTTGTATTTCCATTTTGCGCATCTTCTTGTCCACCATTTCGCATTCACATTTTTACATTTTTGCATCTGCATCTTCATTTTTGATTCCGTTTTCATTTCTACATTTCCACATTTCTGTTTCTGCATTTTTACATTTTCATTTTTGCATTTCCACATATCCATTTCCGCATCTTCATGTCCACAATTTTGCATTCACATTTTTGCATTTTTGCATCCGCATCTTCATTTTCACATTCCACATTCCATTTATGTATTTTTGTTTCTCCATTCTCGCATTTTAGTTTTCACATTTTTGCACCTTATGCATTTTCCATTTCTACATCTCCATTTTCGCATTTTAACATTTACATTTCCACATTTCCATTTTCACATTTTCGCATCTCCATCTCAGCATTTCTACATTTTTTCATATAGCTATTTTCCCTTTTTTGGATTTTTTTTTGCGTTTCCGCATCTCCAATTCCACATTTTTGTATTTGCATTTTTGCATTTTCACATTTTCATTTTCTCATTTTTGCATGGCTACATTTCTATTTCCGCATCTCGATTTGTGCATTTCCATTTTCTAATTTCTGTTTTCACATTTCCTATGGTCTACATTGGACTTCATGTATCCCAGATCAACAAAATACTTGTCAATTCTATTGTACCAACTTTTGGGTGCTTGCTTTAAACCATAGAGTCTTTTCTTGAGATGGCAAACCTTATTCTCCTTTTTGGGTTCAACATAACCTGCTAGTTATTGCATGTAGACTTCCTCGTCTAGATAACCATTGAGAAATGCATTCTCGACATCGAGTTGGTACATATTCCATTTGTTGAGTGTCGCTAGTGATATCAAGAACCTTATGGAATCCATCTTTGCTATTGGAGCATAAGTCTCATCATAATCTTGACCATATTGCTATGCAAATCCTTTTGCAACTAGTCTAGCTTTGTATTGTTGAATACTTCCATCTGGATTGTACTTCACTTTGGATACCCATTTGTTTGTTATGGCCTTCTTTCCTGGTGGAAGGTCGCATAATTCCCAAGTATTATTCTTGTACAAAGCATCCATTTCTTCATTCATAATAGTTTTCCATTCTGGCTTGTCTACTGCATCTTCAAAGTACACTGGCCCTTTTGTAGCCACGATGGTAGATGCCCACATACATGATGATAATCGCAAGAAATTGGATGCGGTCATGTAAATGCATCATGGTTGGCTACAGTGAAGAAAGCAAAGCATACAAGTTGTATGGTCCCATCAACCGCAAGGTCATTATCTCTAGAGATGTAATCTTTGATGAGGAATCAAAATGGAAAACCTTAAACACAAAGGAGATAGACTCACCGATTACTCAGTCATCTATAGAAAAGGTTGATGAAGAAGAGCTAGAATTTTTAGAAATAGTGCAAGCAGAGCCACAACAGCTCAGACGGTCTACTAGGGAAAGCAGACCACTAACCAGATTGACATATGATAAGAAAGGCAAACCAATTCAGGTTAAAACCACCAACTAACCACCACGCTGGTTCTTGGAGGTATAGCTTTGTTAACTATTTTTACATAAATTATAGAAGGAGGACTATGATGACCAGCATGCTGGCAAATATAAGGAGATCTATGATAGCCACCATGGTGGTTCTTGGAGTTATGTATTTGTATACCAAGGAAAATGTATTTCCTTGTGCAACCAAGCAAAATGCAATTGATGATATTGCTCTTGAGGAGTCCCCTTTAGGGGTAAGTGCCATATCGGCATGCCATATTTTCCAGTGGCATCTTGGATATTGTATAATTCATGCCGATATGGCCCTTGCTCCTAGAAGGAACCCTCAAGGGCCATATCATCAATTGCATGTTCTGAAAGTTTAATGCATTTTTATAGATGTATCTCAATGCAACCACAATGGTGGGTCATTGGAGCTATTTTAGCTCTATTTTGATCCTAAACTAAGGAAATTGTAGTCCTACTTTATTGATATTTTAGTCCTTATTGTGCAGTAAATATAAATGAGGGCAAAAGCATTCCAAGCGACCATGGTCACTAGAGGGCCAGTGGTGCCATCCAAATAATCAACTACAATTCATCGAGTGAAAGTTGAGCAAAAGAGATTGAAACGTACATCTACATCCAATAACAGGTTATATAAAAAAATTAACAACTTATACTGAGCAAAAATAGAACAAAGGATCTTACATTTAAAAAAACTCGACAATTACTGTGAGCCTTAAAGGCCAAAAGATTACAGCCAACTAGTGACCATAACCATTCAAATATAAAAGCTAACAACAATGCATATTGAGAGCCTCAAATTAAATAAAATTAGCCACATTTGGCTCATCATTTCCACCATTAGATGATCCATCATCTGCCCTTGATTGTGTATCTAAGGCCAAAGGTGAGCATGTCATCTAAGGTGGTGACATGCAGATATGGGGGGAATCAACTATGGGAACGAACGGTCTCCACTAGTGCTAACATTTCTATGCCAACTATTTCATCCTCTATCTCTCTCGACCGTTTCTTTAACCCTTGTACTCAGACTGCAAATTCAATCCTCCACTATTCTATTTCCTTCATTGTTTCATCTTCTATCCCTCATGACCATTTCTATCTCCCTTGCACTCTTCCTGCAACTTCTATCCCCTCTCCTAATGTACCGTGCATAGTCTAGGAGCTCCTCACACAATCTTTCCTCCCCCTCTGCAGCATAATGCGAGAGCCTCTCCTCCCCTGATCTTGAAATTCTAACATATGGGAGCTCCCCTCTTGATCTTCAAAAGCCCCATTTGGATACTCTCAAAAACTTCACCAAGTTGGTAGAGGTGGTGAATGTGAAGGAGGGGAAACTAGTCTGTCAAGATTAGAAGATTATCATCACTGAAAGCGTGATTGAAAATGCACTAGGCATTCCTCGAGGTGATTTGCAAAGCACACTTCTTCGAGAAACAATGGAAGAGACAAAATATTATAGATGTATACCCCAATTCTTAGATTAGTAAAGATGTTAGAGTCAAGCTTTCTAGCTTGCCAACATACCTCCAAGATGTGCTGAGGATGTCCTGAAGAAGACCATTCACTTCTTTTCTAGTACAAGAGGAACTGTGAAGTTCTGACAAGTTCAAGCAGCACTAGAGCAATTGAAAGGACGTGATGTATCTTTCTCAAGAGAAATCTCCAAGAGCATGATAACCAATCTTAAGAATTGCATGGATGGAAAATATCAATTGTCATCTTAGTCTGCTAGAGTTGTAATACACCTTATGGCATCCACCCTCAAAGGGATTTTTGAGCAATACGATAAGAAGATGTCTCATAAGGTGACTTTTCTATAAGAGAAAGCCACCGATGCAACAAAGACAGCAAAACTTGAGAAAATTATAAGGGAGGGTGTAGAGGAGGCACAAGAGATGGCCTTGCAAGAATAAGAGCAAGTTGAGGCCACTGCGAAAATGGTCGACATGGAAAGGCATACAAGAGAAGAAGCAGAGAAGCACATCAAGGAGCTCTGAGATAGGCTTGAAGAAGTGAGAAGTGATGGAGACATTGTGGACAAGGAGCTAGCAATGATGCAAAAGGAGCTTGAATATCAAAGAACCAAAAAGGAGGGTCTTTACAAACAACTCTGTAACATGCAAAACACATTGAACATTGAAAAAGACCAGATGATGGAGGAGGTGAAAAGGGAGATGCATAAACTAGAAAGGTAATTATGTAGGAACTGCAAGAGAGCTTCAAGGACAAGAGGATGGGGCAGAGTGTAGCCGAGGTGGAGAAGACAATGAGGCATCTCTCCAAGCCTAGAAGGATGCAGAGAGTAGCCACAGTGGAGCAAGTTCGCAATGATAGTGAGGCCACGGTGAGAGTTGTTTTTTCAAAACACCATTGGCAAATGGCAGTATTCAAAGATACAAAGCCAGATTAGTTGCAAAAGGATTTGCACAACAATATGGTCAAGACTACGATGAGACTTATGCTCTAGTAGCAAATATGGATTCCATATGGTTCTTGATATCACTAGCGATACTCAGTAAATGGAATGTGTATCAGCTTGATGTCAAGAATGCATTTCTCAATGGTTATCTAGACGAAGAAGTCTACATGCAACAACCCGCAGGTTATGTTGAACCAGGAAAGGAGAACAAGGTTTGCCATCTCAAGAAAAGTCTCTACAGCTTGAAGCAAGCACCCAGAAGTTGGTACAGCAGAATTGACAAGTATTTTGCTGATCTGGGATACATGAAATCTACTGCAGATCATACTCTCTACTACAAAGTTCAAGGGGAAGACATTACTATTGCACTTTTGTATGTAGATGATCTGATTGTGACAGGAAGCAAGGATAGCTTCATCAGAAAACTAAAACAAGACTTATCTGTAGAGTTCGACATGAAAGATCTTGGACTTATGCACTATTGTCTTGGAATTGAGTTCTGGAGAGATTCAGATAGCACATTCATGAGTCAGCTCAAGTATGTTGACAGACTCCTGAAGAAGTTTCATATGGCAGATTGCAAGATTGCAGCCACTCCCATGGAATAGAGTTTGAAACTTAATAAAGATTCAGAAAAGCCTACAATCAATGACAGATACTATAGGCAACTCATCGGATCTCTTATATATCTGACAATCACATGGCCATATATTTGTTATGCAGTAAGCTCACTAGCACAGTTTATGGCAAATCCAAAATAGTCTCACTGGAATGCAGCCAAAAGAGTCTTGAGTCGATACATCAGAGGAACAAGACAGTTTGGGATAGAATATAGAGGAAGTCATCCACGGTTGCATGGATATTGTGACAGTGAGTATGCTGGAGATCATGAGACCAGGAGATCGACATAGGGATATGCATTCTTCCTTGGTCAAGGTGCTATATCATGGTTGTCAAACAAACAGCCATCTGTTTCTTTATCTTCGATTGAAGCAGAATATAGAGCACTCACTAAAATATGGCTCAGAAGACTATTGTTAGAAGTAGATTACTTTGATGAGTCAAAGCCAACAACAATATACTGTGATAATCAATCGGCTCAAGCATTGGCCAAAAATCTAGTATATCATTCCAAGACAAAGCACATTGATGTCAGAGAGCACTTCATCAGAGAAAGAGTGTTACTTGGTGACATCACACTGCAACATTGTGATAGCAAAGAGAATGTTGCAGACATCTTTACCAAACCACTCGATAAAGAGCTATTCGAGAAACACCGACCAGCTCTTGGTTTGACGCAGAGGAAGGACATTCCCATTAAAGGGGTGTGATGGAATGCAATGCTCAGTCCTTCTTCGATTCCCTAGAATCATCATCTTGAGGGAAGGCCTACTTCATGATATTAATCTTGAGGGAAGGTGTTGAGAGTTTACGCTCAACATCATGTGATCATGTGTGCATAGCACCATCACGTGATCATATGTGCATAGCACTAACCTTATAGAGTGCTATAAAGGAAAGGGTTAGATCCCCTAACCCTAACTCTAAAAGGGTTTGTATATATTCTATTTTTTCAACTAAATCTAGTGTACAGTTAGTCATTTGTGGTGTGCTCTCTAGCTGTGCCCTCTCTCCTCATCTCCACTCTTTTCCTCTCCCCTCTTCATATTTTGTCACATCTTTAGGGGAAAAGAGGGTCACTAGAATGGAAGAGATGGAAGTTCAACTTTGGGAGGAAGGTGGAGATGGAAGGTCTCAGAGCCGTTAAGACAAATTTCAAAAGCCAATCCAAGTATGCAAGGTGAATTGATTAGCAATAAGAATCGATCATTCTACTGGCCTGGCTGAGGAAAGATCCACCTTTAGATGGGGAGTGGTTGAGGATGATCATGCATCTTTGCCCGTGCAAAGCATGGGTTCAGTACTCGTCTCTATTGTCTATATCTCCGTGAAGAGGAAGGACTTAGGATGGGAGGGGCATGCAAATTTATGGATCTTAGGCCACTTCTTCCCACAATGATTCAACCATTTTCTCTCACAGTTTCCCATTCCGCCATCCATTTATCTTGAATTCCCCATGCTCTCCATAGTCTAGACCTACAACCATTTAGGATGGTTGTAGGTCTAGACTATGAAGAGGGTGATTGTGGTCATTGTAAGGTAATAGCTACATTAAGGCCCCACCCTTTGGCCTCACAATGTCATATTTGATTTCCCTAAGAGCCATCCTTTTTCGTTTATCTCCCTCAATCAGTCTTTGAAGGAACTTCATCATTTGCCCCTACTCCTTCACCTTTTCACCCTTTATCATTCACTCTATGATACATCATCTACTTAAGCCGAAGGCCCTAGAATGAAGGGCAAGACTAGGGAGTGAGCAACATGTAGTGGAAACATTGAAAGAAAGAAGTCATTGTCCTCCTTTGTCTTCAGTGGTGACAACAATCTTCTTTGCTCATGACATTTATCCATCATCCTTTGTCTTCAGTGGTGACAACGATCTTCTTTGCTAATGACATTTATCCATTCTTTCTAAATTCGTATGTGTCCTCAAGGACTTCTAAAGTGTCCCATGAAGATGTAGTTTTGATGTTGCTTTTCATCTCCCTTCGTTTTTGTCACCTTCTTTTGGCACCCCACCCAATCAAGCTCTTCATTGGTGCTTTCATCCCTCCTTGTTGTCCTTAGTCACTAATTCAGTCTTCATCTTGCCTTTGTCCCATTCTTCAAATTTTCAATCTTCTCCCAACATTTTGCCCATGTACATGCAATCTTGAATCACCTTCTATTTACATCCTTATTGTGAACCTTCTTTTAGTCTCACACAATCAAGATATGTTGCTTCAGTGCTTCCCTGCTCCAATTGACAATTTGTTGTTTGCACTTTGGTCTTTAGTATTTGGCCACTTCTTTCATTGTATTGCAATTTGTCCTTTGTCCTCCACCCTTCTTCTACCATCTACTTCCATGAACATACATTGGTGAAGTCACCTTTCATTAAACCCCTTGTTTCGAGTCTTTGTTTGGTCTTGTGCATGAAAGGTAGGCCACATTAGTAGTATCCTTTTAAGATCACATCTTCTTCATGACAACTACCTCCTCTTCATTTTTTTATTGAGGATACATACCTCAAAGCTTCTTGCTATCAGAAAAAGACAAAGTCTAGCTGCTCCCATGCAAAATCTACCAAATTTAAAAACTGATGTACACTTATCAACTTTAAACATTCCAATAATACTAACCAAATGATATCAAAATAATGCCATTTGTATCTATGTTTGGGTGCGATACAAGCCAATAAAAGCCATATTCCAAGTAACACATGTACTTTATGGAAGGATAGAATAATGCTCATAAAATTTAAAATTTATCAATCCTTGTCAAATTTCTTTTGCATTTTTGGAGACTCTAACTAGCTTGATTAGAAAGAACCAAAAACTTGAATCATAGCCACTATTCATCATGGACACACATTTATATCATCTTCATTACTGTGTTGTAACTATTTATTATCATGCAAAAAAGCAGTCATCGCATGGTGAGTGCATACACCATATGGTGCACTGAAAAATACACCATGGTAATTTAGATTATCGCATGAAAACCAATTATGTCAAGTTCAAGATTTAAATCCTACCTAGGTCGATCTTTTAAATTTATGATTTTCCCCCTAAAAGGGCTTCTAAATTTAAGTCATGTGAAAGTTGATGATAGTGACAAACATTAAGTAAGTAACATCAACTCCATCAACTAGTGTGAAAGTAACTTCTTGATATTGCTCTTGGTTCGCATTGTTTTCACGACCCTGTACATCCTTAAGAAATGTCTATTTCAAAGGTCTCAAGCACTCATTTGAGTTAGGCAAAAAATGGATGAAAATGGCATTAGTTCCAAAAAAACATTTAAACTTTGATAGCCCATATCTTTTGATTCTTGAATACAAGGGGGGTCATGATTTTTATGAAATCAAATGAAAAGGCATGAACTACATGATTTTTGTGTTTCATGGAGAATTTAGTATAGTTATTCCTAGGCAAAGCATTTATGAAGCTATGGTTGATTTTTAAAATGAAGTTTAGGGCATGATCGCCTCTTTTAGGCCATCACTTCTCAAGATGGGAATGGTGGGATAGCCTATTAATGCTATCGTTTTTCAAGGGGTCTTTTAAAAAACCACCCACATTAAGAGGGTTATCGGCTCATTAGTTACTTCATCTTGTGATTGAGAAACTTTCCACTCCAAGCTAGACCATTCCAAAGTCGGGTTCAAATCTCCAAGATACTAGTGTTGACCTTTTACTTCAAGCTAGACATCATTCCAAAATTGGGTTCATTCAAGATAGCAATGCTCCACTCTCGTAGCTCAAGTGAGTTGAGGTGGCATAAGGGACTCTTTCATTGACAACCCATTACTTGATTTACAGTTAATGAGCCTGCCTCTTATCCCTGTTTTTGTCCTCACCTCGGTATCCCCAACTGATGCTGTAACTTGATCGTGGAACATACTCCAAATGCTTGCTTTCAGATTTCAATTCCGTGCTAGGTGATCAAACCAAGTGGTGTTTCTCGAGCTATGCCTCATTGAATGCAAATCAAGTTTCCCATGTAACATAACTACACGGCCAAGCGCTTCCCCTTGCGTCTGTAGTGTAATATGTGTGAGTTTGAAATTTATTAATTATAAAGGAAAAAACAAAAGATTGTGATATTATCGATTCACGTACAAGTCAGGACCTGATGCACAACAATGATTCAATGAGGCTGGTTCTGCAGCTGGGAGGCAGTGGGAGCTTATAAAGACTTTTTCCCTTTTCAAAACGTCTTTTATTGAGGCTGACTCTGCAGCTTATTACAACGTTTTTAATTTCTTCTTCAAAGCGTCTCAAATCTACGAAGCGTATATTATTACGCAGGGAGTCGACTGTGTCATCGGTTGTGGGGAGTGCTCAGTGCACTGTCTCTGTAGCGTATACTATTACGCAGGGGAGTGGACTTCTTTCTCATCGGTTGAGAGGAGATACAGATATAAATAAAGTCCTCCACGCATTGCACAGCTGCCAATCGACTTCACAAGAACTACAATCAGTCACAGCTGCCAATCGACTTCACAAGAACTACAATCAGGGTTATTCTGCAAGTCACGCAAAAATAAGGCGGTAGTTGGTCACACAGAAGCGCCGAAACTGCGTGGAAAAGGGAACAGTGCCACGATTTATCTATCAAGTTCACACAAACAGGCGAATGTCGCTACTGAAAGCAAGATGTTCCAATTCAGAGGCTTAGAGAAAACGTGCTCCCTTTAAAGGACGCGAAAAGCTGACAGCAAAGGCGATACTTTTCCTTCACGGTGCACATTGCAACGATGAAGGCAAATAATTGTCCATGGCTATCGATTACAATGACTTGGAGTCGTAGGAAAGGGTTCGGGAAAAAGTCAGCTTGAATTTGTAGCTCCAGCCGTGAACCAGATTCTCGATTGACATGAAGTCAGCTTGTATTATCTTCACCCTTTGCCCTACAGCCTGCATCACCCGGCGCTTGCGGCAATAAACAACCTTCCTCAACATGCGCCAACACTGTGTTTGGTAGAGACTACAACGGTGAAGTTTTCCATGGTAATACAGGGTACTCTCTTTTCGTCAATACCAGGATCACTGGATACACCTACTACAGGAGACAGACAATTCTTGAGGAGGAAAAAATCCACCCCTACTGCCTCTTTCCGCCCCCACCGACGTCCCTCTCATCAATTACAAGGTAGACTTTTCCCGTGCATTAAGTCACGGTGATCGTGTTTTAGCTCCACGAGGACGTTGCATGTGTAAGATGAAACAAGGAGGCGAATTCAAACCATCAATCCATCAAGTTTTTCTTTGACGTCAGTTGGTTGACATGAAATCTGTGACAAGTTCGCTCCAGAAAAACAAAACAGCACTTACAGCTTGTTAACACGAACGGGCGGGTTGCAAACTAGGCTGGATGCCAAATTTCAAATTGGGTTTTTTTCAGAGAAAACCTGGTTACTACCCGAGCCCATGCTCTCGAGTAGGGGCACACAAAAAACCTGGTTTTGATGATCAGCCCTGGGTAATTTGCAAGCCACCCCTCCTACGTGAACAGGCTTTTAAGCCATACATAACCAGACAAGTTGAATACATTCAAAAGGTCTGCCTAGAAGCTGAGAGAGAGAACAATAAGAACAAGAAGAGAGAGAGAAAGGGGGAGAAAAACAAAAAGGAGAAGGTTGGGGATGGGGAAGATGATGTTGGCGAAGATGGGAAGGAAGCCGTGAATTGGAAGGGGAAGAAGATCGGTGGCATGGGACTATAATCAATGAACTCTAGGAACAAAAATGACGCAACTCCCACCTGCATCGAATGCATGCATTGAAAGCCCCTACAAAAACCAATGACCTTGAAGAAATTTTTAAAATCCAAAAACCCCTATTTTACCTTTTGAAAGAACTCGAACCTTCACTAAGACCTTCCCTAAAGGGCAGGCCAAAAACGAAGCAATCTTCCATTTGACACATAAGCATTCATTAACTTGACAAGCATTAAACAACTGATCGAAATACCATGTATAGAGGTACATACACGTTGCCTCCCTTAGAACCTCGATGCTTGTGACATCGCAACGATGTGCCCTTCACCTAGCCACTTCAAACTCTGAAATGCCTCCCTCAAGGATTTCCCTTAAAGCATAAATCCATCAAGTTTATCTTTGACATCCTGTAAAAGTCAAGCTTGTCTTGGAACTTATCTAACACATATCATTCAAAATACTCTTCTATACATGGAAACTTTAACATCTCCATGAATGCTAAGGTCCACAAATTAAAGGACTAGCAAATGCTTTACATGATCTAACCAAGGAGATTAGTACTATGTTTTTGTTTTATTAGAGAAGCCACTTGTAGAAGCAATATGTCATTGCTATCAAAATCAATGTGAAAGTGATATCAAGAAGATTCATTATATCAGTATGTTTTTAATGATTTCTTGTTTAAAAAATGATGTTTTTTTTTGGCCTAGCATGGCATCTAAAACTATGTAAAATTCATCAGAGAGATTCCGCTTTCTTGATCTGCAATGGTGGTTATTATGTCGAGATTGTGCTTATGTTTTGGAGACTCTTCTAATGTAATTTATAAGATTTTGCTTATGCTTTTGACTCTGATGACACAATTCATGAATATTGTTTTGCCCCTCATAATGCAATACTCATATGATACAATGCTCAATGGACATTCATTATTAGCATTCATAGTATGCACTTTTTAAATGAGCATGAATGATCCTTTTTTTTCAGGTTTCTATTAAACATTTTAAAAGTGTTTCACTTCAATTTTCATCATTAACTATCTAAGTAAAAAATTCAATCTGTGATTCGAATAGTTTGGTCCTCACATTATCAATCCCCTCAAAAAGCACATGTATGGTTAGCAATGTATTGCAACTTGAGGAATACCTAAAGTGAGAGGGTTCACTTTTACACAAGAAAAGTTGTGTTTGAGATCCATAGCTTGAACTTTGTGTTAAGACATGTTAGAAAAAAAGAGCATGCATGATGTCAAGGAGGTCACAATATTGATGAATTCAATGCATTATCAAGCATGTGTCCGAAATATGGACAATAGAGGTACATATTGCAGTGGAAGAATAATAGGCCCAAGAATGCAAACAATGGTGCTAATATGTTAAATGCAAGACATATTTTTAATGTGTACTTAGCATACATGTAGATGTGCAGCAAGTAAATCAACAATACAGAGTCCATCCACAACAAACCATATACAAAAGTAGTGTCTAGTGTTTCACCCTCTAGTAGCAGAGTTCTATCAAGACATGCGCCTCTGTACATAAACAAAATATTTGGTTCTCCTACCTTCCTAGCACTCCCAAAACACTCAATCTACATGCTCCTGACCTTGTAAGTTATCTTAGGGTAAAGACACCCTCTAGGCTATCGCTACATTAATCATCCTTTTCTAGTCCTCTTTGATGATGTCCCAATCCTTTTTAACCTATTGCTCCAATTTTCTCTTAAGTTTTCTCCGATGGATGAAAAATGAGCCCTAAAGGGTCCCTTTATATTAGGCCTGAAGGGCCATGGAATGATGTGAGGGGGTTCACCTCCTACAAATTTAGTGTACCACGTGCATTCAAAGGAGGGGTATTTTAATCCCACGTTTTGGAAAATTTTTTATAGGATTACAATAACATGAGGGGTTTTTTAATTCAACTTTAGAAAAGAATCTGAAAGCTCATAAGTAAAGAGGGTTGGTTTATTGGGGACATAATTTTAGTTGAGGGGTTTTTTAAATACCCCTTGAATGCACGTGATACCTAGGATTTCTTAGTAGTGCACCGCCCGAGGAATGGATCAACTGGATTCCCCCAACCAATCAACCTATTTGGCTCCTAAATCAAATGACCTGGTTGAATTACCAACCAACCCCCTAGTAGGATGACTTGCCAATGTAATCATGGCAGTCAATCTTGCCCCTCTCTTGCCCTTTCTACTTATTTCTAGTACTGTTTCCTGGCAAATCGTCGTTGCCATCTAGTCACCTATCTGTCCCATGCGACCCACCTTGGATTTGGACCTACTAATCCTTTCCTAAATTAGTACACAAGTCGCCAAGACCTCCATACAGCTTTGTACAACAGCTGTAAATAGGCACCATGTGTTCCTGTAGTCCCTTCAAGGTCCTAGGATGATAATTGCAATCTCTTCTAGGACTGCACATATTCCCTGTAAATTGCTCTAGATTATTGTGCCTCTGATCAACACCACTTTTTTCATCAAATCTACTCCAAATGCAGCCTTTAATGGCATACAAGTGAGATCATGTTTGCTAGCCCACATAGTAGCCTTTGTGTTGCTCATGAGCCCCCCCCCTTTGTTGTATTTTCTTTGCGAGTGTGATGTGCACATGACAACATGTATGCTATCCATGTGGTAGTCATTAGGAAATAAGGGAGCTCATTTTGGGGCCCTCTAAGAAATTCACTATTTACCTATTTTTGTTGTAATCAAAATATGGGAAATGCTATAAAATACGGATACTTACTACAAAAATATTAGTCTAGTACTCGGGCTTCACATTAAATGCATATATAAGATCCTTGATTTTCTATACAGAATTTGATGATTCTGACATTGCCAGCATGTCCGCGGAGTGGGCCAAAACCCCTACATCAACCCCGAAGACACCGAAAAGTGATGCCCGGAGGCCCGAAAAAGGACAAAAATGCTCAGAATGGGGGGTTTGAGTTGGTCTCTTAATCATTTGGGAGTTCACCTCAAAACTTTTAGTGTACAAAGTGGATTCAAAAGGAGGTGTGTTTTAATTCAACTTTTAGAAAAAATTCAATAGGATTACAACAAAGAAGGAGGGGTTTTGGATTCAAATTTGGGAAAATGTCCTTTAGTTCATAAGTAAAGAGGGGTTGTTTTATTCGGGGGAGATTTTTTTAATAGTCCTTGAATGCACGTGATACTAGGGTTCCTTAGTAGTTGCCCCCCCAAGCTTAATTGATGGATCGAACCTCTAGTATACAAGGATTACCAAAATTCAAGTGACCGCGTTTAAGCGAGCCTAAAATTCGAGCAAGCCCTTTGAAATTTAACACTGGATTTCATTGATCAATGTTGCAAAAGTAGCAATCATTGATGTCATACCCTTTGCCCTTGGGTGAAAATTATAGATGTGTTTACATGCTGCCCACAAGAAGGACCGCATTTACATTATTGGCTGGTAGTGATTTGGTACAAACTAGATGTAATTTTTTATGTCTCTCTTGCTTCATTATAAAAATTGTTCGCCTCGAAGACTTGACCATGACATGTTTACAATTCTTTGCTCTCAAACAAAAGGAACCATACTTAAACAAGAAGCTGGTCAAAAGGAATGCAGTGCATGTACAAGCAAATAAAGAGTTACATCACATTTTCTTTGGATTGGCACATCTTTCAAAAATTACATGGTGGAAATATCAAAACTGTAGTATTGCTCCTTAAAATAGTCTCTAGAAATTTGCTAATACACCTGCGTACATATTGCAAATACCTATAGCCAACCAAAATCTCTCATGTGTGGTCTCCAAATTTAACCAAGTCCATTACTAATACACGGTTGGTTTTGACAAGAAGCCAAGGCCTAGAACAATCCAACCTTTGTAAGTGTAGCTTGGTGCATGAACTCATGCACTTTTTCACTCAATCCCAAAACACCCATGAAGACAAAGTAGATGTGTTTGCATGGAATGTACATCCCTTTCTTTCAATATTGTTGCATGAAGTCCTTGCAAGAGCATCATGGAAAATCTGATATTGTCACTGTGTATGTAAGGCCTTTTGTGATATAAGAACTCTCTTTACGCACATGAAATAGATGCATTTCATTTGCAATAACTATTTTCTCTTACAAAACTTCAACATTCAAACACTAAGTCTTCTAAATCCTCTCGTTAAAATATTTGCTCAACTTTGATCACCACTTTACTATTTTGCTATCCCTTTGGCCCTTGCAAAGATGATGCATTACTATTGCACTCATTGGCAATATGCTCCTTGCACAAGCAGATTGTCATCCTCCTTAAGCACAAAACCTTCCACACATGCAACTGCTCCTTTTCATGTGTTTGAATGGAAGTCCCAATTGCAACTTTCCACACCCCAGCTAAATAACTAGGCACACCCAAGATAGATTGATCAACACGCTAGGTATGGGCTACAAAGGTATTGCAAAACCACACAAGCTACTCTTTGATACCATTAGGGTGTTGTCTTCTAGTGGCTAGCTTGAAGCAAGGTGCAGGAACACCCTCAGTCGCACTTCGACCCATTACTTTTATGAGTGGTCAACTCCTAAACTTTGTTTTAGCAATAAATCAAAAGCATGTGACCACACTACGTGGCTCTGTTCTCTTGATATCCCAATTAGCATCGTGCATAGCAGTCTATTTGCATATATTGTCATGCTCTTGTGCACTAGATGAGCCTGCTTTCCTCCCACCAATTGACTGCTTCTTGCTAGTGTGATGCCCAAATTTGATATTTTTAATTTGGCATTGGTATTGTTTTCTTCTATGTTTGATATATAAGAGTTTGAGTATCAAGTGATAGCCTAGCAGCTCTCACTTATTTCTATTTTCTAAGATATTGTATGGGATTGAGAGGATGAGTGGAATGGATCATTGTAAATACCATGTGTATGAATGATAAATACCTTGGTATGGGGTGAGAGTTATTTGTGTATGGGATATTATGGGGTTTTTAGAAAATAGGAAGAGTGAGTCATATAAAGAGGTGGGCTCATGTCCATGTGTTTTAATAATATAAGAGAGGACACATGCCAAGCATGTGGAAGGCATGTGGAGGAGTGTGGAGTCAAGAGGAATCCTTCTAGAATTCCTATATATGTGGAATAAGGAGGATGTGGACATATGGAAAAAAGAGGGTCCCTATGGGCTCCATGTGGGGAGACTCTTGACTTTCTCAATATTTTAAGAGTCTTGAGCATCTTTTGATGGGAAACATGGCAAGAGTAGCCAAAAAGGACATGGATGGTGACATACGGGCTTATGTGATTGATGGGGAAAGGAATCTACAAGCAACAATTGTAAATGGGTGAAGGAAGGTGACAAAATCTCTATAAAAGGAGCCCTCCTCTCCCTTGTTCATCATCTCTTTCACCATTAGGCCTCATGTTGCTGTAGCTCTAGTCTCCTCAAGCCTCTTCCTTGATCCTTCTCTCCCTCTTGTAGATATTCTCTTATGTAGACTCTTCAATCCATCTCTCTCTAGTTTATTCTCTCTCTATGAGTAGTCTTGGAGCTTCCGCTCCCTCTTGTACATATAAAACCTCTTCTTGTCCCTTGTGTTTGTAGTATTTTGAGTTGCATTGTAGTGGAGTCTCACTCTATTGGTAATGAAGGCCACTTCAGGTTCTCTGTCTTGAGTGTCTCTTTCCTTTTTCCATTGTTTTCTCTTCCAAAGTGCTCAAAAGTGTTGTCTATTTGGTTGCTCATTATGCATACATGGTTTATCTATTTCCCAATACACAAAGGGAGCTCTCCCTTCCCTCCTAGATGACCTCTATGGGACTTGGATCGTTGATGAAGTCTAAGCATGGAGGTAGTTATATTCTCCTAAGTCGGCACCAGTAGGAGTAGGTGTCTTTCATGATAGTTTGACCCTGTGTCAATATGTTGCTCATAACTTTTTGCTTGGTGGTCCGATTTGGATCAAACTTATATCAATGTAAAGCTCTTTCAAGCAACATCGTTTTATGTATTTAGTTATTGTATTGGATGTCAAACCAAAAATCTATGACTCTCTGTGCGTGACTATTTCTTTTTCAGATAGTTTTTACCTCGTCCAGTAAACTACCCATATCTTTCCGACCGCTTCTCTGTTTCTTACGAAACTTATATCAGAGTGAATCCCATTTTAAGGCGTATCTCAATATGTGATTGAATATTTTATATCATGGCTCTGCTAAAAGTTATGGGTCTTGTTTCTTATGATAGTTTGGAGAGTGTTTTGAGCTAAGTGTAAAGGTGTTTATGAAGGAGGTGCAATGTTTCCTTGGAAACTCCCTATCCAACCCAATCAGCCCCTTCAAACTCCTCGATATATATTAGTTCATATAATGTTGAGCTGTAAAATCTTCTTTCAACAACGTATCACTCTTCTCTTTGGCACAGACCGGCTTGTTGAGATTATGGCCTCTGCTGATCCTTTCCTTCTCCCTATGCTTAAGTACAACATCACTTGGGATGTTACCATCTTCATTCTCATCTAAGGGAGGATAGTATGGTGTGGTCTCTTGGTATAAAAGCTTCTTTTTAATGTCCCTTTCCCAGTGATGAATATCTCTATCATTAGTTCGAAAGCAATAGAAAGTGAAGAGGTGTGTGAGGTTTATTACCCCCAACTTCATGTCACACTGGTAACATAAATATGCTCCGGTCTATGAGTTTCATGCTCCATCCTTGTAGAAGAAGTGGTACATACTCTTCTTCTTCTAATCTGGGTTTGCTGCATAGATGGCCTTCGCATTTCAGGTGTTTGCAAGCCATCTTCTTCTATGACATTGTGAGCCACATCGGTAAGCTTTTTTGTAAATACATTGCTAGAATCGCCTATCATCATCCTCTCCCTCAATTTATCCAGAGTAGGTCCTATCCCTAAATGTTTTCCAGTCATGTAAGCATTATAGTGTGCACTTTGTAGGTATAGACAATGCCCAGTCTGTAGCAGTGGCCTCATACAAGCTTATATATTTAGCATACCCATGAGCAGCCCACATACTAGAGTGCTTGGTCTCTGACAAATCCACTTTCCTTATGTTGTTCAAGAAATGAACCCCCCCATAGGGAAACCAGTATGTCCCACCATGCCAAACAATTCTCAAGGTCAGGCAACTCACCATATTTCATGTGCAAAGGTGTCCACCACTTCCTAAAGCCTCCATGCAAATCTCAGCACTGGCATAAGATGTTGTTGTCCTATAATTTTGGCAAATCTTCTTGTGCTCTTCTTGCAATGGTGGAGTAATGCATCTCCTTGTGTGCTCTATCATGCTAAATTCCCAATGGAAACTACATGTTAACTCCTTACCTTCCAATCTTAACGGCAAGCCAATTTGCAATCACACCATCCACCATGAAACCTCTAAATTCTAGTAGAGGGAACCCATTCTTTACTAATTGTCCATTAGGTAGTTGCCAAAACTTTATATATGCACCATTGAATTCACATGTAGCAATCAACAAGAGCTCTCTAATGAATGGGTCATAGACATGGGCACCCATGGGTTTGGACCATCCTCTAATGTCATTATGTTCACCAAGTCAAGTCTTGTTGATCCTGGACCAATAGTGGAGATCTTAAAGACATGAGGCTACTGATCATTTAATAGTTGACTAGGGAAATTAATGTTTTGCAAAAAATGGATATCTGCACCACCTTTTCAAATTCAGCATTGCATTAAATCCACGGCTTCAATTCCATGTCTACTTGATTGAACAACTCTCTTAATCTATCTTCTTTCTAACAATGATGTAATACTCAGAAGAACCTCTTGAAAACTAGTCTCATCCAGCTATTGAATTACATGGCACAGTGGAACAGAAACTGAACAAAGAATAGAGAATACACAGCAAACTAGAGAGGAACAAAATTTTTCTTTAATATTGATGTAGTACAGATGATGGCTCTATCCACCGTGCGCTCCCATAGTGGGGCTTAGATGGTGATCTAGATAGATGCTAGGTGAAGAGCTACTAGCTGGAAGATGTGATTTGATCTGAACTGATATGATACAATGGACTAGAGAGGTCGCCTCTCATATCTTATAAGTCGTTGTACAAAACTATAGAAATAAAACCAAAAAAACTTACTTGATAAGTTAATGACTAGAGAGTTTCTCACATACAAGCTATCTTGCAATGGTTATGCACAATCACTTCTATTGTTCCAACCCTCGTTCCAACCATGTCATAGCATGGTTTATCAAGAAGAATACCATTTCATTTGTGAGCATACTATCTTTGTTGGTTTTCCTATGCTAGCCAACATTTTCATCCCTAGGGACCTCACATTCTTTATCTCTCCCTATTCATAACGGACTTCATGTTTTTGTCTCTACACAATGTTTGAATTAGAAAATCTTCCTTCAAGACTAGAAGAAACTCCCTTCATGTTTAATGTGTTCCTACTCATTTAAATCAAAATAGTTTTGTTTAAGCTCTCCTAATGCATAAAAGTAGCATAGTGTTAAAGGATTTTGATTGGCCATTAGTATTCCACTTTCTGTCCAATTCTCTTCGTATTTATACCAACCCATTTTGACATTCGCACATGCCCTTATATTGGACATCATGCTTGAAGGTATTTGAAACATGAGGAAAGACTTCTACAAATACTCTAATAGAAAATGTGTCCAATATCGTATGTACACTCCAGAGACCCACTAGTTGTGCATGAGAAAAGTTGCTTGCAAATCTGAGGTTTCAAGCTTTCGGTGAGTCTTCCTTCATTTCTAGAAACCTTTGTATTGTCAATTCTTTACAATCGTCAAAGCCCTTTGGAAACCTTCTTCCCTCCTCGAAAGGTCTAATAGAGCAAATCTTTCTTGTTTTGGTGTTTGTGCTGTGGCAATGCCTAAAGCCTTATTTTGTTAATAAGGTATACTAGTCCATGTTCCATCAAAGGCAACAATCTATAAATAGCCTTAATACAAGTTTCCTGCACTGTCCTCGACCATTCTGAGAATGTTCAAATGTCAACGACATTGCAAAATAGGTGCAGTAGAGATTTTTATTCTTGTTTTGGTGTTTGTGCTGTGGCAATGCCTAAAGCCTTATTTTGTTAATAAGGTATACTAGTCCATGTTCCATCAAAGGCAACAATCTATAAATAGCCTTAATACAAGTTTCCTGCACTGTCCTCGACCATTCTGAGAATGTTCAAATGTCAACGACATTGCAAAATAGGTGCAGTAGAGATTTTTATTCTTGTTTTGGTGTTTGTGCTGTGGCAATGCCTAAAGCCTTATTTTGTTAATAAGGTATACTAGTCCATGTTCCATCAAAGGCAACAATCTATAAATAGCCTTAATACAAGTTTCCTGCACTGTCCTCGACCATTCTGAGAATGTTCAAATGTCAACGACATTGCAAAATAGGTGCAGTAGAGATTTTTATTTGTAAAGCAGTCGGCTAGAGCATCAAGGGGAGATGGCAACTACCTTCTCTGTGCTCGATTTGGCATCAAAGGTTACCAAGCAATGTAGATTTGCATTCTATGCTTGTGCCAGCATTAGTAGGCAATTGGTAGGGATGACCTTACAGGAGAACCCAAAGGTGGATGAATCTTCTCTGCAAAATGGACTCTCCTTCTCTATGCAAAGAAGCTTTGGTAGGGTGCATTTCGGTATTCCCCCTTCACAATGCTAGGCTTGAAACTGATTCTAGGTGAGTAGGCCTACGTTTTAAACTTGTATGAGGTTATTCCATTGTGCGAAGGTGCAGAACTCTTCGAAGATTCCCCCTTCTTGACTCCAATTCGTCACCGTACAAATTGATCCTCTCCCCGCTTTCCTATGGCTACTTCCCTTGCTTAGGGGACCACACAACCCAAACCATCCCTCCTCTATCCACCCCATTCTTCCATCCTTGCACTGCTTTCACTGTTCATACAATACTTGCAAACTATATACAATGAGCCAACAACGTTTTCATTTTCATGTGTAAAAAGTGTTTTCTCACTTTTGAAAAAATTTCGGCAATTTAGTTGTATTTTAGCTAAAATACGCAAATTGTCAAGAAAAGCCTTCAAAATTTTGATATCCCAGCTTGTCTCGCCCAAAGCTTGTTAAAACCCTTGCAAATCGTAATCGTCATCGTCGTAAACCGACCACATGTGGTGAGGACGTGTTAAAGCCTACAGCCCACGCGAAAGACTTTCATATCTATAGACGATATGCGGTGGTTGCTAGCGCACAGGCACCGAAAGTGTCGCATTACAATATAAGGCCCCTACTGGGGGCGTTTGTGATTGCTTACTAAGTTTTCTAGCAAACGCATACTATTTGTCATCACAACTGCGAAAGCCGTCCATGCCGTAGGGTCGTAGAAAAACATGGTTCATGAAATAGTGGTCTAAAAAAATTCTGCGTTAAGCCAACTCGATTCTTCGTTTATAGAAAAGTCACGACCTGGATATTCAAATGCCTGAGAGTCCTTGCTTAGCGAATTGCTTGTGTTTCTATCCATCCGCCTCAAAAGTTCGAGTATTCCCCGTCTCGTATGATAGGGAGTACGATAACGAAGTTTTCAACCTTTATTCATCCACGCTAATCTCTAGATCAGGAGACATGTACTCTTGCTTGAACAGATGCGCCGTCGTCTACTTGATCTATACATTGTCTTTCGGTCATTCCTGAACGTCAAGTCTCGGACTGGCCGCAATCCGCGACTCGGGCTGAGGTTTACAAGTTGCAGCCGAAAAGGCTTCCGGGCATGGAAAGGACCGTCTACAGTGCAGCCGTAAAATAAACAATACCCCCGTCGTAATCGCGAGTTGAGGCACTGAGGGCTCTCGTTACCCCGCGCGAACGCTCATCCTCTCTGTAGGCTATACTTTTTCCCTTCATTAATGTCAGTGTAGATAAACCGGGATCATGCTTGCCTCCACAGGGACTTAGATATGGTGCAAATGTCCGATCATGCCATGTAGCATGCGAACTAACAGAAGACTTCTCGCTTTTCTAAATTCTGTGCAAGTAAAAGCTCACTTTATGGTCAGAGTGTAGACCCACGTGTCAAAGCCTCATTACGCAGTAAAGAAAATTTAAAGAACACGTCGCGTGAAACGTCATTATGTGCTTTTCCACAAAGTTTTGAGGCATCCTAAAGGCTAGGGACATTCCCATATCATCACACGTGCCACCTAACCGCTTACACCACCTCACGTCCCCGCCACACATGGAGACCTAAGTAAACCCAATAAGGCTGTCAAAAGCTCATTTTAGCGTGGGATTGTCACCGCGTGGAGCTGGTTGTACGGTCCAGATCTGCACCACGCCTATCTCTTTTTTGGCCACGTGTGCTAGTCCGCCTGAGTTCTTCTTGGCCGTTGGTGGCTTGTTGGTAGGAGGTGCCACGTGGAGTTAGACAGGGTGTTCCAACATGCATTACATGCATTGTTCGATATCTTGTATGCATGCATTGCAATTCGCCTTTTTGGCAATCAACTTACTAGAAGCACCAATCGTCGGCACTTTCACGCTTATGCAGGTTTCTTTCTTGATGCAGGCTACATGTTTGACCACGCTTGAATGAGGGCCTCTTCCGAGATCAGTGGTAGCAATCGTTTGAGTGCACCATCGACCTAGATCTGTAAATTGTGGAGCATTGCCCTGGCCGCGATCTCGAGTGCACCATCACTGGGATGCCCACGTTTCCTAGAGCAAAGAGGCATTCAAGTTGATTCATGATCGTTGCACATTTCGGCTTCGTCAAACAAAAGAATTGAGGGTGGATGTCCTTCATCGGATAGGGTGGAAAGAGGGCTGGTCATCTCAGAGTTGGTCTTGGGGATTCGATGCAAAAGCTTGAGATCGGATTGTAGAGTGTGATGGAAATTGTGTCCAGACAAAAGTAAGGTGAGGGGATCACAAAAGGGAGCTTCACACCATCTTCATATAATCTCATTTCACTCCATATATCCGGATGACTGCGTTGGGCTACAAAGCTTTCAGCTCATGCCAAGAGACGATCAAAGATATCTATTTTTTCCTTCACAGAATCTTGCGTGCCCGTCGCTTCATTTGTTGATGGATCTTGCGGTTGCACAGTGGTACGTGCTCGCTAGAAGAGCAGATGTATTAGATCCGGGACTCCTATGCCACCTAATAAGAGAGCCACCTAAGAAGAGATAATGCCAGTTGCACTGGTTGTGTTCGTAGTAGCAAGAGCTCTGTGTTTCTACCGAAAGTTTGTTCGATGTAGAGGAGCTTGCTCCAATTGCCAACCTGCATTAGGATCAACAGCAACTCAGGGGGGTCACTATGTATAAACCCTCTATATCACGTGCGTTCAAGGTCTATTTCTAAAATCCCTTATCTGTAAATTTTTCATTAATAAAATGTACCCCTTTTCTATACAAATATATAAAATTTTCCCAAAACTATTTAAAATAGTCCCTTATGTATATTTATTTTTGTAAATTTTAGAAATAAAAAATATCCTTCTGTTGAACTCACGTGATACGGTTACATATGATGAGTGACCCCCCCGAGAATAGCAACTAAGTATGCCCGCTCTACTACCATAGCTGTTAATATGGAATTCACTGCCTTGAATTTAGCGCAAGCTTTGATCTTTTCCTTATGGTTGTTGAGGCCACGCTTGTGTAATTTTGCTTGTAGAATAAGAAGATGGATCCATCTTTAGCAAAGAACATCAAAGAAAAACCTTCCATTCCCTAAAGCGTAGGTCTGGGGTTCTTGTCATGCATTTAGTCACTCTTTTTTAGAGATTTGGTTGAGGATCATCTATAAGTACTAGAAGGTGATCATGTATGCTAGCAATTTACGAGAAGTTAGCATCGATATAGATTCCTTCATGTGCGGTCCTTCTAGAGAGTTTTGGGAAAGGAAAGATACGGACCAGTTTGGTAAGGGACAATGATACACCAAACAAGAAGCATTTCTTTGCTGTATATAAGTGTTATCGAATAGGTGTTGTTGCCTCCATTTTGTTGTCTCTTCTCGTTCACTGTCTTTCTTCCTGTTTGCAAGGTTTCTTGAAGAAGAATTATGTCGCAAGTAGAGAACAAAGTTTATGAAGATGATTTTGAAATATCTGGAGACTTGTTGATGGACACCAGTAGTGGTGAATTTGAATGAGGTCCGATATTTTTCTACTTTTCTTTCAAACTTCCATTCCAAATTCTAACTTCTTTTGCAGGAGTTTACATTTATCGCCGATCTTTGCAAGAATAATGAACATGGCGAAATGTGGGAATCTTGGCAAAGTGAAACCACTATCGGTCATCGAGGTGAAATGTTTATTCTGTCAGTTGCCTTATCCCATATATAAGCACTTCCATATCTTTCATCTTCTCCTTGTAATCTACCTTCCTCACTTTCAGGCTCATTTAGTTCATCTCCTACGATGGCTCCCCTTCTCTTTGCCATCTCTACTTGCTTTATCATCGATGCCCTTGCCTGTGACCCTGACATCTTGAAAGATTTCATAGTGCCTCCAGGTATCAACAGTCCCTCCATCGACGCCAACTTCTTCAACTTTACTAGATTTTGGCCAATTTATGGCTGTAAATAGAATAGTCGTCCCTTTTGCTATCTTGGAGTTCAGACCTTAGACTATGAATCCTCTACACATCCACCCATGACCTTCGAAGACCCTGTACATGACTCATAGTTGTCTCTCTTTGTCTCCACTGCAGAAGTTCTAGAGCAGTGTGAGGTAGAAAGTCATGTACGTGAATCACCCCATCAGCAAGGGACTACCCAAGACCACTTCTAGAGTCGACCAACAAGTCCAGGCAAAGAGTGCATCTATTATACATGAATCTTCAAAATCCCTACACGCCACCACTGGTATACTAACATTTGCTTTTTTCCCTCCATTTCTATCATGAATTACGTGTTTTTGTACAGGTCTTCTTTTGCATGTGCTTCTACTAAAAACTTGCCCTCTCTGTTGTAGACATTTTGACAGACATGGGTATCCACAAAAAAGAGGAGGTGGGAGTAGCGTTGATGTACTTGAGAGGTTTAATCCAATGGAAGGTAGGGCTGCCCATAGACCATTTACATGGAGACCTGCTCAGGGTTACTGTCTCTGGCCTTTTTTATTTTACTTTACTGCTTTCTATGAAAAGGACTTGCCCCTCCAATGAGGGAGGTTATACGAACTCTCACTCAGCAAGGAGTTATCTCTGGATCTGGAACATGCATCATTAAGACCTCTGTCCCTACTAGACAATCTAGAAAGAGCTTTCCTTTGGACCTGGCTCCATGCAAATATGCAGGCGTGCAAAAGAATACCAAGAAAAATTTGAAGACTACATTCGTTGCAGCTACAAAGCAGGCATGCGCCAAAGGTGTGTGGATCTCAATTTGTCACCAAGTAGTGTCTCAACTATTATGTTTCCAAGTGTTCTTATTTAAAATCCACTTTTCAGTTCTCCAAATAGCACGAGAAAAAGGCAGTGAACTTAGGCTCAATTGCGAGATTAAGATTTATGTTAGACCACTAATCTCAGAGGACCAGGGTGACTCCAATGTCACCCACGATTAGTTCGCATCATTTAACTGATAGATTTGCTCTTCAGAAGACATGCATCTTTTTGGTGGCCATTCTTCTAGCATCTCCAACATAATGTGCTGGCCATGTTTAAGTAAAACTTCTAGAGTATGTTTATTATGCAACTACATTATCTTCAAACTCGACTGATTTCAACCCTCGACTCATTCTCTTTCGTTAAATGATTACATACTCTTACTATGGTCTTTGCGTTGTTTACTAAAGATTTCTGATGTCAAAATGTTTACTTTCATGCTTGGATGCACTTTCTTTGATGTTACAACATGTACTAGTCTTTCATAAATAACTTTCCTACTTTGTTTATTGCACTCTCAAGAAGCTAGTGCCATTTCATTATGCACAAACCACATTTACATTGAAACTTTACATGTCTATAGATTGTTTTCTTATTTCTTTTGGAAATTAAGGTCAGGTGTCTTTGAGCATTCTTGTCCTTGCTTGAAACAAGCATAAGCACATGTCCTTGGAAACCTCCAATGTATTAGACTACAATGCTATTAGAACCGTATCTTCTAAACTTTGAACATGTTGCGATGCTTGAACATACTTAGTAATTACATTACATTGGCGAGATTTTGGTTCATTATTTTTTGGAATTTCACATTGGAAATATGTGATTAACAAGGAATAGTCTCAAATAAATTGCATTGCTTCTCAATGTATTGCATTGCAGCTATAGAGGTAGCCTTTAATCAAAATAGGATACGATTGTGACACATAAAAAACCCCGAAGCAAACTATGTAGCTACCAATCCATACTGTCCATCCATGTAATTGTCATTGAAATAATAGTTGAATTTTCTAGGAAGCTCAAACATTGGGGTGCACCATGGAATTACCATTGGCAACAAAAATATGATGGCACCCAATGCAATGGAAAACATATTCCTTCCAAACAATGAAGGGGGCCCTAGCAGGGTGAATGTTCACAATCATCTTGAACTTCCAAATCCAAGTTCTTTGCCAACCATGGCTATAGGCATGCTATCTGAGTTTGTATCACATCGATTTGCCTTTGAAGGGAAGGTTTTGGTGAAGTACGGCATGTTCAAAGCGAAAGACATCCCATAGTCGGTCTACATGCGCATAGATCTCAATGATTTCCCATGCGAAGAGACTATGTCAAGGATGTCTTCCAAGTTGATGATTACTACAGAATTGAGGGGCCTACTTTCAGTAGTTCTAAAGGGCGAGCCATTTGATGGTGTGATATCCTTTGTTCCAGATACAGTAATATGTATACGCTGTTATGCACCCTAGGTCGTGAACCAGATGGAGAACCTTCGTGCACCTTTTACATCGGTCATAGATACACTTGTGTTCATGATTGTGAAAGTTGACCTAGACATCCCTCCCACTGACCATATCATTGTTGCCGATGGACCCAACCCCAAGGACCACGCTATGGTAACAAACAAAACCTCTGCAAGCAAACCTTCACTTCATGTAGACTTTCGTAGCCTTCACGTTTCCTTGATTGCTTGTGCATGCAACACCTTTCCTTTGTCTCTGAGAGAAGGCAAACCGTGGCACAATTGGTGAATGAGTTTATACATGAAGGCATTGTGTTGTACGTCTTGAAGAACGTTTCCTACATGCATGCTAGGCATGTGCTAGGCGTATTTGATTTCACTATCCTGGAGGCGATGCCTGAAGGGAATCTCCGTGCCACCTTGCATGATGCCTTCATATGGCAGGTCTCTCAACTAAGTTATGGGAAGAAGGTATACCTCAACTACTTCTTCACGTATTCATGCAATTCGAATCGTTGATCCTCTGACTTCTGTGTTCGCGCTTCCTATAGGTGCATGGTGTGCTTCATTTTCTAGGACTCAACAACCCTCTCGTTGAGTACCACTGTGAGGCCTGTGGTGGCTGCCATGTGAGCCGAGACCCCATGTGGCCTTATTGCTACAGTTGTGATGGTGTACAGGTTGTCTCACAGTCTCCATCTTTGAAAGGCCATGTGGTGATGGGTGACGCCACCCAGGTTTCCGTCCAAGTGCATGGCTAGCATGTGGATGAGGTGTTGGCCCTTAACTACCCATTCATCGAGTTTCATAATCGGAGCATTGTCGTAACATGTTGCATGCTCCTAGAGAAGAGGCCTACTGGAGAATTCACCATCAATAGTCCTGGGTTTGTGATGTCCTTTGCAAAGACCACCTAGCCCTAGAACACTCCTGATGTACAGCACACTTTGTTTTCCTCATCTTTCTTTCCCGCCTCCTCTACACTCTCTCACTCTTCCTTTGTGTAGTAGGGAACATTAATAATGTGCCTAGGATTGTCCCACATGAGTGTGGCAATGTGTCGGTACAGACGGATTGTCAATCGGAGGTCACAGTGGAAATTTATGAGCAAATTAGTGCAAAAAGGGGGCCCACATGGGGGGGTGCAAATGAACGAGTGCTAGGGATTTTTAAATGGTGTAGAATGTCTTACAAAATCTCCATAGCATGGGTTTTTCGTGTGTGAATTCCTGGTTCAAACAGGGTCCAATTTGGACTCCAAATTGAGCAAGCTATGGACCATTAGATTTAGGGGGTCCTTTGGTCTTTAGGTCCATATGTGAATGGACTTTATACCTTAATGCTAACTACTAGTTAGAGTAAGTCACAGCTAGTTGAGTTGGTCTAGTTCACTTAGCCTAACCTACCTTGGATATCCTAATTTGACAATTAGTCTGACTGACAGCAGTTAGTCCAACTAACCTAACTTACCTATAGTTCACCTAATTGACTAAATGACAGTTAATTTAACCTAAGTGTAGATAAATAGACCTAAGTCCAGTTAACTTGTCCTAACCATAATTAATTTGACCTAAATCTAGTAAAACTAACCTAACCTAGTCCAACACAATCCTAACTAAGGTTTATTTAAGCTAACCCTAGTGAACTAACCTAACCTACACTGACCTAACCAAGGTTAGATGTGGGTGAAGCTACGGTTAGGTTTTCTTTTCTTTTTTTTTTTAAATTTTTAATAGAAATTAGATGAGGGGTTAGTTGCCGCCGTGCCACTAGCTGAGCGGGGTTGGAGGAGGGGGATGTGGGGCTAGCAGTCAAGGGGGGAAGTGTGGAGGAGGGTGGTTGTAGGGGAGGGGTGGGAAGGGAGGGGTACCAGAGAGGCATGTGTGGCAAAGACTGCTAACAGAGGAGGGAGCTAGGGGCGGAGCCGTCGGGGTCACATAGAGGCTGGCGAAGGAGGCTAGCTTGGAGCCGAAAGGAGGGAATGTGTAGGGAAGGTGCATCGGGCACCAGATCACTTTCTCCCCAGTGGAAAGAGACAGTGCTGCCATAGGCACTAGGCGGCATAGGTGAGCAAGCACCACTACCATTAGCTTGGTCGGGCCCTTGGGCCAAGCCCTTGAGAGGGAGGGTATAGGATAGAGTTGGAGTAGGGGGTTGTGAGGGGGAGGGGCAGTGGGGGGATGGGGGTTGGTGGTGGTGGGGGTGAGGGTTAGGGTGAGGGGCCGGGGGGGGGAACATGACGAATGAAAAACTTGATGGAAATTCAAAGGGAGGAGGGAATTATCACCTACAACACTCTCCCAATTCTTTCTCAATGTAACAAGATTGTTGAGAGTGAATGGACAGTGATGGTGGCTAGGTTATCTCGCCTAAAAGAAGGGCTCGAAGCAACTTGAAGGGCTCGAAGAATCTCAAAGGGATCAAAGCAACTCGACGATGAGGATGGGATTAGGGTGGTGGTCAATGGAGAGGGAGGACGGTCTTGCATAGGGCTCGAAATAGAGAAGAGGATGGAGGCTAGATGTGGAAGAAGAAGAATGAGGGGGTGGAGTGGTTTTTTATAGGAAGGGGTTTAGGGCTAGGGTTAAATACTTGAACCTTCCCGTGCCATAACTTTTCATGGTTAGCTCGGATCGGTTTTCTGTTTTAAGAGGTGAAATGCTCAAAATTGCAAGCTCTACACATTGGTGTCCAGTAGATGGCCTGATTTGTTCTTTAAGTAATAACCCAAGGTTGATGCTTGGGGTTGATACTTTTGTTGGAAATTTTTTTAACTCTCCTAGCCCTTGAGTAATATGTTCATGATAGTTCATGGTGGTTTGTTCTTTACACATACTTGTGTATGTTTACTCGTTACTTTAGAGCTAGTATCCTGGCAAGGGTACCAAATGTTGGCTCTTTCCTGCCGCTTCCACAAAAAGACCAAGGTGTTCTAGGTATGTAGGGCTTCGAGGCTTTTTGTTACCTATAGATATATCAGAGTCGTTGTTTGGAGTATAAGTGTAGCTTAGGACCTGGGTCATATTTCAATGAGAGACGTAGGCTTAAGTGTGGTAAGAAAACATCGTGCATGTTTGTATGAAAGGAATGTGCATCATCATGGTTGGGGTAATGAAGGCTTTCGTCTCCAATGGGAGTTGAAATTTTAGAAAGAGTTTAAGGGTTAGAGGGAGGTTCGAGGTTCAAATGAGTTCAGGGTTCAAAAGAGGTTCCAAGGTTTAAAAGGAGTTTTAAGGGTTAATAGGAGGATCCAAGGTTTTGAGTAGAGTACATGGTGGAGAGCTCATCTCCCTCATAGATCACGGAGGTCAAGGGTTTAGGAGGAGCATAGGATTGGGAGAGGAAGAAGGTGTAAGTCCATGGGGGAGGAGAAGGGAGGAGGAGAAGGGAGAAGAAGGGAGGAGGAGAAGGGAGGACGAGGGGGAGAGGAGGAGTTGCAAGGTTGGAGGAAGGAGGCAAGGTTAGGACATGCTTTTGGATGTGGAGTGCAAGGGAGCATGGACACTTGCAAACAATTGCTTGGAATACCAAAGTAGAGCTCAACATGATGCCCCCAAGAGTGTGGGTTTCATTCCATTATAGGGTATTTATACAAGTTAGATATCTTCTCTCTCTACATGTATGAATTGTAAGACATGTATTCTCTCTCTCCATGTAGAACTTGCATATAGAAGTTGCATGTAGGAGTTGCAAGATGCATGTAGGAGTTGCATGTTGCATGTAGGAACTGTATATAGGACTTGCATGTAGTACTTGCATGTAGAAGTTGCATGTAGGACTTGCATGTAGGAATCGTATGTAGAACTTGCATGTAGAACATGCATGTTGGATTCCTAAGAGAGATTATTCCTACCCTTATGCAAGTACAAGAGAAGCTTTGCCACTACTCTACACACACATTTTGTGCTACGTCCATGTTGACATAGGGTCATCATGTGCTTTCCATAGCTGGGTTAGGACCTTCATCCCTCATTAGTGTAGCCACAATGGGAATTGTGTAGGGGCTGCAGTTGGTGAGGAATCTATTTATGAAACTGTGGGGTTCATAGGCTACTCGCCGGACTTCCTCGTTGTAGGGGATGTGGGAATGGGGGCCTTCGCATAGATTGAGACTACTAAAGTATGTACATCGTTAGTTAAGGTAGTTGTTCATTCACACCAATCAATTCAGCAATTTACTACCTAGCACCATGTCCTATTTAGAATGACCTATTCATCCATGGCACCTTCTGGCATAACATAAAATTGACTCGCCACGCAATGGTTATTAACCAACAAAGGGATTTTAATACAACCAATGGCAAGGGAGATTTTGTCGTTTATTGCACAAACCAGAACAGGGGTGGGTTCCAAATTTACCTTGAAAGTTAGGAGCTGAGTACACATGTTGTATGAAATCACATTGTGGCTAGCACTCGGATCAACAAAAGAGTTGGCCAAGCATATTGCTTCCCTGCACAATTGAAAATCGGCTTGCACCCTCATGGAGGAAACTATTAAAACACTATTGCGGATTGTTTGGGTAATTGCAAATGTTTCTCCTTAAAGAGTCTCTCAAAATTAGGGGAAATTCGGGTGTTTTTAGAGAATGTGCATAAAAGTTATAGTAGTAATTTATCAAAAGGCTACAATATATAGTATTTTAGGTTCTTGAAAAAAATTATTACATGGAATATAAAATATTCATTAAAAACTAGACACTCAAAATATAATGAAAAAGTATGTAATTCAGTACACTAAAAGATATTAGAACATATGAGCAAATGAAACATTATTGAATTTTCACTCCTTTTATTGAATTGGCTCTTGTGCTTGTACATACACATAATTTACCTCAAAATTTCTTGCAATTTGAATTTAACTGGCATTATTGCTTTAACATGCACATATGATGCCTCAATTTTATTAAATTTATGAAATGATCATGCTTGAAATCATGAATGTCATAAGATAAGTGAAACAATTCAAATTTTAGGTCAATACTCTAAAAGATAAGTGAAACAATTCAAATTTTAGTTCAAATTTGCACTTTTACAAGGTAAGAACCAAAATCTAAAACATAAGAAAAAAAACTAAAGTATCCATTAACAACATTGAACTTACAATATGCAGTTGTTTATCTATCTCATTGAATTCAGGGTAAGTATACTTGACTCTCCTTATGTAACACCAGTATTTAATACCAAAATAGATTGCATATGGCACAAGCTAACTGCTTTTTACATTATCCTTTGATTGTAAAACATTGAAGTTGATGTTTGACATCAAGTTAAAGATTAAAGTTGATGTCGAAGGTCAAGCTCAAGCATGAGCTTAATATTCAATTTTATTTTTTGTATCAGAATTTGATTTACAAGGAAATATTATCGATTTTCTATGGTTATATTGTAGTCAAACTAGTTGCAAAGCCAAGGGTGCAACCAGGGGTTGGAGGGGTGCATCTAGGGGTTGAGCAGCAACACAGCCAGGGGGCATAGAGGGTAGGGGCATAGGGGGCATAGGGATGTGACGATGAGTAGAGGCACATGGGGTGTAGGAGAAAATGGGGCATAGGGGTGAGTAGGGTTGCAGAGGTGCAAGGAAAGAAGGGGCACAAGGGCTTCAATGTGTTGCATCATGTTGAAGCTTCAGCTCGATGCAAAACATCAAATTGGAGCTTAGATCTGATGTAGAACATCAAGTTGAAGGTTCAATTTGATGCTTTGCATCAAGTTGAAGCCTCAACTTCATGTAAAAACATCACAATTTTCAAGCTTTAACTTGATGCGAAACATCAAATTGAAGCTCGAACTTGATATACAACATCAAGTTGATGTTTTACATCAAGTTAAATCCTAGACTTGATGTAAAACTTAAATTTTATGTTTAACATCAAGTTAAAGCTTAAATCTGATGTCCAAAATCAAGTTCGAGAATGAACATAATATTCAGTTGTAAGTTTTGTTCCTAATTTTATTTACAAGAGATATTTAAATTAGTTTTCCATGCTTATATTGTAATTGAACTAGTTGCACAGCCAAGAATTGTAACCATAGGGTGGAGGGACATAGCTAGATAGAGATCAAGGGTATAGCTAGGGGATATAGGGGGTATGGGTCTCGGGGGGTTCACCTAAAAAAATTTAGTTTACCACATGCATTCAAAAGGAGCGGTATTTTAGTCTAACTTTTTTGAAAAATTTAACAGAATTACAATAACAGGAGGGGTTTTTTAATTCAATTTCTGAAAAAAATCACTTAGTTCACAAGTAAAAAGGAGTGTTTTTATTGTGGGTGAAATTTTAGTTCAGTGGTTTTGTTAATATCCTTTGAATGCACGTGATACATAGATTTTCTTAGTAGTGCACCCCCTGAGGTATGGGTGTAGGGGCATAGGGAAATCAAGGCCCTAGGGGCACAAGTCGAGCAAGGGCACAAGGGGGTAGGTCAATGAGATCAACCCTTGCCAAACTATCTACTTCAAAATCCAAACAAGTGTTTAGATCTACAAATACATTCAACCCACTACTACTTGTGCTACTCATGTGCTCATCAAAATCAGCATCGCCAATGGTAGGCTCATCCTCACGGGTAATGGCCTCAATATCTGTATCTCCTATCTCATGATCATCCTCCATATGCTCCATATTAGTAAATGTACTATACATCACTTTGGAATGTGGCATAATAGGTATGACATGCCACCATCTATTATTATCCACCATTGGTTGATAGACAACCTAATTCAAACACAAATACAATCATGTTATTTTCCTTGCATCAAATATTTAAAAGCGAGTATTTTTATATGTGTGCACAGTACCTATTCACATTGTTGCGGTAGTACTAGTGTGTCCTTCCTAATTTGCCAAAACTTTGTGGAGTCAATAGTTACAAAGCCACTTGCATGGCGTTTGATTGTTGCATTAGGGCCTCTTTCCACCACGTCCTTAAACCACTTTACATCCAAAACATACACAAAGAAGCATCGAAAGTCAAGCTTAATAATATATTGGATTATGCCACAATAATCATCCATGGCTCCATTGGCTCCCTCAAAGCTAGCAATGATGCCGCAATCTTGTTTGTTTCTCTTATCATCAATCCGTTGTGTTCGAAAATGCTTGCCCTCACACCATATAACATTGAACATAGTGCCTACACTAAGAAAAAATCAATTAAATAAGCAATCTAAATTATTGAAAGCTCCTAACTTATGCATAACATTCTATATACCGACCTTGCTCATGCATCCCCTAGCATACTCCCATTCTTCCATTGTGATATGCATCCCCTCGTCTTTCTCTGCTTTCTCCATTTCATCAAGTAGCCAATCCACATGAATATCCTTTGGAAGTGTTCTTAGATATTGAGGGTATGGCACATGAGATCCGTGGTGTGTACGAAAGAGGGCCCTTTCTTCTTGTCTTCTTTCCTTTGCATCCTCATATCTTGTCACCCATCTTTTCATCACATCACTATTAAGCACACAATAGAGGTTGATACTATTATGCGACTCCGTGTCTATTACTTTGTTGTGTCCTTTCCCTTGAGGCACAATAGAGGTCATCCTTAGGTCTTCATCATCTCTCCATAGTCGTGGGAGAGAGCTATCCACATCAACAAGAAACTCAGAAATATATACAAGTGACTCTTGTACCAACCAACCCTTGGCCATGCTACCTTCGAGTCTTGCATTTTATCTCATGAAGCCCTTGAAGGTCTTCATGAAGCGCTCGAGGAAGAAGAACCATCGTGCATGTATAGTACCACATATAGCAATCTCATCCACCAAATGCACTATAAGATGTAGTTGGCTTGTGAGAATAGAACGTGGAAATGTCTCCTCCACTAAACAAACCACCTCCACTGACATAACTCGAGCATTCTCAAGCATGGTGGGATCTATTTCCTTTGATCTCACATATCTAGAAATGAAAAAGTACACCATATTAGCAATATGAACACCTTACATGGAGCACTGATACGCATCATATTTTGTATCATGTAAAGTACCTCACAAGCTCGCCCATCTTGTAAATACAATCTTTCACGTCCTTCGATGCACTATGTGAAATGCTAGTAGGTAGTATGAACTAAACCCACGAGGAGGTGGTTGATTAGTTGCTTATAATTATTCACTCACAAATTTGAAAGGAAAAAGATATTATGCACATAAAATACTTACTTGGAGTATCTTGTGCCAATCATGAGATTTCAAGCCATATAATTGCTCTACACCTCTTTTCTTGCTCTTTGTAAAGGCTCCCTTCAAACACCTCATGCATCCTGTGGGAGTACAAATTGTAGTAATAGCACGCTGCACCGCTGTCATCTCTGGCTTTGATAACCTCCACGGTGCACCAGGTAAGAAAACACGCTCATTTGGTCTCTCTTGTGGCCAAGCTTCATGCATCCTCCCTGTGGTACGTAGATCCTCCCTTATGCCTATGGAATCTCATGCTCATCTCGTGTCCCATTCAAATGCTCCCAAATGGTAGATGCCACATTCTTGAAGATATGCATGGGATCAAGCAGGTGATTGATCTTGAGGTGGGACCAATACGGTAAATGATAAAAGATGGAGTATCTAAACAAAATAAAGTGTTAGCGGGCAATCTTTATTTCCAGCCAATATAGCACACAATAGTTACAAACCCTTACCGGCTCATGCCAAGTGGTGCAGGAGTCGTGGAACCATCCCAAATTCTCATCCAATCTCCCGTGGTGAGTGATTGTGGGAGGACTATTCCAAGGGGCAACATATCTAGGATGATCAGATGGAAGAAATCAATGGTGATTCTCATAGATGACCTTATTCAATGCGTCTGCCCATGAGGCAACTAGTGAAGGGCCATAAACAGGACATGCATGGTAACCCGATGTAGTGAGACCTGAACAATAGACACAATTAAGAGTTGAAGGTGGGTTTAGGGTGCCACATCCTTTGCCTATTCATAATTAGAAGTGCAATGCTTACCTGAACACTCGCCATAGCCTGGGAAGTCATGCATCATCCACATCAAGACTACTTTGCAGTTGAAGTCTCGTGATGAGGGGGGCCTACTCACATCATGCACCTCGATACCTCTCCAAAGTATCTCTAGCTCGTCAATCAAAGCCTCCAAATAAACATCAGGATTCTTGATTTTATGTTTCCCTGAAATTAGAAGGGACAGCATAACATGTCCTTTCTTAATAGCCATAGAGGGTGGAAGATTATAATTCACCAATATCACTGGCCATACACTGTAAGAGGTGCTTTTGAGACCAAATGGGTTCACACCGTCCATACCAAATCCAAGTCTCAAGCTCCTAGGTTCTTCCTTGAAGCTTGGCCATGTGTCTTCAATATGCTTCCATGCAGGAGAGTCTGTGGGAGTCCTCCACTTGCCATCGGTTGATCAATGGGAGGAATGCCATGACATGAGCTCTGCAATGGTGGATTTGCACTTGAACATATGTTGGATGTGAGGGATTATGGGAAAATGTCGCAGAACCTTACGAGGCACGTCCAAAGTTTTGAGATCTGCTCTATATCTTGCCTCTCCACAAGTAGGGCACTCTCTTGCATCCTTATGTAGTCCACGAAACAAAACGCAATCATTGACACATGCATGGATGCGCTTGTAGTCTAATACTCCAAGAGAGGTCACATGTTGCCTTGCCATATCTCTTGAGGTCGGTAATTTATTCTCCCTTGGGAGCATTTTACACAATAGCCTGCACGTGAAGACCATAATTGAGGAAAAGCATTCGAGTAATTGACCCACTAGCATAATTCACCATGTTTGCAAAATAGACTTTAAAGCTTACTTGAGTAATGCATTCAAACTTGCATTGCTCCATCCATAGATGGTTTGCAAGTTTAGTAACTCAAGGGAGGCATGTAGAACAGAGAATGTGCACCCCTCAAATAGTGGAGTCGATGCTGCAGTAAAAAGATCATCCTGCTCCATCCATTGTACCAGATCAGATCTTCCAGCAGAGATCTTCCAGCATATGGAGTGATGGCAACAGGAAGCGCAGCTCGAGTTTAGCAACAGCTACAGCTGCAGCTGCACCAACTTTACCAACAATCCAAGCGTTGAGGATTCGCCCACCAACCTTCACTGAAGGCAAGCTATATGGTACGAACTACACTCTATGGAAGTTTAAAATTACTGCTATTCTAGATTCATATGAGCTTCTGGAGATAGTACTGGGGACTGACCCAGAACCATAAGGAATCCCCGACCCAGCAAAGTCGAGGAGTATGATACCTCCTAATGCCGACATTCTACGAGCTTGGAAACGTAGGAACATAAATGCTCTGTGTGCCCTAGTTACAAGTACTACTAATAGTGTTTTGCAGCATACATCTAAGGCAAGTGTGGCCTGGAACATATTGAAGAGTTGGTATGAGACGCAGAATCAGACAAGGATCCAGAACCTGGAGAGACAACGGAGGCATTCATAACCTGAATAAAAAATCTACGTGACCAGATGGCTGGTGCTGGGATACAAAAGACTAGTAAAGAGCTAGCTCCAAAGTGTCTCCAGATATGTCCACCAAGGTTTGATGGACTAGTAACAGTGCTTAACACTCAGGTGAGACTCCAACCATTGTCATTTGAGGAGTTCTGTGCTTTACTTATGGAGTAATTGAGGCTTAAAGCTCGATATGGAGGCAGCAATGGGGATGCTGCATTCTCTACCACTGTGAAAGGCAAAGGTGGTTCCTCCACCAAAGGTGAGTCCTCTACTAGTGGTAACAAAAAGAAGAAGGGCGGCAAGAAGAAGTTTCAGGGAGAATGCTTCTACTACTGCAAGAAGAAGGGCCATGTGATTGCAGATTGCCGGGTCAAGAAAGTAGATGAAAAGAATGGTACCCTAAACAAGACAGATAAGGGGAAAGAGATAGCTAACACAGCGGAAGCAAAGTTGGATCTATTTCTAGCCATTGAGGAAGAGTGTTCCTCAGTTCAAGAATCTTCAACCACTGATCCATGGGTGACTTGCAAGAAGGGTCTATATTGTTCCATGTAACCTGTTCAAGAACCCATCACCATGACGGTTGGTAAGAATGCAAAATGCCCTGTTGAGGGTATAGGTACGGTTTCATTTATTTCTGTAAATGGAGATGTTAAGAAACTATCTAATGTGTTGTATGTTCCACAAATCAAGAGAAATTTTCTATCAGTTACTTCCATAACTGACCTTGACCATGAGGTGAGGTTCAACAAGGCAGGAGAAAAATTCTAGATAGTGCAGGCAATCTTGTTGGCACAGGAGTAAGGAGGAACAACCTGTATGAGCTAAGTGCTCTTATAGCCACCACTAGAGTGGGCACAAGCAGACTTTGGCATGAAAGATTCAGCCACATTGGATTTGCAGTGCCGAAGGAGATGCAGAAGCAAGGTATGGTTGCTCACTTACTTACAATCGTAGAAATTAAAGAACCATGTGTGAAGCTTGCATGATGGGCAAGCAACAGAGAAAGGCATTCCCACAAGAAAGCAAGAATAGAGCAAGCGCTCCTCTAGAGTTGGTGCATGTTGACTTGTGTGGTAAGATGCCTACACAGGCCTTGGGGGGATCTTCCTATTTTTTATTGATTGTCGACGACTATAGTAGGAAGATGTGGGTGTACTTTCTTCACGAAAAGGACCAAGCTTTTGGTAAATTGAAAGAATGGCTACAGCTTGTTGAAAATGAAATAGGGAGAAAAGTGAAGAAAATCAAATCGGATGGTGGTGGTGAGTTCGTTTCTACAGAGTTTGGAGATTTTTGCAAGAGCAAAGGGATCAAGTGACGAGCAACGACACCACATATGCCTCAACAAAATTCCATTGTTGAATGCTAAATGTAGACCACCATGGAGATGGGGAGGTGTATGTTGAAAGGTGCTGGACTACCAAACCAGTTTTGGGCTGAGGCTGTCAATACTGCGGTTTACATCCTTAATCACTAGCTATACAAAGGCACTCAAAGGTAAAACACCACATGAGGCTTACAGTGGTAAGAAGCCATTTGTCTCCCATTTTAGAACGTTTGGGTGTGAATGCTATGTGCAGGTACTAGACAAAGAGAGAAACAAGCTACAACCAAAAGGCATCAAATGTATCTTCTTAGGCTATTGTGATGAGAAGAAAGCCTATAAGTTGTATGACCGAGAGGTAAAGAAGATCATAGTGAGCCGCAATGTGGTGTTCAGGGATCAGCCACATGCAGTGGAGGCAGAGAAGAGCTCTTCCACGTTATCATCAAGCGAAGATATAATTCACTATGGACCTGTCCTAGGAGCTATAAAGGAGGAGGAAATATCAGATGATGAAGGTATAAGTCACCAACCTATTGTTACACCACAAGAAAAGCCATTGCCACGATGGGTAAGGCAGCTCTACAACCATGATAACCAAATGCTTATGTGTGTTGAGCAACATGCAGATGGACCAAGGTAGTCTCACAGAATCAAGGAGCAAAGGAGGGCTTCTGCTCACATAGTCAATATCACCTTGATGGTTGAGATTATTGCAGAAGTAAAGGAGCCTGTGAGTTTGGAGGAAGCACTTGTAGACCGAGATTGGAAAAATGCTATGCAAGTAGAATATGATAGCATCATGAAGAATGAAACTTGGGAGCTGGTAGATCGACCACCTAACAAAAAGGTTATTGGCATCAAGTGGGTTTGCAAGGTAAAGTACATTAAGGCCGATGGGACTTTGGAAAAGTACAAAGCCAGATTGGTTGCACAAGGATTTTCGCAGGTTGAAGGGTTTGATTTTCAGGAATCTTTCACTCCGACTACTAGAATGACCACTATTCACACAGTTTATCGATGGCTTCTCATAAAAAGTGGCGAGTTTGTCAAATGGATGTTAAATCAGCATTCTTTGAATGGTGACCTCAAGGAGGAGGTGTACGTGGCTCAGCCACCTGGGTTTGAGGCCCCCCATTTTGAGAACAAGGTATGTAAGTTGAAGAAGGCTCTGTACGGGCTGAAACAGGCCCCAAGAGCATGGTACCAACAATAGATAGACAAATTCTTTCATAAATTAAACTTCAAAAGATGTGCCTCAGATGCTAACTTTGTATGTGTACAGGAAAGGTGGAAAATCTGCTATTATTGTTCTATATGTGGATGATCTCCTTATCACAGGTGACTATCAAGACATGATCCAGCAGACTAGAAAGGCGTTGAGCATAGAGTTTGAGATGATAGACTTAGGCTTGATGCACTACTTTTTGGGGATTGAAGTCTGGCAAGAGCCAGGCAAGATCTTCATCTCTCAGTAGAAATATGCAAGGGAGATCTTGGAGGCATTTGGTGTGTCCAAGTGCAAGGAGATAGCTGCATGTATGGAGGTAAATGCAAGGCTATCTATGGAGGAATATGCCTCACCACCAGCAGACATTAGGAGGTACAAGAAGTTGGTCAACAGTCTCATCTATATGTGCAATAAGAGACCGGACATCAGTTTTGCTATTGGCGTTTTGAGCAGGTTCTCCAATAAGCCCCGGTAAAATCATTGGAATGTAGGGATGCGGGTGCTCAGGTATGTGAAGGGCACTCTTGATTATGGCATCACCTATGGTGCGGGCACTTCCTTTTCTGGTCATTGTGACTCAGATTGTGCTGGAGATGTTGATTCCAGTAAATCAGTTTCTGGATATTGTTTCTCTTTAGGTTCAAGTATCTTCTCTTGAATCAATAAGAAACAACCAACAATGGCATTGTCTTCTACTGAGGCTGAATACAACGCAGCATGTTTTGCTGCTTGTGAAGTAGTGTGGCTAAGGAGGATCTTATGGCACATGGGAGTGCAAGAGGATGAGGAACTATGTTGAGGTGCGACAATCAAAGTTGCATGGCCATTGCTAAAAATCTAATGTTTCATGCACACACAAAACATATAGAGATTCAGTATCACTATGTGCATGATTTGATCGAGGACGGGATAGTGGAATTGTTCTACTGCCCAACAGAGCAAAATGGAGCAGATATCTTCACCAAGGCACTCAGGAAGGATCAGCTTCAGGGTAATCTTTAGAGATTCGGCATTGGGCCGAGAAGGTAGTTCACCTACGGGTGGACATTGAGGAAAGGTGTTAGATATGCTCAATGCTCCACCCTCCCGGTAACCACCAGTGGTCCAAGATGCTCAAGTTGTAAGGGCCCCCATATGAGGAGAAGCCATGTGTGAGCTCGGGACATTGGTTGGATCCTGACTTGCATGCCAGATGAGGTCTATCAACCAATGAGACCGTTGATGGTAGAAAGGTGATTGTGTGGGAGCCCCTGATTCTTGCTGGGGCTTGGGGGCCAGCTGGCCAGCTGGGGAGTCCCAAGGGGGCCAGTGAGATCCCTCTAGGTGATAGTATAGGGAATATTCCATGGACGACTAGTCGGTTCCACTGACTAGGTTGACTGGTCAGCTTTACCGACTAGGTTGACCGGTCGGTTCCTCTGATTACATTGATCTGACAACCACCCTCATAGCTATAAAGAGGTGACCTCCCCAGTCCATTGTACCATTCCAGTAGAGATCTTCCAGTAGTAGCTCTTCACCTAGTATTTGTCTAGATTGCCATCTAAGCTCCATTGTGGGAGTGCACAGGTTGACGGAGCCATCATCTGTACTACATCAGTATTGAAGGAAAATTTTGTTCATCTCTAATTTGCTGTGTACTCTCTATTCTTTGTTCAATTTCTGTCCCGCTACGCTATGTAATTTAACAAGAAAAGCATCTACAAATTATATGAAGATATTTGTGCAATATTGGAGTCCTATCCATAGAGGAAGATGTAGTGATGCAATACAATATGCTAATTTCTGGAACAAAGAGTGGCAATATATGGGAGATGAGGACCATTGGGAGCATGTGGATTCGATAGTATGGAGTTGGACCACAACAAAAGTTCCAAATAAAAGAAGTAAAGTCAAAATACCACAAAATGCAATCTTGAAAGCACAAGAGAATCTTCAAATGCTTGAGAATAATAGTGGGGAGGATAGTTTGTGTGTTGACAACTTCTTGGATGATTAGAGAAAGATAAAGTCCGTTTGAGCAAAATACCAATGTATGCATGGCAAAGACAAATTGTAAAGATAGGATGATCTTCTTTCATGAATTTTAATTGTACTCAGCCATTGCAATCTATTTCTTTGTACCTAGTTGTATTTTATGAAGCAAATTATAAATTTAGCCTCATGAACATTTCAATACCACCTAGGTTGAGGTGTATAAAAAGTGTTGTGCCCATCGGATATCCTTTGCATGGTAGATCGAGCATTAAATACTATTTTTGCTCTAGTGTCATGCACATCCGTAAAAAAACACGTTGCTAGGTATGTTTTCCGATCAAGCACTTATGGGATGGGTGTGCCACTTTGCATGTAAGTCGATTCCACCTAGTTGAAGGTGTGTGCAAAGTATTGTGCCCATCTGATATGCTTTGCATTGTCGAACAAGCATTAAACACTGTTTTGGCCTTAGTGTCATGCACGATCGTCAAAAAACGCGGTCCTAGATGTGTTATTCGACTAAGTACTTATGGGATGGGCACGCCACTTTGCATGTAAGTCAATAATACCTAGGTTGAGATGTGTGCAAAGTAGTGTGATGATTGCATATGCGTTGCATTGTCGATTAAGCATAAATCAGTGTTTTTGCCTTAGTGTCATGGACAACAACCAATAAAAAACATGGTCCTAGGTGTGATATTCTAAAAAGTACTTATTGAATGGGCGTTCCACTTTGCATGGAATACCATACCAGCACTTTTGAGGCATGTGCAAATTATTGTGCCCATTGGACATGGTAGATTGAGTATTAAATACCATTTTTGGCCTTGGTGTCATGTACAATGGTCAAAAAACATGATCGTAGGTGTATTTTTCAAACAAGTACTTATGGGATGGGGATGCCACTTTGCACACAAGTCAATACTGCCTAGGTTGAGGAACGTGCAAAGTCTTGTGTTCATTGGATATGCTTTGCATAGTCGATCTCACATGATACACCATTTTGTTCCTAGTGTTATGCACAATCGTCATAAAATACGTTTGGGGTGTGTTATCCGAACAAGTACTTATGAGATGGGTGCACCACTTTGTATGCAAGTCAATAAGACTAGATTGAGGCGTGTACAAAGTTTTGTGCCATTCGGAGAAATGTAGATGCGATAATATTAGAAAATTCTCGATATGTGTATATGTGTGTGTGTGTGGCAAACAATTTTGATACAAAGTAAACACCTAGTGCACAAATTATGCACTTCATACCTTGAGTAAATAAGCTTGTTGATGAGGATAAATATGCCCTTGAATAAAAGCATACTTGTTGTATGATCACAATAGGATCTCTTTGACACCTGTGATTTTGCCCACATGTAAGTTTGCAAATAGTATAAAAAATCATATAATAATATATTAATAGTTTGCAAATGTGTATAGCAAGTGAGTAATGGGAAGTGGAAGTGGGAGTGAGGAGGGAGGAGTGGAATGGGAGAGGGAAGTAATAGGGGTGTATGATAATAAGTATAAAAAATAGTATAATAATATATTAATAGTTTTCAAATGGCAAGTGAGTAATGGGAAGTGGAAGTGAGAGTGGGGAGGGAAGAATGGAATGGGAGAGGGGAAGGTAATAGGGAAGTAGGATAATAAGGGAGTGAAATGAGTGAGGGAGTTAATAGGGGATGAAAAAGAGGAGGGTGAGATAGGGAAATATGGAATTTTGGGAAATGGGAGGAGTATGGGACATGGTGGAAATGTGGGATGGGAGTGGTGGCAATGGGGAGGAAGAAGAAATGGATGGATGGGGGGAGGGCTAATGGAAGATTGGGATGAGGGATGGGGGTCCAATGGGAGAGGGGGAGTAATGGGAGCCAATGGGAGAGAGGATAAATGAAAAGCCAATAGGAGAGAGGGGAAGAATGGAAAGCCAATAGGAGAGGAGGAGGAAAACCTAATTTTTCTTATATATAGTCTTCCTTCTTCATTCATTCTCCCCTCATTTCATTCATTGAAGCAAGAAAGCAAGGACGATCAAGAGAGCAAGGAAGGAAGAGCAAGAAAGCAAGAAAGAGCAAACTTACAAACTTTTTCCAGGTACTTGCAAATTTTTTTGATAAATTCTTTTTCTAGAATTTTTTTTAAAATTTGAAGAGAGAGGAACTAGAGAGAGAAAGGTTCAGGGGAGGAGAAGAAGAGGATGGAGGGGCTGGAGGGAAGGGAGGAGGAAGGGAGGGAGAGGCTGGGGCTAAGTAGAGGGAGGAAAGGAGGAGGGAAAGGGGGCGGGGGGGGAAGGGGGAGACTGGGTCTCCCCTGGAGGGGGGAAGGGGGGAGGGGAGGGGGGGCTGGCAGAAGGGGAGGAGGGGGGGGGGGACTGGCAGGCGGGAAGGGTGGAGGGGGGGGCTAGCAGTGGGGAGGGGGGGGAAGGGGGGGCGGAGGTGAAGGGGGGGGGAGAGGGAAGGGGGTGAGAGGGGCTGGGGGCCGCAGCCGCCAGCCCGGGGGAAGGGGGGAGGAGGGGTGGGGAAAAGGGGGGGGGCCTGGGGGAAGGGCTGAGAGGGGGGTTGGGGGGCTGGCAGCCACGGCCTCCAGCTCGGGGGCAGGGAGGGGGGTGGGTGGGGGGGAAGGGGGTGGGAGGGGTGAAGGGGATGGAGGGCTGAGAGGGGGGGCGGGGGGGGCTGGGGGGCTGGCGGCCACGGCCGCCAGCTCGAGGGCAGGGAGGGGGGTGGGTGGGGGGGAAGGGGGTGGGAGGGGTGAAGGGGGTGAGGGGGGGGGGGCTGGCAGCCGCGGCCGCCAGCCCGAGGGAAGGGGGGGGAAGGGGGGGTGGGGAAGAGGGGGGGAGGGCTAAGAGGGGGGGGCTGGGGGGCCACGAAGGGGGGGTGGGGAAGAGGGGGGGGGAGGGCTGAGAGGGGGGGGCTTGGCGGCCGCGACCGCCAACCTAGGGGAAGGGGGGGGAGAGGGGGCGGGGAAGGGGGGTGGCGGGGGTGAAGGGGGGGAGGGGGGTGCGAGAGGGGGGGGGGCTGGGGGCCGCGAAGGGGGGGTGGGGAAGAGGGGTGCGAGAGGGCTGAGAGGGGGGGGGCTGGGCGGCTACGAAGGGGGGTGGGGAAGAGGGGTGCGAGAGGGGGGGCTGGCGACCACCAGCCCAGGGGCCGCAAAGGGGGGGTGGGGAAGAGGGGGGGGAGGGCTGAGAGGGGGGGGGCTAGCAGCCACAGCCGCCAGCCCGAGGGAAGGGGGGAGGGGGGGGGAGAGGGGGCAGGGAAGGGGTGTGGCAAGGGTGAAGGGGGGGAGGGGGGTGCGAGAGGGGGGGGGGCTAAGGGGCCGCCACAAAGGGGGGGTGGGGAAGGGGGGGTGGGAAGAGGGGTGCGAGAGGGGGGGGCTGGCGGCCATGGCCGCCAGCCCGGGGGCCGCAAAGAGGGGGTGGGGAAGAGGGGGTGGGGAGGGCTGAGAGGGGGGGGGCTGGGCAGCCGCGAAGGGGGGGTGGGGAAGAGGGGTGCGAGGGGGGGGGCTGGCGGCCGCGGCCGCCAGCCCGGGGGCCGCGAAGGGGGGGTGGGGAAGAGGGGGGGGAGGGCTGAAAGGGGGTAGTGGGGGAAAGGGGGTAGGGGAGGAAGGGGGTGGGGGGGGGGGGGGGGGGGGGGGGTTGGCAGCCACAGCCCTGGGGAAGGGGGGAAGGGGGTGTGGAGGGGTAAGGGGTTGGGATGGGGCCGAGGGAAAGGGGGTAGGGGGGAAAGGGGGTGGGACGGGGGCGGGGGGGAAAGGGGGTAGGGGAGGAAGGGGGTGGGACGGGGGCGAGGGGGAAAGGGGGTAGGGGGGGGCAAGAGGGGGAAGGGGAGGGGGGGAGCGAGAGGGGAGGGGTCGAGGGGGGAGTGGTTTTGGCGGCGGAGGGAGGGGAGGGGAGGGGAGGAGGGGAGGGCGGGGGGTCGAGGGAGGGAGGAGTTTTGATGACGGAGGGAGGGAAGGGGAGGGGAAGGGAGGGGAGGAGGGAGGGAGGAGTTTTGGCGGCGGAGGGAGGGGAGGGGAGGGGAAGGGAGGGGAGGGGAGGAGGGGAGGGCGGGGGTCGAGGGAGGGAGGGAGGGAGGGGAGAGGAAGGAGAGAGAGGAGAGAGAGAGGGAGAGGAGAGGAGGGAGCAAAAGGAGAGAGAGGGGAGAGGAGGATTTGACTTACTATCATGAGCAAGAGCGACAAATAAGATTTGACTTACGAGAAGAATGAAAAGGACTTACGAGAAGAAAGTATCGAGAAGAATATTGAAGAAAGTATCAAGAAGAATGTTGAACACAAATTTGAATTCAAAAGGAGAAGAATGAAAAGGACTTACGAGAAGAATGTTGAAGAAAGCATCAAGAAGAATGTTGAACACAAATTTGAATTCAAAAGGAATGTACGAGAAGAAAGTATGAGAAGAATGTTGAACACAAATTTGAATTCAAATTTATGCGTAGGAGGAGTGGGCTAGTTTTTCTTATATATACTTTTCTTTCCATTCATTCATTCTAACTCTCTCCTCATTTCATTGAAGCAACCAAGAGCGAAAGAGAAAGGATAAGCGGAGCCTTACTTTTTTCACTTTTTCCAAGTACTTGCATTCTTTTTCATTCGTCTTGTAATTCTTTTTCTTTACTTACAATTCTTTTTCAATTAGTTTCTTGTTAAAGTTTTTGAGTTCTATTTCTTAAAATTCGTCTTGTAATTCTTTTCTTTACTTATAATTCTTTTTCAATTAGTTTATTGTTAAAGTTTTTGAGGAGGGGGGTCTTTGAGAAGACATTACAATTCTTTTTAAATTAGTTTCTTATTTGAGTTTTTGAGTTCTATTTTAATTAGTTTTTTATTTATATTTGAGTTTGTAAATTTGAGAAATGAGGGAATAGGGAGGGAGAGAAAGAGAGAGGAGAGAGGAGAGAGGGAAAGAGAGAAATTAAGAGAGAGAAGAGGGGCTCTTAGCGGCTATGGCTGCCAAGAGAGAGGGAGAGAGGGAGAGAAAGAGAGAGATTCACAGAGAGAAGAGGGGCTCCTTAAATGAGAGAGAAGAGTAGGGAGGGAAAGAAAGAGAGAGGAGAGAGGCAGAGAGAGATTAAGAGAGAGAAGAGGGTCTCCTGGGGGCCGAGGCTACTTGAGGGAGGGAGAGAGTAGGGAGAGAGAGGGAGAGAGAGAGAAAGAGAGAGAGAGGGAGAGAGAGAGAAAGAGAGAGAGAGGGAAAGAGAGAGAGGGAGAGAGAGAGAAAGAGAGATAGGGAGAGAGAGGGATTAAATTAGTTTCTTATTTGAGTTTTTGAGTTCTATTTTAATTAGTTTTTTATTTATATTTGAGTTTGTAAATTTGAGAAATGAGAGAATAGGGAGGGAGAGAAAGAGAGAGGAGAGAGGAGAGAGGGAAAGAGAGAAATTAAGAGAGAGAAGAGGGGCTCTTGGCAGCTATGGCTGCCAAGAGAGAGGGAGAGAGGGAGAGAGAGAGAGAGATTCATAGAGAGAAGAGGGGCTCCTTAAATGAGAGAGAAGAGTAGGGAGGGAAAGAAAGAGAGAGGAGAGAGGGGGAGAGAGATTAAGAGAGAGAAGAGGGTCTCCTGGGAGTCATGGCTGCTTGAGGGAGGGAGAGAGTAGGGAGAGAGAGAGAAAGAGAGAGAGGGAGAGAGAGGGAGAGAGAGAAAGAGAGAGAGAGAGGGAAAGAGAGAGAGGGAGAGAGAGAGAAAGAGAGAGAGGGAGAGAGAGGGAGAGAGAGAGATGTTTATCAAAATGAAACGTGGCGAGAGGAGAGAGGGAAAGAGAGAAATTAAGAGAGAGAAGAGGGGCTCTTCGGGGCCGTGGCCGCCAAAGGGAGAGAGAGAATGAGAAATGAGAGAGAAGAGTAGGGAGGGAGAGAGAGAAGAGAGTCTCCTCACAGCAATGAGAGAGAAAAGTAGGGAGGGAAAGAAAGAGAGGGAGGGAGAGGGAGAGAGAGAGAGAGAGAAGAGAAGAGGGAGACTTAGGGAGAGAGAAATAGAGAGAGAGAGAGAGAGAGAGAGAGAGAGAGAGAGAGAGAGAAAGAGAGAGAGGGAGAGAGAGCGAATGAAACTTCTCTGCTAGAAGAGTAGGGAGGGAAAGAAAGAGAGGGAGGGAGAGGGAGACAGAGAGAGAGAGAGAGAAGAGAAGAGGGAGACTTAGGGAGAGAGAAAGAGAGAGAGGGAGATAGAGAGAGAGAGAGAGAGAGAGAGAGAGAGAGAGAGAGAGGGAGAGAGAGGGAGGAATGAAACTTCTGTGCTAGAGGGAGGGAGAGGGAGAGAGAGAATAAGTGGGATGAGGATAGAGAGGAAAACACATAAGAGTTGTCAGAGAGAGAGAGAGAGATTAAGAGAGAGAATGAGGTGTCTTGACTATGGCTACAGAGAGATTTAGGAGTCGAGAGAGAGAGAGAGAAAGTAAAGAGAGTTTTATATATTTACATGTTTTATATTATACTTTTAAAAATTTATAAAAGAGTGAATTTATGGTTTGTTTTGAAGGTGAGATAATATTTTTATATATATTCATCTTTTAAATTGAAAAATGTTAACTTTTCTTTAGATACTTATTCTTCATTTATCTCACATGCAGGTTTAGCCTCTACATCACAACCCCTTCTTTTGCATAATTAAGCCTCTTAAACCCCAACACATTAAAATGAACACAGAAAAAGAAATTATTTATTGCTTTTCTTCACTTCGACGGTTGGTTTAGCATAGTTTAGCATAGATTAGATTGCCTTAGAGGAGAGACAATTCTCCAAGTTGCCAATCGAAGCCATGCTCGAATTTTTCTAACTAGTTCCTAATCGTTGTCAGTCCCTTCGCTCACATGCCGTTTAACACTCATAACATGCTATTAAATAAGACCTTTGACCATTTACCAAGAAGTTTATTAGTGGGTAGATTGCATGAGTAGATATCAGTGGACAGATTACATATATCAGTGGACAAATTACATGTCATGGGACATATTGGAGCTTGATGATTATTGGTTATTTTTATTGCATTGGTATAAATATTTAAGCTCCTTTATTGTCATAAAAACCCTTGTAAAGCCTTCTATGCTATTTTTTACATTTATTGTCATATGAAGTGCCTTGTAATAAACACGACCATCCCGACCATTCACTATTTAACAAGTATCAGTGGGATGCATAAGTGGATATCATGGGGCTGCATAAGTGGATATCAGTGGAACAGTTTTTAGTGGATAGATTGCATCAGTTGGGTATCAGTGCACAGATATCAATGGATGGACAGATTACATGTCATCACGAAGATTGAAGCTTTATGACTAGAGGTCAAATCAATGGATGGACAGATTACATGTCTTCACGAAGATTGAAGCTTTATCACTAGATGACATTTTATATTACTTGTAAAGCTTTATTGGCTAATTTTTTTACATTTGTACAAATATTTAAGCCTTGTAAAGCCTTTTAGGCTATTTCCCACATTTATTGCCATATGAAGCCTTGTAAAGCCTTTTGGACTATTTCCCACATTTATTGTATCAAGGGTTGTATATTGTACTTTACTTGTATGTATCTAAATTCTTCATTATCTTTTCTTGTAGGATTATGGAGCAATCAACTAATGTCATGGCTATCCTAAATGACTCTGAGATCAGAGAATGGGTTTCTGATGTCACTTTGAATTTCAAAGGAAAGGAATATAGCCCCAATGGCTTTTGTAGGTGGACTCAATATCACATGGGCAGAAGAGCTTGGATTCTTCATCAAAAGGAAAAGAGACTCTTTCTACTTATGTCAAAAAGGGAGTTCAATGGTGTTGAAGATCCATGGGATGCTACTTTCTTCAAAAAAGATATGACTTCAAGCCTTGTGGTAGGCATAATAATACAGCAAAAAGACACCTTTGTGGATATTTTAACAAAGAGTTCAGATCCTAAAGTTGGTGGTATTCATTTTATTGTGTCAAGGAGAGACTCAAAGACCTTTGTGATGCCTCCTCCTCAACCATCAAAGTTTCTAGAGCTGCAAAGTGCATTGGAGAGTCTTTCATATACTTGGGAGCAATTTCCTAGTGTGGTGGCAAAAAGGATACATGCAAAGATAATGTTTGAGTACTTTCAGGATGCAGAATATGCTCCTCATATTCAAGGATCTTCACATGAAGGAGATCAAAAAGCTCAGACTTCGATGCAGGGACAAGAAGAACAGGCACACTGTCACAAACGTGTAGAACATGAGCACAAACTTCTAGAGCAAGAAATGGTGGATGTAACTAAGGATGATGAAAAACAAGCCTTGAGTGCACGAGAATTAAAAAAAATTGAAGAAGATCAAGGTGGATCCACTGCAGTTATACTAGAAGCTCTTGCTAGCAAACCACGACGTGAAATGCAAAAGGCTAGTACTGCAAGAGCCACGGTTCCAAGCAGTAAAAAAAGACATCGTCCCACTATACAGAAAGATGAAGAAGACTCAGAACCCGAGGCTAAAGATGATCAGGATGAACTCACATCAATCAAAAATCTTAATCTGCGTCTTAATGAAGCAGTTACAGATGATGATGTGGGATATATCTGGGGTCAAAGGACGTGGTTTGTGAATGCCAAAGATGTGGAAGCTGTAGGTGTCTTTACTAATAGCCAAAGCCTTGATATATCCTATGCAATGCAAATATACGAGGCTTTGAGAGATGGTAAGAAACCTGTGGCAAGCAATGTGGTCTTGCGCCCAATAATGTTTTGTCCAACTAAAAATAGTTTTCTGGATCAAATAACATTTACAGGGCCTACACATTTCGAGGAAACCTTCAGTTGATTCTTTAAAGACACTCTTAAAAATATTCCACATGAACAAGGCGAAGAGGCACAAGGTCAAAATATGCTAAAGGAAGTAAAGAAGGAATTCCTCCTTCATTGCAGATTCCAGCCCATTGATGGTCAACATTGGGCTTATGCTTGTAATCAGATCACAAGGGAAGCAAAGGAGGGCAAAAGACTCACTCCAGAACAATTTGCAAAGATAAGTTCATTCCATTATTATCCTGCAACAACCTGTATATTCAAGCATGAGGTCAAGTATTTGATTGAGTCCGAAAGACTTAATCATTATGTCCATGGAAAGCGTAAGATATCCTCAACATCAGAGGTCTTACAGAAGGCAAGGGTTATATGGACAACATTTGGTTCTCCAAATCCTGATTTGAAGTGAAAGGTCACAAAAGCAGACGCCGACACACTCACGAACTTCTATACTTCTTTGAGTGCAGTTGTGCCTAGGGGAACTCAAGAGCGAGAAGAAAGTATGACAAGCCTTAAGGTGGTGAGGGACAGATATGCCGACTACACTTCTATCATATTTCGTCCTGTTGAAGTGTTTAATGAGATGCTTGAAACGTGCATTGCTTGTGAGCGTGGACAGTTGACCTATGAAGCTCCTTTGTTTATCTCCGGCAAGTCAAAGGTAATGGATAAGAAGGAGTTGACAGCAAGGATGTAGAGGCCTATAAAGTACTTACCTGATAAGTATGCATCCATGGCAGCACAAAAAAATTTAAAGAAAGAATGGTTTTTTGGAAAAAAAGACAAAGACCACTGCATGGAAGAATGCATCAATGTACAGGGCGTGATGCAGTGCATAGTGCCATTAAGTATTTGCTATCAGAGAAACAAATTCCACTTACTCATTGTAACATTGACTATAATGTGGTGAAGCATATAGCTTCTTTGTCAACACCCAAGGTAAAGCTATGGGCAAACAGGTGGATTAAAAAGGATGAAGATGGGTCAGAAATAGTAACCTCTTATATGAGAAAAGAAATCCCACAATAGGTGGTTGCATATGTGGAAAGATTAATGAGCGAGATAAGGATGCCAACAGATATGCACCAAAGCTTTCAATTCAATGTAGAGGTTACAGCAGAGTCTGGAAAGCTTGTGAACTTCAAGGGAGTCTCAGAAGATGACTTCTTCAAGAATGAGTCAGCATGGGATAAGCCACAACTATTCTTTATCAATGAAGTTTCTAGCGATGATATCCATAACTTCATTGATAGAATAGTATATACCACCATTAGCAAAGTGGCAATTTGCAACATTGTCATTTTTGTTGATAAAAAAGACAAAGAAGCCATGCAGGTTACTCTAGAGCAAGCATATTCATCAGATTTGAAGATCTATAGTGGTGTTTATGCAGCAAAGAGAGGCAAGAGAGAATGTGGCATAGCGATTCAATCTCTTGAATCATTCTTTTTGTGTATGCGGAGTCCCAACCCTGATCACTCCTTACAAAAGAACATAAGAGGGAATTCAAATAATTTGAGATTGATGCTAGAAGAGCAAGATATTCCCAAGTCCATACATTATCAAAAAAACAACTATGGAAGTCCTGCAAAAAGTGGGAGTCTCTTGCTTACCATGATGGAGAATTTGCTACCGGCAGGTTGGGAGGTCACCTTATGCAAGGTGGGATATTTATTTAAGGATCTCCTCAGAAAAGACAACTCCACAAATATTATTGAAAATAAGCATTTCATGGCTTATTTCCAGCTTTAAGTAGATCTAACCATAGGCTATGAAAAAGAGATAGACCACAAGGACACCGATAACATGGATGATTACCTTGAAGATCATAATGTCCCAGTTAATGATGATGAAAAGATGGACTTACATGACCCCTTCACAGAGAGGTTGGTGGATGAAGACAAACATGATGATGCCTTATTTGATAATTGTGGCTCACAGGTTATGAAAAAAGGCCACTACGACAATACTTAGCGGTATGAACTCTCTATTTCTCAACTAAATACAATTTTTTAAATAAGATTTAAATTTAAAGATAATGAATCTAATCTCTCATATTTGTTTACAAGCAATAGAGGGAGAAGAAATGGATGAAGTCAATACGGAGGCACTCCCTTCTACTTCAACAATGCAACCACCTCTAAATTTGATTGAAGAATCAAATTTAGCTGCATTGGATAAAATGGAGAGCTCATTTGAAGTTAGGATCGTTTTGAAACGAGAACTTCAGTATTTGAACTTTGGTAGAGAGGAGGTTTCAATCCTGTCCAATCCTTTAAAAGAGGTTAATGACAATGTTATCTTGGCCATTCTCAGGTAATGTTTGTTTATTTGTTGCTACTTCAATGAGCTAACATTTGTTTATTTATTCACAGTGTAGTTATATATCAGTTTCCTAGTGCAGAATGCAAATCAATTCTATGAGCTAATGTTTGTTTATTTTTTGGTGCAGTGTAGTTATTTCTCAGCTTCCTAGTGCAGCTTCCTAGTGCAGTGCAGCATCGTGTCTACATGCTCGATGCTCTCCTTTCTTCTATTCTTATCTCTCCTCAAAAGACTATAGAAGATGTTTGTACCTGGTTAAGCCCTTTGAATTTAGATGGGGTGCGAGTCATCTTAATGCCTTATCATGAGGCGGAAGTATCAACTCTAACCTTATTTTTACTATTTCTTTGGCAAGTTTGTGTAAAACAATAATCATTTTTATTCTAGTCGTGTAGCTCACATTGGAGTCTGATCTTCTGGGACCTTGAACTCAACCGTTTATGGTTTGTGAATTCAATAGAAGGCTATCATGCCAACTCCCCAAGGTAATTATTCTCTTAATATTTTTGATACTTTCTTATTTTATATCTTATGATCATGACATATTAATATATTTAATATGTCATGATGGACAATGCTACATATCGGCTAGTATCTACTGTCAGAACAACCATGGAGCAACAAGATCAAGTAGAATTCAAAAGACATTTGCCAGTGGAGCAAAAAGATGGACACAGCTCTAGGTGGAGAGTTGCCTACAACTGCATGTTGTTTCTTAGAGAGATTTTTGATTTGGAGTTACCAGTCAAAATGGAATCATATACAGAAGCCGATCTCCTAGCATTTCGGGCTAAGAGTATTCAGCATCTAATTACTACCATTGGGAAACAACCTGAAAATATGACTACATTGCAGCATGTATAAAACCTTATCTTTATACTTGTATGCTTGTTCAAGCCTTTAATTGGGATGTGTAAATCTCATAACTTTTTTATATTTTCCTCCAAGAGGAGAAGAGACTGAGTCTAATGAAAGCATTCTATCTTTATACTTATATGATTATTTAAACCATTATTTTTATTTGGGATGTGTAAATCTCATAATTTTTTAAAATTTTCCTCGAAGAGGAGGAGAGACTCACTCTAATGAAAGCATGTATGAAACCTTTTTAAATTTTTGCTCCGAGCAGAGGAGAGACTCACTCTAATGAAAGCATGTATGAAACCTTATCTGCTTGTTTAAGCCTTTATTTGGGATGTGTACATCGCATAACTTTTTTATATTTTTATGGCAGAAGGAGGATGTGGAGGACATAGTAAGTGAAGAAGAATACAATGTAGACTACTCTCTCAATAAGATGAGTCATGAAAATATGAATCTATTAGAGCATATTGGAAGTTCATTCACCACTATGTTGTTAATTCGACAACAACCTCATTTTTTTGAATTTGGTGAAGAAGAGATTTCAATCCTCTTGAATCCTAAGAAAGAGGTTAATGTTAAAGTCATTACAACCATCCTCAGGTTTGATGCAGCCTTTTCCTTGGCTTTATACTTTGCTTATTTTGATTAAACCCAAGAAGCTAATACTTTTTTTTTTTATATAGTAATGTTATAGCAAATTTTCCGCAAAATATACAAAGCGTTTCATATATGCTCGATCCTCATATTTCGGAAGTGCTTAGCAACAAAGAAGAAACCATAGAGGATGTTTGCAAGTGGTTGAAGCACGTTCCTATGAATGATGCACGAGTTATTTTTACAGCATATTATGAGAAGTAAGCATCAAACCCTACTTGTTTTTTCTATTGCATTGCTAGAATTGTCTCAAACATAGTAATTATTCTTTATTGATAATGCATCTCACATTGGAGTCTGGTAGTCGTGGACATCCTTGCGAAGAAGTGCTTCTTTGCTAACTCAATGGCATCCATCCATGGCAATGTGTTAGAGTAAGTATAGACTACACTTGTTGTCACTTCTTGACATGTAGATTGATATGCAATGCACATATTCACTGTTGTTATATGTTTTGATGTGCAGATCAGCTCGAAAGTTAGTAGGTGGGCTATTGACATAGTAATGCGGCAATGTGACTTGGCACAACAAATAGAGTATATAACATGTCAGGTATCACATCAAGAGAATAGCCACATCTATAATTGTGGGTGGAGGGTGGGCTACAATTGCTTTTTGGTACTTGGTCAAATTTTTGAGATACAAAATGACACCACACTGTCAACATATACGGATTTGCATCTCTATGCATTTATAACATGTACCATTCAAGCAATCATTGATTGCGAAATGAATGCCGTCAAAGAGTCAAAGAGGATAGAAGACCTCAACTCTACAAACATGGCTTCATTGGAAGAATTGGGAAGCTCTTTTAATGTTAGGGTTATGATTCAACATAGACCTCAGTATCTTGAATTTGGGGGAGAGGAGATTTCAATTCTCTCTAGAGCTTCAAATGAGGTCAATAACAACGTTATGATGGCCATTCTCAAGTTTGATACAAACTTTTTCTCTGCTTGATAATTCAATATTTTGATTAAATCTAATAAGCTAATATTCATCTATTTGTTGGTGCAGTATAGTTATCTCACGATTTGGCAGAGCCGTACAAAACCGTGTGTATATGTTGGATTCCCTCCTTTCTCCTATACTTAGCGATAGCAGAAAGACAATAGCCGATGTTTGTAAATTGTTACAGCCTTTACATTTACATGGCATGCGAGTCCTATTTATGGCATATCATGAGATGTATCATGGCAACCTTTATTTTCATCTTATACTGGCAACATTGTGTTAAATAATAATGGTTCTTAATTATTCGTGTAGGGAACATTGGAGTCTGGTGGTTTGGGACCTTGAAGACAACTATTGTTGGTTTGTTAACTCGATTGTAGGCTTTCATGGCTCAGTGCAAATGTATGTATTCTATTAATCTGTTGTTACTTCTATATTATGTACCTTATGTAATAGAGACACTAAGTTTTTTTAATATGTCATGATGAGCAGGTCGATTGAGAAGTTGGTATTTGCTATCAGAGAAACAAGACAGTACAAAGACTCGGTAGACTTCCAAAAGCATGTAGTAGTAGAGCAGGAAGATGGGCATAGTTGTGGGTGGAGAGTTGCCTACAACTGCATGTTGATTTTCAAAGAAATTTTCTCACTTAAGCCACAGATCTCATCGGAAGACTCTTTGGAGCTCAAATATTCAGAGAAGGATATACAATTGTTTAGGGCTGAAATCATTCGAGACCTAATTGCTGCCATTAGAATACAACGTGCAACTGAAGCAATATCAGAGCTTGCATTTAAGGAAGAGGAGACTGAGTCTACTATGAAAGCACTGCACACTACAGAAGAAGTAGAGACCCAGTGTACACCTACAGCACCACACCCTCCACTGGAAGCATCAGAAGAGTTGCCACATCCTCCGCTTGCATTTAAGGAAGTGGATACTGAGTCTACTCCGAAAGCACTACATACTACAGAAGATGTAGAGACTGAGTGTACATCTAGAGCACCACAGCCTCCATTGGAAGCATTAAAAGAGTTGCCACAATCTCCACTAGAAGCATCAGAAGAGTTGTGATGCATGTATGATGTTGTGTTTGTAGTTTTTGTTGATTATACACCATGTGATGATGTAATATTTGTAATATATTTCTTCATGCACACAATTTTATGATATGAATGTGTGATGATGTGATTATTTGGAAATAAATCCTTGTGTGATGAGAATTTTGATATGAATATGTGATGATGTAATATTTGTAATATATTTCTTCATGCACACAATTTTATGATATGAATGTGTGATGATGTGATTATTTGGAAATAAATCCTTGTGTGATGAGAATTTTGATATGAATATGTGATGATGTAATATTTGTAATATATTTCTTCATGCACACAATTTTATGATATGAATGTGTGATGATGTGATTATTTGGAAATAAATCCTTGTGTGATGAGAATTTTATTCAGTTGGACAGTCTCTACTCACTTAAAGTAGAGCATTCCCAATGCTTCTCTCACTTTATTCCAACCCTTATCCTTATCATCTCCACTCACTTAAAGTAGAGCATTCCCAATGCTTCTCTCACTTTATTCCAACCCTTATCCTTATCATATCGCTCTCTCTCTCTCTCACTTGTAATATATTTCACTCGCAAGTATCAATTCCCAATGCTCCACTCACTTAAAGTATAGCATTCCCAATCCTCTGCAAAATTTTATTCAGTTGGACAATCTCCACTCACTTAAAGTAGAGCATTACCAATGCTTCTCTCACTTTATTCCAACCCTTATCCTTATCATAGTGAACACATCGTGCCTCTCACTTTATTCCAACCCTTATCCTTATCATAGTGAACACATCATGCCTTAGTGCACTTGTATTCTTCCATCCTAGTCCTTCCACAAACACTCTCTTATTTCTTACATCCTAGTCCTTCTGAGTAACTTGTATTCTTCTATCCTAGTCCTTCCACAAACACTCTCTTCTTTCATCCATCCTGATAACTTGTATTCTTCTATCCTAGTTCTTCCACAAACACTCTCTTCTTTCATCCATCCTAGTGCTTCTCATTAACTTGTATTCTTCCATTCTAGTCCTTCCACAGACACTCTCTTCTTTCTTGCATCGTAGTCCATCTCCCTTTCTTTATCATCTCCCCACCCATGGATGTCCTTGGCATTGTCGAAGACGTGGAGTTCGGAATTAACAATCTCAAAGAATGGATTGTTGACCAAGGAGCACAGAGAGAGGCCAGAATTCGACAAGGTTCTCCTTTGACACACATGGAGAGAGAGGAATTTGATGCACAAAGGCACGCAGAGAGGGAGGAGACTCTCAAGATAGCAGAGAGTGAAAGACTTTTAAGACGTATGATAAAAGCACGACAAGATCTCTTAGACTTCTTAAGTAACCTGCGTTATTACAGCTCTCGTCATGGGCGATTTGATGTGGATGCTAAGAGAACAGTAAGAGCCTCTCAGAGAAATTATAAAGAAACAATTCGTGATTGCTTAAATTTCTTCTTTGCATGTAATTATGTTGAGGATACAGCTATGGAGGTAGTGAAAGATTGGGTTGTTGAGAAGATAAGAGAGACCAATGATGAGATCTTCTAGACTTTGGGTGATTAAGAAGATAAGAGAGACTGTATTAAGGTGTTTTTTGACACCATATGGCTTTGAGTTATATGATCTACTTCTTGTACAAATGTGATGTGCTCTTTTTGAAATGTACTCTAGTTTTAATAACATGTCATGCCATTTTTTCTAATTTGATTTTTTAAAATCTTACTTTTTGTCTCTTTTAACAATGTGATGTCCTCTATTTTTAATGTACTCTAGTTTTAATAACATCTCACGTCATTTTTTCTAATTTGATTTTTTAAAATCTTCCTTTTTTACTCAATGTTTTGTTTTATAAGAGCCTCTTTTTTTTTAATGTTTTATCCAAAATTATCTCACAAAATGAATTTGGACAGTGCACGAGTCCAAAATTAATGAAATAGGTGCTTGTAGTAAGGTTGGCCGGTTCTTGGCGACAAGTTGGTGGTGTTCTAGAGTGGGTTTCTCCCACAGAGCTTGTGGCAGCTTCTGTGATGGCGTTTTGTTCATGTGTTTCCTTGCAGGCTATATGGAAGCGTAGTTAATTGCCAGTGTGTAATCTGAGGAGTGTGTTGGTGGGATTCATCTACGTGAAGTTTTTCTAGAGCAAGTTCTACACTGGGTTCATGAGGAGGGGACAGTTTTGCTTATGGTTGCAAAAGAATCCTCCAGGGTGGCTACGTGGTTATTCATTGGGTCCTATTAATGGTGATTGCCGGCAGCTCTCTTCTCATGGATTGTAAATAGGTATTAGTGTTGGCCGAGTGGGATAAGAAGAGCATTTCAGAAGGCAACGATAAGATTGAAGGAGGCAACTTACTGGCTAGCAATTCTGCGGTGATTTTTGTGAAGAAGATATGGTTCGTTTGCAGTCAGGATATACACATATGTTGATCCCATGAAAATGGAAAGTTTTTGGGTTATAAGGAGTACTGTTCTACGAGCCCACAACAACATACATTTGAAAGATGGACCATATATGGTGATGTGTGTCAAGTGGCTCATTTATTAAATTTAGTAGTGCAGAAGTTTGATTTATCTACAAGATAAGCTTTGTCCTAAGGCTTCAATCCGTGAAGATAATCACAAAGCAGTTCGTGTAAAGGTTTAAGGTCCCATTCTGGCTTTATTGGCATCCAATTGACCTCCTTTGGCAAGCAAGGTCCTGTCTGATCCTGCAGGGGGTTTTATCTACATGATCATGGTTGCTTGGAGGTTGTGATCTCTACACATTTCATCTTTGTATCTTCTACAATTATTGGTGGCTATCAATATATGGTGTTTCTTAGTATTTTTCAGTTCATGATGTTTTGAATTCATCTTGAGAGTGTGTTTCCTCTCGATGTGTTTGCAAAACATGACTGTTGTATAAGGGCATTTCGTTGTAGCTCTGCCAATCTCATCAGCACGTTATGCCTGCCATGTTCAAGGAGTTGGGGGATATGATCAATATGGCTAACAATATGAATTTTAGTGATAGATACGCCTGGATGAAAAGGTCCCTACATCTCGCACAGTATATCATGGATGATACCTTCACACAACTGGGAGCAGGAGTCTTTAATTCAATAGGTTATACACATAAACTACTCTCCTAGCAACAACATTTGAAGCTAGAGTTTGAGAAATCCCAAGCAGCACAGTAGTGCACCTCAGAGGTGACACTTCGGCAGCATGAAGAGGGCTGGAAAAAATAGGACTCAACTATCCATGAGCAGCACATCGCTTGGAATATTGAGCGGGCTGCTTGCCACCTCATTCACAAGCAGGAGTGGGAAGTAGACACAGCAACTTTGCACAGCCAGCATGCACCAAACATGGCAAGTTTGCATAGCCAGCATGCAATAGACGCATCCAAAATCTAGCAGGAGCTCACTCAATTTGCAGGACTCATTGTCTTCCTCACTGACTGGCAAAGAAAAATAAGATTCTCAGATAGCTGAATTAGAAGCGAAGCTTTTAGCCATGGATGCTGAGTTTATAGAGCTTCGTACACAAAGCTTACCACCCTTCATACTTTCCATTCCACTTTGCAATCATAACACAATCATAACTACAGGTGATACCACTGGTACAAGACAAAGTACTAGGATCTGAGAAATGTGATGGATACAATTGAGGCCGAGGAGGAAAACAACAAACTTCAGATAGATATGACTATAGCAAAGGAGAAGGCTATTGATGACCTCCCTCGGTGATCTATAGATACATATGTCTTTCTTGAATTTATACCACTATTAGATCTTTGAGAAGGAGATTTGTTATCATTGTAAATATCATGGTGGGATCTCCTCATGATGTCCTTTGTTTTGTTCAATTTTCACTGTTGTCACTGAAGCAAGAGGCATTTTATTTTACAAAGTTTCATTCTTATACAGTTGTTGGTATTACTTGTATGGCCAGACACATGGTCTGTATTTTTTCCTCTTTTTCTACAGTATGGCCATATAAATGGTTTGTAATTTCTATTCAGTGAATGATAGTGGCGGGGGAAACTGTTACAATAGAGACACCCAAGCAATTTCATCAAGCGTTGACCACATGTGACAAGCATTGACCATAAGTCAACATGTGTTGACCACATGTTGACCATGTATCAACACATGTCAACCAAAGCATTGACCACATGTCAATCATGCATGACACATGTCAACCATAGGTTCATCCAAGAGTACCATACCCAAGGCAACCATGCGTCGACACATGTTAACCATAGGTCAACCAGGAGTACCATGTCCAAGGTGATCTCATCGAGAGATGCGCACATGGAGGATGAGCTCCGCACATCAAGCAGTTAGGAGTATTTACAAATGCACATGGTGAAGACGTGCACAATGGTTTAGTGGTGCGGTGATCCAGGTCACATGCACATGAAGTATTTACAAAGACGTGTACAGTGGTTCAATGGTGCGGTGATCTAGCTCACATGCACATGGAGTATTTACACCACCCTGACTAGAAGAGGCTGGCGAGTCAGGAAGTCACCAGAGCCATCAAAGAGAGCCAACGGCACAACAGCTATCCTCAATAGCTAAGGAGATAGGAGGATCACCAATCCAGAGAAAGGAGGGAGATTCTTGGGGAAGGAGGGACCCTCCAAGGCAAAGGGGCGAGGATGAAGGAAAAGGGGGAGTGTTGAGCATTTGGCATGGACCATTCAGCATTCAGCGTTTCGCATGAGAGAGAGAGAGAGAGAGAGAGAGAGAGAGAGAGAGAGGGGGGGGAGAGTGTGAGGAGAGATAAAGGCTGGAGCTATGAGCTCGCCGAGGGGAGACTGTGGAGAAGAGAGGGGATTGATCCTGTTGTACCTCTCTGTCCACTATGGGGATAGACCTGTGTGTTCTAGTTCTTGTGACTTGTGACTTGTGGGTGCTGTTTCCAGTGATCTATACTTCAGCCAACTTGGTCACTTTCTCATCATTTTTGTTTCCTTCCTATATGGGGATTGTTCACTAGTGCATGCTCATGTTGTGGAGTTCTCATGTGACTATCACCTAGCATAGTGCACTGTGCGATTCATACAGTACAGCCTACGACACCAACACACCACTGCACGGTGCACTCTGTGCAATCCACTACATTAGGGCTTACAACACTCATGCTTCTCACACCAGTGGCCTTTGGCCTCTGGTAACACCTCCGGAAGGGATAGTAACCCCCCTCAGACACATTTCCATTTCCTTCTTACTCATGCTATTGCTTTGTGCAATTTCATTTCTATTCCATATGCATAGTCACAACAAAAGAGCTTAACAAAATACTTTAAAAGATAAGAAATGGAATAGCTTTATCATAGCTCAACATACATCGAATTGGAATCAACTTACTCCACACGAAGCACTAGTTAATGCATTCAAAAAGAAAGACCAAATCATATCATGCATGCCAAACAATGAATGCATATGCATATTCACAACATAAAAGTCGTGGTTCCCCTTACCTCCCCCCCTTGTGAGTGCAAGAAGTAGACACCACTCTCTAGTCACCCTAGACCAAACTCTTCTTTTATGTATGAAAGCATATTAAGCCTACATTAATATAGTCTAAGGTCATTTTTTGGGAGGACCAAACTCCAAATTTTTTCAAGGAATATGTAAGTAAACACTTGGACACTATATAAAGTTATATTTATATCTATCTCCATTCATAAATATTTCATGTTACTTGGACACTATATAAAGTTATATTTATATCTATCTCCATTCATAAATATTTCATGTTTACTAATTTTATGACTTTGAAATATCATTTCCTTTTTATTTCACCACTAGATAGATCATGAAATTTGAGCAAATCTCCTCTTTACAGCTCCTCAGGCTGAGCTAAGGAAAAGTTGTAATCCCTTTTTTATAGAACCCCCAAGGGTATTCCACAGGAGGAATATGGTTTGAAGAGCTTACCCTTGGAGGACCTACAAAGAAGGGGTCATAACTTTTGCTCCTTAGCTCGGATTGAGGAGCTGTAAAAAGAAGAAATGTTCCAAATTATATGATCTATCCAAAGGTGGACTTTAAAATATAATTTCAAGAGGTATATAGAAGCTAAATTGGTAATCTCCAGATCTATATGAGAGTTGTAACCTCTTCCTAATTCATAATATGAGAGTTATAACCTCTTCCTAATTTATAATATGGTAGGGAAGGGTTCAACACACTGACCACATTTCCTTAAAGTACTTAGGTTTGGGGAATCAAAAATATTTCCACAATACCTCTCTTACCTTTCCATTTATGATCATATCGTAGAGATGAATTTATCACAGATTAAGGAATATGGCATATATTGTTACATACGAGCTTCAATACTTCAAATATGGGATTACTAAAGCTAAGATAAAATCTTCTAAATCCCTTAAACCTTAAATCACAACAAAAAACATTTAAAAAGAAATATTAACATATCTTTTCTCAAGCTTTGAGAGATCCAAGAAATGTGAATCCTAAGTAATGGTACCTCTTAACCCCCTACCTTGTGAGTGAAGGAACCAAGCACCACTCCCCAGACTAGGCTCTTTTTTATGTAAGAAAACATAAGACTACATTACATAAATGCATGCCAAACTATATGAATGAATATGCATATTCACAACATGAAACTTTTCAAGTTCTGGCAAATCCAAGAGAAAGATGAACCACATATCATGGTTCCCCTTAGTCCCCTGCCTTGTGAGCACAAGAACTACGTTAGAAAAGGTTTCAAGGTCCCAACAAGACTGGTAACGACTTATCTAAGCTAGCAATCTCTCTTTGCATGGCAATTTGGTTTTTCACAAAAACATCCCACATTAGGGAGATTCGTCCTCACCAGCTTGTTTCCCCTGGTTGGATTTGTCCTCACCCAAGTTGGGTTGGTTAGGTACATGCTTCCTAGGGTTAGCTCAAGACACAAAAACTACCAATTCCACTAACTAGACCCCGAGGGCTTGCATTTTTAATCTTGGCAAGAACAAGACGGACTTAAGTTACCACCAAAACACCTCATACAAACTAAGCAACCTTGCACGGTGGCTCCACCATAGAGTGTATATACCTAGATGAATCCGGGAACATTCCCAAACTCATCCTCTAAAAACACAACATAGTGCAGTTTCAATCTCATGATAGTCACTCACAAGGTTGAAAACCATAAACTCCATCATGCATAGCAGGGACTAGCTACTATGACATCCCCACTGACGTCATCAGCGCCCAACAGTGGGTGTAGACCATAGTATAAAAATATGCTCTCACACATACAAATCCACACACCCACACATACTTGAGCATCCATTTATACAAAGTCTTCGTGCTGAGTTTCTGTCGGCACTTCGGAGGTGAAGGGCAGACTCATCCATGACGAAGGCTAGCACTAAAGGAGAAGGCTAATCAAAAGGTAGTCCAAAATCGCTTCATTCAAGCTACAACTGCTTGTGAAGTCTAAACGTTTTCATTTTAGTCTCTCCCCAACGAGCATCTAAATCTCAATCTAGCTGATAGGGCAACGCACCATTTAAGATAGAAAGAATTATCACAATACCAGTAGGCCGCAACTTGGACGAAAACTTCACAAGGTGAAATTTGCATGTCCGCTAATACGGTAGAAGCATATACCTAGATGAATCCGAGAACATTCCCAAACTCATCCTCTAAAACACAACATAGTGCAGTTTCAATCTCATGATAGTCACTCACAAGGTTAAAAACCATAAACTCCATCATGCATAGCAGGGACTAGCTACTATGGCATCCCCACTGACGTCATCAGCGCCCAACAGTGGGTGTAGACCATAGTATAAAAATATGCTCTCACACATACAAATCCACACACCCACACATACTTGAGCATCCATTTATACAAAGTCTTCGTGCTGAGTTTCTGTCGGCACTCCGGAGGTGAAGGGCAGACTCATCCATGACGAAGGCTAGCACTATAGGAGAAGGCTAATCAAAAGGTAGTCCAAAATCGCTTCATTCAAGCTACAACTGCTTGTGAAGTCTAAACGTTTTCATTTTAGTCTCTCCCCAACGAGCATCTAAATCTCAATCTAGCTGATAGGGCAACGCACCATTTAAGATAGAAAGAATTATCACAATACCAGTAGGCCGCAACTTGGACGAAAACTTCACAAGGTGAAATTTGCATGTCCGCTAATACGGCAGAAGCATATACCTAGATGAATCCGGGAACATTCCCAAACTCATCCTCTAAAAACACAACATAGTGCAGTTTCAATCTCATGATAGTCACTCACAAGGTTGAAAACCATAAACTCCATCATGCATAGCAGGGACTAGCTACTATGACATCCCCACTGACGTCATCAGCGCCCAACAGTGGGTGTAGACCATAGTATAAAAATATGCTCTCACACATACAAATCCACACACCCACACATACTTGAGCATCCATTTATACAAAGTCTTCGTGCTGAGTTTCTGTCGGCACTCCGGAGGTGAAGGGCAGACTCAGCCATGACGAAGGCTAGCACTAAAGGAGAAGGCTAATCAAAAGGTAGTCCAAAATCTCTTCATTCAAGCTACAACTGCTTGTGAAGTCTAAACATTTTCATTTTAGTCTCTCCACCATAGAGTGTAACGAATAGCTTGCCCTTTTAAAAAAGGGTGCACTCTACTGACTAGAATAGAAGGTCTTGTCCTTACAGCCCTTTGTCTGTATGAAGATCGAACATTGAAGCTGATATTGCTTGAGAGATCATCAACATAGAAGTGCATGTATAATCAAAGATGGAGGTGAGTCGTATTCAGCAGGGGACAATGACTCCTCACATGCCCCAAAAGGGAGAGATGATGCCATGAAGAGGCTCCTCTAGGGCCACCTAGGACCAACCAGTTGACCATAAATTGGGCAAAACTGCTATATACCTTTGTAAGACTAGAATAATCCTACAGATGTGCACCCTTCAAAAGGGGGCATTACAGGTGGGCATCCAATAAAACCTCTAAACACATCTGCCGTGCATTCTCAAAACTAGAGCATTTAATTGGTGACACACAATTGACCATTTAAAATTTGATGTTACCCACACAAAAAATGAGCCGCTTAATATAATCCCACAATGTTGGGATCGATGAACATGGGAAAATGCTATAATCCTGTGGTAGCAGAGAGCACAACATTCCGTGATGCATGCTAACAAACCCTCTTGATACATGATTAACACCCCTGATGCATACAGATACTGGAGTAAATGAAGTAAATGAAAATGCTAGTCTGTACTCCTTAACTCATGCCTCTGGTCCATGGCATCTCCAATGAACTTGCCGAGATGCATGCTTGTGAAGGGATGTCTATCTGTACATGTGACGTCAAGTCTTTAGGGATTCACACATCATTGGAATAGGTTGTGAATATGTACCCACTTACTGCTAGAAATGCAGAAGAATTGCCGAAAGAGCGTTGTCCTGCAACAGCTGATGTGGAAATGATCTATCTCTTAATGAGCTTGCCTGCAATACATGACCTCACTGAGAAATTACTGACATAAATCACCCTTGTAAGATGTATATGGTGGGAGTGAGGTTCTGTCCCACATTAGATTGCCTCATGCTTACTCCTCCACGGAACAATTCTACGGTCACTCAGGGACATGCAGGCAGGTCTTGTAGTTGTTGATGACAACTAATATGTAATGCACTTCCTCCATAGAACAATTTTAGCTCACCCAGGGACATGCCAGCAGATCTCGTATTTGTTGACTTTTTCTGTATTTCAAAATAATTCATCCGCTTCTCAACAGGATTTTCTCCAAACAACATCCACTCCAAGAAAGAATAAGAACTGACATGCAACTTTCCCTTGCATTATGGACGAGTTCTAAAGCAAAGGCGCCCTTTTCATAAGATCACTAAAGTATCTTCCTTCCCTCCCACTGTAGGTTCAAATACCAAGTCCAATTGTGGAAAATATTGTTTGTTCATCATCCTCGTTAATCTCTTTAACTTGGCATAGATATCATCACTTTGTGTATTGCTTTTTCCTGCCACAATGAACTCCTGTGCATTTTTGTTCACCTCAATCCAAGCCCTTCCAGGTTTCTTCTCTGCACCTGCATCTTTTTTGTGCTCTCGTATAGTATCAACATCCTTCCACATGTGATTATTGGCATAAATATGGGACATAAGAGTGTACCCAGAAGCATCACTTGGATCCAACTGAGCAAGCTGATCAAAGCATTGCCTTCCTAGTACCTTGTTACCATATGTTCTGCAGCTACTGAGCAAAGACGTCCACAAAATTAAGTTCAATGAGCTTGGCATAGTTTTCAGTACATCTTCAGCCTCGTTCAATTGCCCAGACCTGCCAAGAAGGTCAATCAGGCAGCTATAGTGCTCAATATTTGGGATTATACCATAGTCTTCTATCATAGATTTGAAGTAGCAAAGGCCTTTCTCCAGCAGCCCAGCATGACTGCAAGCATTGAGTACACTGGTAAATGTTACACCATCTGGCTGCAAGCCCCGTCTCTGCATGTCGTCAAACCATTGCACAGCCAGATTGCAGTCTCCATACTGAGCGAATCCTGAAATCATGGCACCCCATGCCACCAAATCTTGAGTTGGCAATACACCAAACACTTTATTAGCTTCCTCAAGGTTTCCACACTTGGCATACATGTCAATGAGTGCACTCCCAATAACCACATCTGAACTGAGTCCAATTCTAAGTACTTGCTCATGTATCACCCTGCCATGCACTACAGCTCCTATAGTACTGCATGCTTTTAAAAGGCACAGAAACATGACTTTGTCTGGCATTACCCCATCCTCTTGCATTTTTTCAAAAAGTTCAAGAGCAGAAGAGCTTTGCCCATAGTTGACATATCCTGAGATTAGAACACCCCACGTCACCACATCTCGAACTGGCAAGTTGTCAAACACTTTGCGTGCCTCCTCTACACTACCACATTTCACATACATTTCAACGAGTGTGTTCCCAAGTACTGTATCTGAGTGAACTATACTGCCTATAATCTGGTGATGTATAAGCCTTCCCTGACCTATGACTCCTATGCTGCCACAAGCTTTCAGTACACATGAAAATATAACTATGGATGGTTTTCTGCCTTCGTGTTGCATTTTCTCAAAAAGCTCTAGTGCAACAAGGCCATGCCCATGCACAGCATATCCTGCAATCATTACACCCCATGAAACCACATCTCGATTAGGCAGGTTGTCAAACACCACCTGTGCATCCTCTAGTTTCCCACATTTGGCATACATGTCAATAATGGTACTTCCAACAGCCACATCAGATAGAAGTCCATTTCTGATTATCTGTTCATGTATCAACTTGCCTTCGCCTGTGGCTCTAATGCTGCTACATGCTTTCAGTACATATAAAAAAGTGACTTTGTCAGGCTTTATTCCATCTTGACACATCTTGTGAAATAGTTGAAGAGCTTTCGTTCCTTTTCCTAACTTAGCATTTGCTGAAATGATAGCATTCCATGTATATACACTTGGCTTTGAGATATTACAGAACACTTGATTGGCTTCATGTAAGCTGCCACACAAGGCAAATAAGCGTATAAGGTCTTCCCCTAAAAAGTCAATCGAATTGAGCCCTTTGTTCACAATAAGAGAATGCACCTGCCTGCCAACCGTCAGGTCTTTCTTTTTCATGCATCCCTGAAGAATTGAGCGGAAGAGATCCTTTGATATGGGGACCCCTTCATGATTCATAACCTCCGCAGCTTGCAGGGCCTTGGCCAATCCCTCCCCCTTAAAAACTTTGCCAAAATCGCCGAAGAAAAGCATGACCTACCAAAATTTTTGAAAGCATGGTGCATCATGTGGGAACAGGCCAGAGAAAAGGGCCACAATTGCAAACCATTTCTCAATACTGCAAAAATATTCTCTGACATGAGACGGAAAAATGGGAGTGGCAAAACCTGAGTCACTGGACACAACCTGTGAACGTTCCTTAGCTCTATGGACAAGTGCCCGAAATTGATCACGAATTATATTTGCATTACACGGTTTCGTTTCATTCCATGTAGTTATTGGATGATCTCGTGATGGCACCCATGAGTTTCTCTCGTAGCTATTCCTAAGCGTGCCCTGAGCAGCTTTCTCAGCGTTTAGGAGCATAGACTTGCCTAAACAATTTTAGTCCAAGGACCATTTCATCAATAATGGCCCATCATTTCGGGCCACACATCGTCAAGACATACAGCTCTACACATCGGCAAGGCCGAACTGCAAAAGCTAACTTCGAAGCACGGGGGACTAATTGATCAAATGAAGCGGCTGCACATGGAGAGGGGGCTTTCTACAAGGAAGCCCAGGTCTTTCTTTCAAAGAGCCAATGAAATTCCAAGTTATGGCTTTTGAAAATCTCTTACAACTGAATTCCCAATTGCCAAGCCAGGTCTTTCTTTTTCCGGGCACAATTGCCAAGCCAAATGATGGGCACCAACCACACTACCCTTGAGGGGAGGTTTATGTGACCGCACTCTACAAAGCAAATGTGACAACAATTCCACATTTGTTAGTGCTAGCATAGAGGCCCGTTAGCACTACCCCTAATGGGTTGGGCCCTACTAGCATAGAGGAACATACTTTTTTGGGAGCCCTTTGAAATCGAAACAACAGGCAGTGTCAGGCACTTATAGGCAGCCACTTGGTTGGATACCTTTTTCAAGGGGCAGTGCACTAGGCACGTGTGCCCCTTGTTACCTACCGAGACAATTGGTGGGATTATGAGCAGGCAACAATGTGTAAATACTATAAAACTTGATGATTTAGAAACAAATATTTGTCAAGACTCATGAACCCCCCCCCCCCACACACACACACAGAGGATGTAACTTACCACTATGTAGTTTAATAGTGGTCACTGATTGGCTATAAAAATATGGTGTTGCTCCAAAAAGGTAGTAGGTTTGGTCCATAGTTTAAGGATGCTAGGCCTTTCTATTTTGTTGTAAGATATACCAGAATGATAGGGATGGAGATGAGTTGGTCCTCCTTTGGATCGAGGGATGGTAAGGGAGAGAATGATCGTGCGAGAGCAGTTGTAAAAGGGATATTGACACATGAGCAATTAAAGCCTAATGGTCTCATCTAAAAGTGTTTAGTAGCTCTTGTTAGCTCGTGCTGAGACCACTTGCCAAAGAGAGCAAACATTTGTGATGCTTGCATGCATTCACAGGGTGTATGTGTAATGTGGTATATGTTCTGCACTTTAAAGTGGTCAAGTTTCTAGTGCCAACACAGAAATGGATCAAGTCATCTTGAATGGACTAGGAGAGGGATACAAGAATCTAGTCTAGAGTATTGCCATCCAACGGCAAATTCCAACACTGGAAGAGCTCCAGTCAATCCTACTTGGTGAAAAACTCAGGACTCAGGCCATTCAAGCACGAAAAGGTCATTCTAATGATCAGGCATTCACAGCTTCAGATGGAAGTAGAGGCAGAGGCAGAGGTAGATCATTCCAGAGAAGTGGTCATCATCAGCAACAACAAGGTCATCATCAGTATCATCCTCAGCAACATCAAAATCAACAAAGAGGAGATCATTCCAATTGAGGAAGATTCCAAGGGTGAGGGAATGCATCCACCAACGTGTCAAACATCCAGTGCAACTATTGTCACAAGTTTGGACACTATGAAAGAGATTGCCACAAGAAGCAATACGACCAAGGAGGTCAATCTAGCAGCAATCGAGGGAATTTTCGCAGTAAAGGAAATCATCGTGGTGGACATTCTAGTCACAGTCATTTTGCAAATGAACATGGGAATATGTTTCTTGCAAGCGAGAAAATGCAGCAAAAAAATACAGTGTACCCAGACAGTGTACCCAGACACTGATTACAATCCCAAAGAGGATTTCAACTATCAAGTCGACCAAGCGGAACAAGATCCTTGGTATATTGACAACAGTGCATCATCTCACATGACAAATCATCAGGAATGGTTCACAAAAATGAATCCATTAGAAGGTCAAAAGAATGTCATCTACACAGCAGATAATACACCGAATCCAGTTCAAGGGACAAGTGTTATCCCTATGAACAATTCATTGGTACGAAAGGATTGGTGAAAGATGTATTTTACATTCCAAAGCTCAGCAAGAACCTCTTGTTAGTAGGTCGAATGACGGAACACAATTATTGAGTCATCTTCGACGGAGATGAATGCACTAACAGAGACAAATCCAAAAGATATCAGCTAGTAGCAAAAGGTGTAAAGGAAGGACGATTGTACATAATGCTAGCTACAGTACCAAAAAAGCATGCCATGTCAGCTTAACCGCAATAGATGCCACTATCTGCAAAAATGGCACAAGAGATATGGTCATGTCAATTTCAAGTACTTGTTAAATCTCAAAAATCAGAATATGGCAATTGGGATTCCAAAGCTATAGTTTCTTGGAAAAGTTTGCAAAGCATGCTACTTCAGCAAACAAAAGCGAACCAACTTTAGCAGAAGTACCTCTCGTGCATGAAGTATTCTTGAATTGATACATGGAGGTTGTTCTGGTTGGGGAGGATCTTGTGGGAGAATGTTCTCTAAGTTCTTTCCCTCCATGGTCATACTTAGCTTAAAAAATGACAACAAGATAAAATTAATTTGTAATCACAAATAATATTGAACAATCAAATAATATTAAACAATTAAACAATATTAAACCTATACAAACAATATTTAAATATTTATTGTCGCATCATTTATCATATTTTAAAATTGGACCATCATTTTTATCGCATCATTCACTTATAAAAATAATATTTAAACCTTAATTATTGCATCAATTATCATATTTGACAATTAGATCATCATTTTTATTGCATCATTTACTTATACAAACAATATTTAAACATTACTTATCACATCATTTATCATGTCATTGTAAATATACAAACTTGAACAAAGGAGTGGATTCAGACTTGGATGATATTAAAAAATAATAATGTTACAAGTATTCATGATCAGTCACTCATACTACATCCCATCTAAGAAAGACTCAGTCATTTGCTGGTCTAAGTCCTTGGTTTAGATTGAGCTGTATACCACATCTTGGAGCAATGTCAAAAACCCCACAAAAATCTGTAGTATTTGGACGTCTATTTGGTTTGGCTGACTTTCCCTGAACCGCAAATCGTCGTAGATGCCTGATTAGAGCTTCTGCGAGTTTGGTACTTGCAACGGTGCACAAATGTCCAAGATCTTCAGGATGTGATGAGACATGGCGTACACATCTTGTGCAACATTGGTGCAGAGGCACTCTGGAGCAACATGATGAAATCTAGCAATGGAACTCCGCACAGTGTTGGGGCTGTCACTGAGTAATGTAGGATAGTGCTTCCTAGTGTTGCATGGGGTCATCATTCCCCAATCACAAATGCCTAGATACACTTCCTCGAATGACTCTGAGAAGTGTAGCATAATGTTTTGTGCATGCAAATCATTATATAGGACATTGTGTTGGTGCATGTAATGAATAGTGTGAACTAGTGCACTTAAAATATCAAATACATGCTGACAGACTCATGGAGCTCTAGCAGGCATTTCCGCATCATCTCTATGAAACATCGGAGATGGTCGCTTTCCGTTATGTCCGAGGCAGGTTAGCCATCTTTCCAAATGATTTCCATTCTAGAACGGAAATAGTATCATTGGGTTATCGTCGTGGAGTAGACCTATTGCTTGAATGATGCTCGAGTGTACAACATCGCCCAAGCATGTGGCTTCTTCCAATGCTCTGGCCTTCAATGCATCAGTTGCTGGCACAGAAACCCTCAACACCTTACATGCATAAATCTTGTGTGGATCAAAGGGAGTGACAAGAATATTGCACATGTTGACTGTTCCTTTCGTGCCTATGCCCACAACTGCACCAAGCATGAATCAGATGTCTCGTTGCTGAAGCAGTATGGGCCACATGGGAGAAAGAAGGAAATGGACTTGTATCTGCTTGTGCACATAGATTGTGCATTTGTGGTGCAAGCAAGTATGCGGGAGATGGAAACTAGTTTGCATGTATGATAGGAGGCACAAATGGAGGCACAAATGGAGAAGAAAAAGATGTGGCGAAATGTGGTTGTGCATGTGGTGGGAGATGTGGACTGGGATGAGGAACTTCTTTTGGGTATGGAAGATCTTGGAAAAAATGGATATGAGGAAAGACATGTTGTGGTCGATGCACTAGTGCATACGCATGGCGTGGCTGTCATGGTGCTTGTAGCTACGTTGGGTGGAATGCAGCATGTGACTGGGGAAGTGGGTGTATTGGTGCTTGTGGTTGTAGTGGATGCAATGCGGCATGTGATTGGGGGCATGGGTGCATTGGTGCTTGTGGTTGCGATTGTGCTTGGGGGCGTGGGTGGGAGGTCAAGGAAGCTCCTTTGCCTTCGTAACCTTGCCACACATTCTTGATGTACATGACCCTGGCATCTACAATAGGAACCTCCCACTTCTGGTCACATGAGTTTATGTCTCAATCTATTTGACCGAGGTAGTGTCAACCCTCCATCGCTAAGTGGTGCAAATACTGGTCTATAGACTCTACTATGAAAACATTTGGAAATCAGTCACGCAAGGTCCTCCCTCCATGCTCTGCCATTGTCCTCACCAAATTCTGTACACTGCTTTCACCATTTTGGAAAGCTGTCTCAATGATGTCCTGATCGACATTCATTAAGAAGTGTACATTCTTATTTTTCAGTGCCTTCCTCTGAATCTTAGTGAGATCAGGTTGCTGACACTTCCTCTTCTCACCTACGTGAGCCATCTCATATGCAGTAAGCTGCAACACAGAATTCAAAAAGAATTCAGTGCCAGCTCTACAATAAGAAACTCATTAAGCCATAACAATTAACAATGCAAGCAGTCTAAGAAATTACCTAGATATAGCCTCTCAACTCAAGCTCACATCATGTAACAGACTATAGAAAATCAAAACACAAAAAATAAGCTTGTAACCTGTACAAAAAATGACCTAGTTATAACCTAATCATGGACTTCACCATCTAACACTAGGCTTCAACTACAACACACAACTATCAAGGGACAATTGAGTGCCAGATTAAGTGTCTAAGAGCACATCGCATGATATCTAACTTAGACTGCAACACACAACTATCAAGGGAAAATTGAGCGTCAGACTAAGTGTTTAAGTGCACACCGCATGATATCTAACTTAGACTGTAACACATAACTATCAAGGGATAGTTGAGTGCTAGACTAAGTGTCTAAGAGCACGTCGTATGATATCTAACTTAGACTGCAACACACAACTATCAAGGGAAAGTTGAGTGCCATACTAAGTGCTTGAAAACATCTCTAAACTTAGACTATAACACACAACTCTCAAGGGAGAGATGAGTGCCAGAATAAGCATCTATGAAAACATCACTAAGTTTGGACTGCAACACACAACTCTCTTAAGAGAGAGGAGTGCCAGCCCAAGAGTTCCTACAAACAAACATTTTTATACAAACTGAAACTGCAACACACAACTCTCTTAAGAGAGATGAGTGCTAGCCTCAGGTGAAAAATAATTATTTATATTATAATTGAAATTGCAACACACTACAAAAATAGACTGCAACACACAACTCTCCCAAGAGAGATGAGTGCCAACCTGTCTACACAATTAAATACAATACATAATAAATATTAAATAAATTAAAAAGACTGCAACACACAACTCTCCTAAGAGAGATGAGTGCCAGTCTTAAACAAAACAAAAGAAAAGAAACATTAATTACTAATGAAAGACTGCAACACAAGCAAGGGTGCAATAAGGTACCTATGAAGAGAGTTGGTAGGTATGGAAGCAAGCAAGAGGTAGCAGGTAGGCAAGAGGAGGTGGCACGGCTGGCAAGCAAGTGGCTGAGGTGGCAAGAAAGACAGGTGGATGTATTTGTACGAATACCAAAAATGGCAGTGGTTGCAAGTCTATACTATGTTTATTTGTACGAATAAACTGAGTTATTCGTATGAATAGCTATTTATTCGTACGAATAAAATAGCAAAAAACGTTTGAAACGTTTTAAATCGCAAAAAACGCATATTTGGGTGTTTTTTTTAATTTAAAAAAACGCCCAAATTAATGCAACTTAGCCTATAACATAATGACGACAATTGAGTGTCAGGCATAGCCAAGAGGCTGTATAAGGCTGATGTATGTGTACGAACCAATGCCAGAAATAGTCAGCAAACATGACTGTACATGGGTGGCATGTGTGCGTGCATGGTGTTGACAAAGAAGATTGACTTGATTTCATCATGTCAACACCATGCATGCACACATGCCATACAATCATGTTTGTTGACTATTTCTGGCATTGGCTTTGTCAACACCATGCACGCACATGCCACCCATGTACAGTCATGTTTGCTGACTATTTCTGGCGTTGGTTCCTACACATACATCAGCCTTGTACAGCCTCTTGGCTATGCCTGACACTCAATTGTCATCTTTATGTTATAGGAGGCTGTACAATTTTGTGATGATGACAGAAGACCAAGTAGCATATATCTTTACCAAGTCATTGGGTAAAGAAAATTTTTCTCATTTTAGAGAGCTACTTGGAGTGACATGTATTAGTTGAGCTTGAGGGGGAGTGTTGAGAATCAAGCTCAACTTGTGAGGTTGTGTTGTATTCGGTGTAGTGAATAATGGACCATGGTAATTTGGTGTAGTTAGATTCTATCTTGTGCTAGTTGTTTAGTTCATTCTCTGTGTAATGGAATAGTGGAGGTGACTCCCTTCTAGTTGGCTTCCCTTTCTCTCTCTCATAATATTTGATACCTACATAGGGCTGAATACTATAACAAAAGTGAACGATCCACATAGGACTAGACAAAGACAAAATCTTGACCACCCTCATAGGGCAAGGCCATGAAAATTTTGGTCAACCACACATGACTAGAAAAAAAAGAAATAATTTTATCAATGATTTCAAAACACCCAGTTGTCTTCAACACTTGGGCCTTTATATGATATTGCCAAACCTACAAATTCTTTAGTTGGAGTCAGGGTTCTTTCACATAGCATGCTTTGTCTCCTTCACATTATCAAAAGCCCTTCTATAAAAAACTTGCCACATGGCCTTCTTGCCCATAGTGTCTGTGCACAAGTTTTTCTTTGCTACCACTACTAGAGTTTCTCTTCACCTTCTTTCTTTCTTGCTTCTTTTCATTCTTTATGAAATATGCAAGATCTCCTCTTGGTATTCATGATTTTGTGCTACTCTCTTTGCTGAACAACATTGGAACAACATCTTGGAAATCAAATTGTTTGGACTCACTCTTATTTTAGTCACCAATTGGACATATCTTGAAGGTACACTACAAAATAGAATAGAGTTAGCATCATCATCATCAACTTTGAACCCCAAAGCATGGAGCAACTTCATAATTGATGGGGTATTAATTGCATGTGATTGATATGTGAACCTAGGTTGTTGCCCTGAATAAATTTTTGATCATGCTCTAGTTCTATGCCAGCATCTTGGATTCTTAGATACTTCCACATGGTGAAAATTATCAGCACCTAGTTCTCTTCCAAGCATTTCCAATGCTTTCTCATTCTTTAACTCCCATGTTCAATTCTTCTTAGACCCTTGTTTCTTGTTAGGCTTCTTCTCTCAACCAAAGATAACTCCCCACAAAACGTTCTCCATGAAAAACAACCAAAATGGACAACTACCATGAGGAAATATTTTTTCCATTGAGCTTCCTAATAGAAGACTTATCCATCCTTCTCAATAGAGCAACTCACTGAACACGATAGTCTATCAAGACTTCAATGATCAAAGACTCTCAAGACCTCTACAACTACTGTGATACCACTTTTGGTTGTTATAACAGATATCAAAACTTTCTCTCTCTCTCTCTCTCTCTCTCTCTCTCTCTCTCTCTCTCTCTCTCTCTCTCCACACATAATAGGATTGAAAATATTGCTACAGACCCTCAAGACCTCTACAACTATTGTGATACCACTTTTGGTTGTTATAAAAGATATCAAAACTCTCTCTCTCGCTCTCTCTCCACACACAATAGGATTGAAAATATTGTTGCAAGTATCCTCAATAAAAGCTATGTTGTATAAGAAAGGAAAGGTACATCCCTATTGGGCTTGTTGATTGGGACAAAGACACAGTACCAAACTTTAAACTAAGTTTCAAGAGACTATAAAGAGTTAGAAAACTAGTACAGGAATCTTAGTGACACTATAACGACCTAGATTAGAGACATTCTCCATGATGACTCACCACTGCACAAATCAATAGTAAAATAAATGAGCCTCATCGCCTTGTTCTCATAAATGACAAACTTCACTAAACCTCATTTCCATTGGACTGCCATGTCAAGACCATGTAGGTTGTTGCCATGTAAGACTGCATGGATATCCTCCTTCAACCTTAGATAATCACAAGATGATCCCCTGTGATGATTACCCCAACAATTAAGTGCTACTGCTACTTTCAATAAATCTATGAGCCTGTTCCTTCTTCCCTATTGATGTTTGCATTTTTCCCATCTAATTACCCATTCCATCCTTTCCCCATGTCTTTCCACCACCCCTCTTCTATGGAGCACTCCGTATTAATTATAGACACATATTCAACCTCTCAATGTAGATGTGGAAAGTAATGGTGTGCTTGGGAAGCTCCTCTCATTAATGCTTTGATTCACATTACATTACATAGACACCAAGATTAATTATGACCTAAAAGCATCTCACATCTTGTGCCTAAATGAAAGGTGAATGGAAACTCCACAACGAGGCATAAATCATTCAAAACATGATGTGCTATTGCTAAGAACAAAGAAAGAACATTGATGCTATGCCAGAAAAGCCTCAATTTTTCCTTGAAAATATTCATAGAGATTGGAAACTTGAGATACATTGTCAACTCATGTTTTACCAAACATATGATAATATATATTCATTATAGCTCTTTACCAATTTGGGAAACCTCATACAGTTCTTAGAAGAAATACTCAAAACAAAGCCTTCAATCTATTTGATTTTTGCTATTAGTAGCGACCTCAGTATAGATTTGCTACAAAATTCTCAACCAACATAAGAACTCATTATATTGATGCATGTGCACTCAACAAAATCGATTCCTATAATAGATTATGGTTCACAACTAGATCATATTTGGGCAAATGCTCCTATAGAAAATTGCTTTAATGGAACACTTTTGCTTACTAAATTGATCACCACCATTTATATTGCATATTCCTTGGCCTCACAAGTACTAAATTTTAATTTATATTATGTAATTATTAACCAAGTATACATCTAGATGATAACTATCCTTGAATTTCAAGCATTAACATAGCATACATATGAACTTCTACATCATACAATTTAGCATGCATAGTAAAATCCGAATTTGGAGATTAATGTATTTGGCTTAAAATATCTTTGGTAAAAACCCCAATCGCTAAAATATTTTATTTAGGACACTTTTTATCGTGTAAAAGATTCATAAGGGGAAAATTTTCCATTGCTAAAATAATCATATTGGATTATGCCCAAAAACAAAGGAATACTAGAATTTACTAGGATTCAAAATATCACTGACAAATTAGCAACCTGAAAAGGTCTGTAATACTTCACTACTAGCTTTAAAAACTTTGTATTTACTCGGATTGTCTTTATACACCTTTTATCGATCTTTAAAAGAAGCCAATGTCTTTTCTCATACTGTACATCTTTTCACTTCTTATTCACAACCTTCTTGTAGTCTTCTTGAGCTCATTGAATATGTGATCTAATGTGTGTAAGTACTTCCTGCACATTAGCAAATAGACTCCAAATAGATCATCTGGCCAAAATCCTATCTCCTAAACGTGCAATGGGTGTGGGAAGGACTTGGCCGTAGATGATCTCAAATGGTGCCTTGCGAGCAGTAGAAAAGAAAGTCAATCCTACAAGGAGAGAAGTGACAAATGAGGCATCAACTTCACAGAGTAGACCCTTTCTTTGATCAGCTAATTCTAATGGAATGGACACGTTTTCCTAGGCAAGTATTCTTTTTCACGTCTTTTATGGTTAGTAGCAAACCAATAGGGAAACCTACTCTAGGTGGACATATCAAACCTCCATTCATGTCGCCTCAGGAAAGGGATAGATTGTTTTTAAGGAAAGAAAATGTTTTGGATGCAAAAAGGCGGAGCTAAAGGAGATGGGAAAGGACAATGTATCTAGAGTCTCTCACCCTAAGCAAGAGAGTGAGCCTTCTTGTAAAAATAATAAAAATAATAAAAATGGAAATAATGCTAGTTTGCATCACACCTTTGGTCAACACAACTTATTTAAGTTACATGGGTATGTTGGGGTTCAACGTATCATCGTCCTCATGGATGATGGTAGTAACTTTGATATTATCTCATATAGGTTGGCTAATATAGCCAAGGCTAGGAAATGGCCTTTGAGGGACATTAGTACTAGTGGTGCGTTTAGAGGGAATGAAGAGCAGTGTATGTCTAAAGTCAAGAACTTAAGTCCTGGAGGTATCATTTCCAACCATCTATGGATGTAAGGAAACATACTAGTACCTTTGAGCACCAAGGTATGATGATCACCTTAAAGGGTGAGCGAGATATTCCCCATATTTTTCTCATATCTCATACTAGAGATAAAATAGAAATACATAAGGGAGTCAGTTGTAGTGTGATATATGTTAAGGAAGTGAAGCTTGAACATAGTGATCATGAACATCGACATTTAGAATTCCTTAAGAAATTTGATGATTGATTTTACAGGGATGATCGATATGAGATGCTTATCTTTAGACCTAAAGATCATACGATTGAGTTAATTCTAGGGTCCTTGCCTCCATGTAGAACTCCCTACTATTGAATGAATAAGGTAGAGCTAGAGGAGGTAGGAAAGTAAGTTGCGGAGTTGCCCAAGAAAGGTCTAATTAGACAAGTAGTTTGCCTTTTGGGGTGAAGGATGGAACCTTTAGGATGTGTATTGATTATAAATCCCTTCACAAGTTGACAATTAAGAATAGGTTTCCTATACCTAGAGTTGACGACTTGTTAGACTCCTTAAAAGGTGTTGGGGTATTCAGCAAATTGGATTTGAAGTTAGAATATCATGAAGTTAGGATGAAGGAAGGAGATGTGCATAAGACTACCTTTAGAACACAAACAAGACATTATGAATTTGTAGTTAGGTCCTTTGTGTTGACTAATGCACATGCTACCTTTTATAGTCTAATGAGAAGAGTTCTTCGACCATAAATAGGCCAATTTGTAGTTGTGTTCTTTGATGATATTTAGTTAGCTGAAATGAAGAATAACACAAGCAACATCTTGCGCAAGTGATGGAATTGCTTCTTGAGATCCAGCTCTTCTTGAACATAAAAACAATGAGTCCTTTAGGAAGGAAATAGAATATTTAGGCCATGTCATCAATGAACATGGAATTCACATTGATTGAGCCCCTATCTAGCCAAGGTGAAAGTATAAAGGAATGGCCTATCCCTTTGAATGTACATGAACTAAGATCTTTACTTGGTTTATATAGCTATGATAGGAATTTAAAAAATCTCAAATTTCTCTAAGATTGCATCACCACTTATAGATCTTCTTAAGAAGAAATCAATGTATCATTGGGTTGATAGAAATTCGAGTGCCTTTGAGAATTTGAAGGTTGCTTTAATGTCTAGCCTTGTGTTAGTCTTGCCAAAATTTGATAAGCCTTTCTTTGTCATGTACAAATGCTAGTGGTACATCCATTGGAGCTGTACTTGTTAGATATGGTCAATGCCCCACCCTCTTAGTAACCACTAGTAGTCCAAGGTGCTCAAGTTGTAAGGCCCCCATATGAGGAGAAGCCACGTGTGAGCCTGGGATACTGGATGGATCCTGCCTTGCATGTCAGATGAGGTCTATCAATGAGACCATTGATGGTAGAAAGGTGATTGTGTGAGAGCCCCTTGCTCTTGCTGGGGTCTAGGGGCGATAGTATAGGGAATATTTCTTGAATATTCCATGGATGACTGGTCGGCTTCACCGACTAGGTTGATCCGACTACCGCCCTCATAGTTATAAAGAGGTGACCTCCCCAGTCCATTATACCAAATCAGATCTTCCAGCTAGTAGCTCTTCACCTAGTATTTGTCTAGATCGCCATCTAAGATCCACTGTGGGAGTGCACGGGTGGACGGAGCCATCATTTATACTACATCACTATTGAAGGAAAATTTTGTTCATCTTCAGTTTGCTGTGTACTCTCTATTCTTTGTTCAGTTTCTATTCCACTGCGCCATGTAATTTAACAATACTTATGCAAGAGGGACATCCCATAGCCTTTGAAAGTAAAAAACTTCAAAGTGCTGAACTTAAGTCTAGCACGTATGAGAAGGAACTATAAGCCATAGTTCATGCTTTGAAGTTATGGAGACATTATCTTTACGGATCTAACTTCAAAGTTAAGATAGATCATCAAAGTATTAAGCTTTTTTTTTCTCAACCAATAGTTTCACCTCGGCAAATCAAGAGGGCCAAATATCTTCAAGGGTTTGGACAACCTAAGTTAGAATATCAGCCTAATAAAGAGAACATAGTTGCAGATGCACTTAGTCATAGACTGAGTGCAACCTATGTCTCTGTAGTAGTCAAAGAATAATCTCTTAGTGCAATGAAATATGCCTACAAAGGTGATAAATAATTTGGGACTATTTATGACACATTACTTCAAGGATAAGGTGATGGGAACCTTCTTATGACACATTACTTCAAGGATAGAGGGATATGCAATTCATGATGGGAACCTTCTTAAAAGATGTTTCATATGTGTACCCTCCACTTTTAGATCCCTAGTTTCTGAAGAGTCCCTATGCTAGACATAAAGGAACCATTGATAAGATTGAGAGATATTTCTATCAATCAGGATCGAAATGTGACTACTTTAGTCCAACAATGCTTAACTTGTCAAAAAGGTAAAGAGTGATCATGGTAAGACACCACGATTACTTCAGCAATTACCCATACCTAGTAAAAGATGGGAGCATATTACTATGGATTTTGTGTCGAGATTTCCAAAGACAAGGACACAAAATGAGCAAATCTTTACCATTCTAGATAGACTTAGTAAACAGTTCCATTTTATCTCATGTAAGAAGAACATCACTGCCATAGAAACCGCTAAGTTACTCATTAAAGAAATCTTCAAATAATATGGATACCTAAATCTATCACATCAAACAATGATCCCAAGTTCCCCAGCCGATTTTGGCAAGCTCTTTTTAAGAACTAATTTGAAATTCTCCAATGCATGTCACCCATCGATTGATGGACAAAGTGAAATAGCTAACCAAGCTATTATCTAGTTGTTATATGTAGTTATGTCCATGACAATCCTACCCTATGGGAACTATATTTACCTCTATTAGAGTTTGCATATAGCAGCTCAACCCATTCTGCTACCCACAAGGCACCATTTGAGATCATCTACGGCCAAGTCCTTCCCACACCCATTGCTTATTTAAGAGAGAGGATTTTGGTAGCTAATCAGTTTGTTGAAGATGTGTGGGAAGTACTTACATAGGTCAAATCACATATTCAGCGAGCTTTGGAAGTCTACAAGAAGGCTATGAATAAGAAGCGAAAAGATGTACAGTATGAAAAAGGAGATTGGGTTCTTTTAAAGATCGACAAAAGGCATATAGAGACAATCCAAGGAAATACCAAGTTTGTAAAGCTAGTAGTGAAGTATTATGGACCTTTTTAGGTTTCAAAGATATACATCCAGAGGGAACTCCAACATCATACAAGTTGACATGGCCTACTAGCTTGAGGATGAAGAATTTCTTCCATATTTGCATCTTGAAGCCATTTAAAGGTGAACCACCGGTGAGGCCCATTGAACAAGAGGAACTAGAAATCAAAGATGGGGTGGACTTACTTATTTAAGAACCTATACTATTCCATGGTGTTAAAAGTACCACGAATTGACAGAGATCTTGATATTTGGTAAAGTTTAAAGGATCTCTTATGGAAGATAGTCAATGGTTCAATCAAGATCACTTGAAAGATTCCTCCGCACTTGTTGAAGATTATTTGAAGGCACACAGATGAGGACATCTACTTCCCTAAGCAAGAGGGCATGTCATGACATGATTATTATATTAGATCCTGGTGGATCTCTAGGGAATCTGGTGATTACCCTATGGTTGTAACATTGTAAATTGACCAACTGAATATAATAAAGGAATCACATATGCATTAGGTCCTAGGATGGCTATGAAAGGGTAGTATTTGCATGGGTATTGCATTAGTCAATGGTAGGCATAAAAGAGTCATAGGCTAAGGGTAGAATAGTGGGGTATGCCCAAGGGATATGATCCCAAAAGGCATGAGGCGTTGTACCCTCTTGCATCATTCATGGGGTGTGGTATGAGCATTTGCATGTATATGGATTTGTGGCTTGCTAGGAGCATGTCGGAAGAGTCTAGCAAAAATACACTCATGTGGGCACTCCTTCCACCCCATTTGGAGGGCCAGTGCTTCTTGATTTTTGTATCATTGTGCACACATGAGCATCCTGCATTGAAGTTTGTGACACTTTAGCTTCCTACCCAAGAATAATAAATCTAATGGGATGACTTACATAGACTTCCTCTTGCAAGTCCCCATTCTAGAACTCTATCGTAATGTCCACCTAATGTACTTTCTAGTCATAATGGGCACCAATGAAATAAGACACCTGACAGTGATCATCATATAGGTGGCGGAAAATATTTCATTATAATTTGTTCTCTTCTACTGAGAATAGCCTTTGTTGCAAGGCTAACCTTGAATTATATTTATCAATGGTACCATCAAATCTCTTCATCTTGTAAACCACCTTTATCCCATTAGCCTTTTTACCTCTATCCCATTAGCCTTTTTACCTTTGGGCAACTCCACTAGATCCCATGTGTTGTTTTTATGGATTGAATCTAATTCATCATGTGTGGCTCTCATCCAATGCTCAAATCTATTTAGTGCGTCATCATCACAAAGTTCACTTATCCTAGCTATATCATTATCAACCTTTTAAACTAGTCCATGCTCAATAGGAAGAGGAGCTAACGGTTTATTGTCCTGTAAAGTTCGCTTCAACCACTTGGGGACTATTATAGCTTGTATGGTAGCTCTCTCTTCTCTGACTATTTCTTCCACATCCTTATGTGTTATGGGCTATTCTTAACCATGATCTAGAGCTTCCAAAGTCCATTGGTATGTTATAATTGCTCCTTTTTAGCTTTCGATAAATTGCTATTAATAGGTAGAAGTAGAAACCCCTATAAATTGTTATCAAATTGGGTATTTCTCAAACTTGATCAGGGGTTGATTTGATTATTCAACAAATATTGCATATCTACTGACAAAAAAACTTGAAGTGTGAGAATTGTCAAGACACTAACCCTTACTTTCAGTGCTAGACAATAGATATACATTTTAGGACCTCATCATCTTTTAAGGCACATGCATATATGTAGCCCAACACCCTCGGTAATCCATTTTGGGTTTCCTATCATGGCAAATCTCAAAGTGTGTGATTGGTTCATGGATTTGGTTGAGATTCTATGGAAGACATGTGTAGCACACATAATTTCTTCCATATAGAATCTATGTGGCTTTTCCCTACCCTTTATGATACAACTAGCATCTCTAGCAAAGATTTATTTTTGTACTCAGCAACACCATTTTTTGAAGATGTGTATAGCACTATATATTGGCTTTTTCCTTAAAATGTGCTATATAGACATTAGAGATGTACTCCCCTCCTTTATTTGTTCTTGGTGTGTGAACTTGCAATCCGTCCGGTTTTCAATATTGCAATAAACTACTCAAAACACATGAACACATAAGGCTTTGGTTGGGATTCTATTCAAAACATGTAATTATGAAATAATGTTCATTCCCCCCAAATGTCTCTCACCTAATTCTTCCATTAGTTTGCTCGTTTGTACTTTCCATTTGTGCATTTTAAAGGCCCTTAGTCTCAAGAAAGTATTCCTTATATGTAGCTTAACCAGAAAGGTAATTGAAAAGGCCTTTATTTTTCAATAAAGAGTATCCCAACTAAGCTAATGTCAAAGGAATAGCTTCAAGAGTTCATGCAAAGGAGGCTTTACACTCTCACATTTATTGCATTAATGTGCTTCGTTCCCTGGTCTCTCTCTCCCTCCCCTCGCCTTTCCTCCTCTCTCTGTCCCCTTTGCATTTCCTCCTCTCTCCCTCCCCTGTATCCCCAACCCTTTCTTCCCCTCAATGATCTCTCCCCTACCTCACAGTGATCACTCCCCCCCCCCCCTTCTCTGCCTTAACTTCTCACCTCCTCCTGCATCACCTACGCTCGCTCTCTATTAGGTTACGTTATTGTAGTTGCATTAGTTTAGTTATAAATATTGTATGTTTTAGTTACAAATCTTGAATGTGTTACCTTACTAAGGTCTAAATAATGTAAATTTTGAAAATTGTAGGTTGAATTTGTTTTTGAGCATGTGAATTTATACTCATTTTTGAATCATGCGTTGAAGTGAAAGTTAAAGATTTTAGAAGGGAGATGGGCTATTATATAACAATGTAAAACATATCAATCAATTCCAGATCTGTAGAACACAGTGATCGACCCGCGCCTTGGGCAATTTTTGGAAAAGAATCTTTCAAAGGAAATGCTATTTAGAAATTATCGGTAGCCACAGCCTGACAATTAGGTGAACTGATTATGTTCCACACCCTGTAAAGATGGGGAGAGAGAGAGAGAGAGAGAGAGAGAGAGAGAGACCCTGGATAAAGAAATGTGTCAACGTAGGTTTACTGGCACAGGCTCTAGTTCTTGTCACCCAATACTCAAGAGACAGGTCAGAAGAACAAAATTGGGCATAAGCCCTATCAGAAAGATGAAGCTCGTACAGACCTTGGATCTCTTGAAAAGAGAGCCATCTAGCTTCTGGAACAAACGAAGTTACTTCCAGGAACACAATACCATACTATGGAGCGTAAGAGTCCTCAGATTTACCCATGCCAAAGGTGACCATTTGATTGTATCACAATAGACCACCATGTATATTTCTCCAAGCTTCTGTTGCATGTAATCCGCTCTTGCCTTTCCAGAGCAAAGAGAGACCATTAAACTTCTTCAGCCCCTGATTAAGCTAGTGACTAGATCAAACCCATGAATCTTGAGGGGAAATGCAGACACAAGTTTATCCTTCCACCAGAGAACCACTTTGTGACAATATGCTAGATGCACAAACCATCTGAAACATTCCATTCACGGCTCTATGTCTTGAAAAAACTCTAAGAATCCATTTGGTCCCCAAGGCCTCCAATTTAAGCCCTAGTCTGTAACCCCATAGCTCCCTCTTTGTTTGAAGCATTCACAGCTTGCCAAGGATTTCACCTGTTTGTCTCTAAGATTCTGGTGAAGGCCTTAAGCATCTTCATTGTGCTCACATTCATTTTCAAGATCGTAGTATTATGAGTAGTGAAGTAGCCGTGCCAGCAGCAAACACACTATCCTGTCAAGGACATGTTCAAAATTATTTTCAAGATCGTAGTATTATGAGTAGTGATGTAGCCGTGTCAGCAGCAAACACGCTATCCTGTCAAGGACATGGGCTCATAACCTGTTGAAACTATAACTGCCAGTGTCCAACTGTGGTGCTTTTCTGAGTTGCAAGAGGCAGATTCCTCACCAAGAACACTTAGTAACTGATATTCATTATCCATCTTACCCATTTTCCATGTTGAACCTGAGATGTCCCCCAGTCTACACTCCTTGTTAAACATGTGAAATTAGTTTTCATCGTTTGCGCATGTGCAGCTTATGCGGGGGGGGGGGAGGGAGCGTCACATTGATTGATTGATTGAGAGAGAGAGAGAGAGAGAGAGAGAGAGAGAGAGATTATTCCTTTGTGCAGGGCAGCCAAGGTTACAACTTCTACAATGGAGGACGATTTATTTTTCCCGGAAACCTTGTTTGAGTACACCCAATTTTTAATTGAGATTTACTTACAGAATGAATACCAGACACCTAAAGCACTCAGGGCCAATGAAAGAATAGGAATGGGAAACTAAAATTGTCAGGTCATAACCAGAGTATACATGCTCAGATACAGCTCTACAAATATTGAATCACCAGCTCTGCACTCTCCTGATATCTGCAAAACCAGATGCACAAGATGTGTTAATAGAGAGATTGGATTATGGACTGTCGAACTGTAAGACCCACAAAAAGAGGGGAGCCTTTACAAATCACTATTTTTTGTAACTTCTACTTCAGTTTCCACAATTCTCTACGTAGTGTGGCAAAGAACCCATTGTGGAGTGCAGTCAACGTAAGCTTAGGCGTTGATTAACATCAGACAGGTATCTTTTGTTGAGGCAAGACTAAAGATTCTCTGTAGATTGATAAGTGGGAACATGTGAGAAGAAGCCTCCACCTCTTGAGGTCGATATGTTTTCTTCAGACTTTCTTTATGAAATCTTCTGCTAGGATGCCAATTGCTTCTATCCTAGTCCACCTTTTGAGACTGAGCTGAAGTAGAATCTCTTTCTAACACGAGGAGTAAGCTCCCTTGCCATTACAGTTCCTATAAGCCTGTGTTGCTATTTACAATCTTCTCAGTTCTATTATCACATCGATAGTGCGGAAGCAAAAATTTAATTATCAAATGGTATCTGTGAGACCTACAAAGGTTTAAGGTTGAGGTCCTCGCTCAGGTCAGTTTCTAGCATTGCTAAGCTTTCACAAGTCTCATACAGTTGTTCTTCTGTGTCAATCCAAAGCATACTGAGTTCACTGGGCTAGCTGTTTTTCTGTTGTGCTTGTTTCAGATACACTATTATATTCATCGGGAATATGCTGGGATTTCCTTCTCAGGGATTCTGCAGATGCATGTCAAATCCTACAGAAATGGTGTAGAAAAGCCAACAAATTTTGGACCTTCACATCAAAATGTCCAAACATCATGGAAATCCGTTCATAGAATTTTCATGTAGACAAACATACCTTTGAGGATCAATCCATAGCAGTCCATATACAATCTTCTTTAGTCTGCCAGTCAATAGCTTAGGTATTCTCCACTTCTCATAGAGTTGATATCTTTCGTGCATATCACAATAAGCAGCAATGTTGGTGTATATCATGTCCTGTTGGCATTTTATCAGTTCCTTATCTTTCTTATCTTCCTTGGAAGTCTTTTGAACACTTTCCAGACTCTGAATTTCACGATGAAGAGCCAAAACTCCTTCAGTGCTGTAGAAACGCTTCACTGTCTGAGCCTGCTGTGAGAAGATCCCGGTGTCACTGCAAACATCTATGTATATACCATTATGCGATGAAAAAAACTGATTGTATTGCACAAAGATAAACAAACTATTCACAGGTGCTGTTCTTACCTTTGTTGTGGATAGGTTTAATAATTTTGCAAAATTTACTGTAAAAGACTAGAAGCCCTACTAACCACCGATCCTTACCTGGTGTGCTTGGTGATCCCATTCGATTGCTTGATAATTCTTATACTTTAGAGAACGGGTGAGCAAATCAACGTTCTGCTTCTCCCAGAGGCTGCATACTTCGTCGAGTAGCATTTGGGCTATATGGCTTTCATCTTCAATGGAGGTGACAGGGTGGCCTCCATTACCAGTGCAGGCAGAGTGCCCTCCATTACTAGAGCGGCACTTAATTTTGCTTGTTTTGCAAGGTCCATCAGCCACATTTAAGGATACTTTACTCGAGAGCAAGGTCACATCCTTAGGATGCCCGATATGTGACGTGATCCTATCGTGCACTGGGCAATTTGAACTTGCATGTTCTGCCTGTTTAAGCTTATCCAACGACAAGCTCATGCACTGAAAGAATGCTTTGGCATACACAGTAGAGTTTCTTATATCTGAAGTCTCTAGCAAGCAATCGGACTGCAGAAACTCTGATGATGCAACAGAAGCGTCCCCATTTTCTTTGTACAATCTATTGAAATTTTGATTGTGGTTATATTGTTGCAGCTGCATGGATTGCTTGTCTGATACTGTCGTGACTGAGAGTAAGGAAATCTCTTTGGATGAACAGAAAGAAGATTTGCTCTCCAGAGTTGCATCGTCTTTCTTGCAATGAGAAGCTACACTGTTCCTAGCTTCTGAGGTTGTTGAGACCACGTCTCGACATACAATTCCCTGATCGGATGTCATCTCGTCTTTCCCTGCATTGACATCTGTAGCTTGGCGATCATGTGAGGACGATTCAGCATGTGCAATGCTGTGCATTCTTTTAGTTCCCTCACTAGAGTTCCTCTCTTGCTCCTCTTCGAATGATGCTGAGGATTGCCACTCGCTCAACGATGATACTAGGTCTTTCTCTGCTTCTCTTTCGCAACGATTTTGATTTCTTGATTTCGATGTCAACACTGGTGAGAGATCTGCCAACAAAGGGATATGAATCTGCTTCAATTCATCTTCATCACTGTCTACCTCGCTACTCAAGCGATTGCCACGGTTACTGTTTTCCTGTTCTAAGTCTTGCAAAGACAAATTTTGCACCAAATCAGCTCTGCCATGCCTCTCCAAAAAGCTCACAGTCATTGCCAATACTGCATTTTTAGCTTTCTCGTCAAGGGATTTCCAATCAAGCCATTGGCTGTCGTTTTTGGCTCCAGATGTGAGTCTTCGGATGATTCCATCCTTAAAAGAATGCTCAGTATAGATATTTACGGTACTGCTCTCTTTCTCCAGTAGCGAATCAGGACGCGGATCTGCATTACTCAATGGAGAATCTGGATGTTTATCCTCTTGTGATCTTCCTTGCATACAGAGGGGGAAAAGCTTTGCAAGGTCAGCAATTACTTGCTTTTCCATGTTTGGAAATTGGGGACAATCTCTTGTGGAGGAATGCGTGCTATTGGGAAAGCCTCCCGATGAATGTTGTGATCCTTTTAAACATGCTCTATGTTCTTGCTTCAACTTTGGAGTGGATGCTTCGGGATTCCGTTCTGAGAGCGGGAATAGGAAACTGTGGCATGACTCCGTATTATAAGTGCTTGCAGAATTGCATGTTAGCAAGCTCACCAACTCTGTCAGAAGCTCATCCTCCTGATTTGGTGAAATGTCTCCCCTGTAAAGTAAGTCACATGGAGACCCTATAGATCTGCTGTTGCTGTATGCTTGGTTTTCTTTGCGTTTTGCAGTACATATAGGTCTGGGACGACATGTTGCGCCTTTTTTCCCATCAAAACTCGCTTGCAAATGATTTTTCCACGACTGCAATTTAATCCCTTTCCTGCTTGTAACAAGATATAGCTGCCTCCTCCACCACCTTTGAATTAAAACTGTGGCTTGTTGCATTGTGATGTATTTTCTCCTGACACAGTGCATTCGCCAGCATGCTTGTAAAACCACGGCAGCTTTCTCCCTCCTAATTGACCGCGGTATTTTCCAATAACCCACATGCAAAGCATGCCGCAGGGAGATACAATCTAAGCTACTGTTTGATTGAAACTGATCTGTTTTGCGATGCCTCTTGTTTGTTAACCTGGAACTTGAACAATCGGTGTTCTGTTCAACACCTGTCGAGACACCCTTGACAGCATGCTTCAAATCTCTTCGGAGTGATTCCATCGGCTTTTGGAACGAATCCTTTTCCTTTTTTTTCTCTTGAAAATTTCCATCTGTTGTATTGCTGGCCGGCCGTCTCGAAACTTTAGGCTTTAAAGTTTGTATCAATGAAGTCCGCTGCTTTGGGGTAGAGGAATTTCCAGGACTGTTCTTCGGGTCGCTAGAAGAAGAGGTTAAATTAGTGATGGGTGATAATGGAGAACGAGACCTTTCGTATATCTTGCTTGCTTCCTGCCTCGCTGAATTGTCACATTTATGTCACAAACAAGTCAGAACTGAAAGAATGCAGGTACCAGGATTTTCACACGAGCTGAAGTCCCAATGATTCTAAAGTTACCAGGTTTTTGTTTGGCGGTTTGGCCACATGGCGAATTTTCTTTGAATCTTCCTCTTTCCTGCTGTCTTAAATGCTGGCTCACTTTGCTCCAATAATACTCAGTTTTCTGTTTTTGAGTCCCTTGAGGACCGCCTACAAGGTAACAGGAATAAAGCAGGTATAACACTCTGATTCCAAACTAGACTTGAAAGGGAAAGGATTTCATAGCTTATAATCAAAAACTTTGACAGTCCAATAGTCATATCAGTGAGGTATCAGTGTTCACAGAAGATACCAAAATTTTCAAGTCCACCTGATAAATTTATTTTTGCAATTTCGAAAATCTGTATAACTTTTCATGTTTCAGTTATATTTTGGCCTTAAACTCAAGGAAAACCTGCAAGGTGAAAAGTTGTAGGTTTCTTTATCTAAGATGTAAAACTTCTATGTGAAAGTTGAGTCATATGTAACTCGTATCTCACAAAGTACAGAATTGAATTTAGAGATATAGAGTGCATTACTACCAGGAAAAGATATAAAATCAGTGTCACATACAGTGGCCATATGACTTGATTAGCATGCTTTGCCAAGCCTCGGGGAATCATCCCTTTCACATTTGAGAAGGAAAAAAGCGATATGAGCTTGAAATTCATAAGGGCAAGGTGAGGAGGTTCTTTGGTTTTACAGATGCATTACTTCACATGATACAACACTCAATAACAGAATATGTATTACAACTTAAGAACGTGAATAGCATCATGCCTATTGATTGACGATCGGTAAATGTGAAGTTTTCAAAACTCTGTTTATTTCTGTCGTTAGTGTTTATACAAAAGTACATCTTTTCGAATAATATACTGCAGTAGCAATGCAAGCTGAGAAGTTTCATGCCTTAGAAAGGCAGCAAAAGCATGGATATGAGATAACGAGAATCCTCTTACCATTATGGATCTTTGCTAAGATCTCAAAGTCTTGTCTCTCCACAGCTTCCGGGCAGTACTTCAGCCAATACGCGATCACAGTGTTCTCAGCATGATTTAACTCCCTAAAACCACGCCACTATCAGTCATCTCTCTCTCTCTCTCTCTCTGTGCAGTGGAAATTTTCCTTGCTTATCGTTCTACGCTTTGAACCTCTTATGCAATAATCCTCAGGAAAATGCCGGAGACAAGTGGCAAGCAGACATAATACAGCGGATTTTCCATTTTTTAAGATTCGTTTCTCTCCCTTCAACTCACTATTCTATGACGTTACCGCATAAGTTACGTCTCAGTACCTGCATCGCGACCACGACGTTGAAGACGCAACTGACAGGGTGTTCTTCCAAGCGTCCTGGTGATATTGGCGAGAGATTTGCAGTGGACCTATGCTTGCTCCGGAATCTCCATCTGGGCAATTGTCTCGATTACTAGACTCCACAAAGCGGAGAGAGTTGAGCAGGGGCCGAAGGTCTTGTCTACATTTGAGCAAAAAGCTTCTTGCGGACACGCTTTCGAATCCAGCAGTACTCCATTGAGACATTTTCGATGAGGGCACATTATTCTTAGCTTTCGTCCCAGATTGGACTCGATCCTTTCCTCTCCTAGTTCGGGGAGAGTCCAACTGCTTGGCTACGGACGTAAAGCCTGGGAATGCAACATTTCCGATTCCTGGGAATTGATAACCCATGTAGTGGCGCTGCTAAATCGCGTTCATGAGAAAAGGGTAGAGGGGAGAGATTGATCTGGTGATCACTGCTTACATTCCCTGAAGGGAAATAGGAAATCCGTCCAAAAGAAGAACCTTTCGTTGCAAGAATTCCATGCAAGGAGCAGTGGACTTGTGCAAGCGATTGCTAGTACCCCCCTGGCCTGCAGCTTATACGCCCTGGACAGATTGGGACGTCTGCAAGCGAGTGAGACAGTTTCCCCGTGACCGACCTGCAGAGGGAAGACTAAGCCAACTGCGGAGGTCTGTCAATCGCAAAGGGGCAAAGAGCTGTGCGAAGGCGAGGCACAAGGATCGACAATGAAGATGGGTTGTGGAGGATGAGAAGAGGATGTGCGAGCAGGAGGAGGGAAGCTACGAGGGGGCAGAGGGAAGGATTCAAATTGGGGATGAAAGGTGCGAGGGAGGAAGCAGGAAGATGGAGAGGGGCATTGAATGGCGTCACAAGAGATGAGTTGCGAGTGGCGACGTTGAGAATTGAATGCATTTGTCGTTGTGTTTTGGCCTAAAAGCCCAAACGCCGAAGAGAGAGAAAATATCCAGACCTTTCCTTAGAGAGAGAATAAGAGTTGCCCAATTTTTGAATTTTTGAATTCCCCATTCCCGTTGACAGTTATTGGACCCCTTGTTTATCATCTCCAATGCCTTTCGGCTCGCAAATATGCCAAGTGGCATCCCCCCATCGTAGCCCCGCGTGAACCCCCCCCCCCCCGACTCACCGCCTGCACAAGTTTCCGGAAGGTTCCCATAACCCGCTTCATTTCACCACCTCATAAGTCACTCTCAGCACAATTATGCCCGCGTGGAGAGGGCTTTTCTCCGCCGTCTCTCCCGGGGCAACGAAATGCTACAATCTGGCAACGAGAGATCCGGTGTTTGACGTGGGAACAAGGTGAGCAATGGCATAAGTGGACATATTTGTCATGGTAGAGTGTCATGAGAATGGCCTTTGTCTATATTTGCCCTTGCCTCTTGGTGGTTACTCACTGCGCCCAAGTTACGCCCAATTTGAGGACAAGGAGATTTTAGTGTTAGGATGGCTTCAGACCATGCAGGTGGACATGTTCCGAAATGCAATTTGCAAGGGTGCCATCACTTGTGGACAAATCGTCGTCATGGGCCCGGACGTTCAAAGTAAACTGGGTTGTCTGTGGGGTGAAGGTCACCCATTTGTGGGCGGGGAGGGAAAAAAGTGCTCGAAAGGCTCTGAGTGGGGGATTGAACCTATGCTGAGGGGCCCAAACATGAATACTTTTCCATCAAGCCAATCAACACTGCATGCAACTAATGTCTCTTACCTTTTATAAACTTTGTATGTCGAGTGGTGTGAACTACTCGTGTCCGTCGGCCTAGTCTGAACCCTGCCTTAGGTGCGTGTTTGTCCGCCACCCCTTCACAGACTAGGCAACCAAAAGGCCAGTGGCCATGATCTATCTTTCTTTAGACTCTTGATTACGTCCAAAAGGCCAGAAGCAGCAAGGGTGTTCATGATTCCCAACCTCCTCTCTTATGTTGTTACATCAGCCATAATCAATGAAGGATCATGACATGGTTAAGGGGAGGCGGGAAACTAGGAGGGCTTGACAATGCAATGGTGGACACAAGAACTAATGCCTAGGAATATGTAGGCTCCTTATTAGAGTGGGGTGCCAAGAAGGGTTAAAAGATTAAGGTCATCTTTCAATTAAAAAAAGAAAAGAAAAGATTAAGGTCATTGAAGGACATTTGGCATTCTACGAGGTCCACATGGCATGCATTGGGCTAGGAGGGAGGATTCTAGAGGGAGCTCAAGAAAGGTGCTCTGGAGAGAGAGAGAGAGAGAAATCTCACGGATGATAAGTGACGATAGAGCTCAGTAGCTAGAACCCGTGGCTGCGTGGCTGGGTGGTAAATCGGTAGCAAAGCCCTCCAAGTTGAGGTATCACATTGGTATGAGAGAGAGAGACGATCTGGACCTTGCTACGAAATACTTGCCTTTGTTTGAGAGTGTGCAGGTTGGTTTTTTCCTCTGGATGCTTGCTGGACTAATCGAACCTTTGGACATTACTATGGAAAATTGCGCCCAGCACCTCCACAACATCCAATTGCATGTGTAATATAGCGTGCCACTACCGCAAGCTAGGAGTCAGGCAACAATGGTATAGGGGAGTAGACAGACGATGAGCAAAGATTCTCACATAGCTGCAACAAACAAAGGAAGCGTATGTAGAGAATAGGCTTGGCGACTTATAATGAGGCTTCCTGTTGATGACGAGATCGTTTAAGACATCACACAACCACACACATAAGATACGAAATTCCTCGCGAGTTTGTACAACGCCAACACGAAAACTTTGAATTGGCTCTGAGATATGATCCAACAGAGATGGGATTATAGCAAAGGTTGCAATATGAGCTAAAACAGTTCGCCATAGTGGAAAAGAAAATGCCAGAGGTAGTATTAACTATAAAAGAAATCAAAGCATGTGGCTTGACGCTAGGCATGGCGACGCTCGAGGGCCATAGAGGAAAAGGGAACATGAGGGGAGAAGTGTTAACATGGGTGGGGAAAAGGGATAAAGAGGGGTGGGAATGAAGAGGGGGACTATGGCATAAGGGGGAAGGGAGAGGGGGAAGGAGCCTGTACATGAAGGGAGGTGGAATGTAGAGATGGAAACATCAAGGGAAGAGAGTCATGCTTTATTTGAAAGGAAGGATGGGGGGGAAATCAAAGTACTAGCTAGGTGGCTTTACAAGAATCAGCATGTCCCATCAAGAAATAGCCCCCTCTTTTATAGCCAAGAGAGAGGGTCTCTCCCAATAAATGCATCCTCCCACATGCATGGTGTGTGTGGAGGAATCTCCCATGTGGGCTAGGTGGGTACGCAGTGCGCACTCTCAATTGTGTGCGACAACCCTTTGCCTCATCCTCATTTTTCCACATAAATCAAACCCCATATCCCAAGTCTAAGATACTCCCTTGGTCTCTTCCCAATTTTATAATACGTTCAAACATCTAGGAGGACAAGTGGAGGGTTGGCACAAGGAGTCTTGCCACCTCATCCTACTTCCCCATTATTTAACTTGCATTCTTAGACTATCTACACCCCCCCCACATGGGCCTATCCTACATGGAGGGAATAATCCAATATACTCCACCTATTTTATATTACTTCTCCCATGGTCCTTGGGCCATATCTCACTAAATGCAGGCATGGGACTGCCTAGGTGGAGGGGTGGCACATGGAGGAACCATGCCACCTTAACATTTTATAATAATACTACCATGGATTATGTACAACACACCTTATGGGTCCTCTTATGTGGAAGGGAGGCACATGGTCATGCCCTGCTACCTCAACCTTGGGCCCTATGCACACCATATTTTATTATACTATTGCCACACATACAAGCACACACACATATTTATGCCTTTTACCTTGGTCAAATTTATCCATAACAGTTCCCCCCCTCCAGTAGATGCACAACATTTCCATGCCTGGGACTATCACGCACAAAGAAGACCTTGAGATAACACTTGTTGATCACCTTCTTACCATATGGCTCATGTAGCTCCTGAACTTGTACAGACCCATTGCTATGTTCCTTGATGACTTTGTATGGACCGGTCCACAGTGGAAGGAACTTTTTATCCATTTGGTGGTCCAATCTATTATCAAAGCATAGCACAACATCCCCCCTCAGCAAAGTGTCTTTCCCATCCCTTGCGAATCTTAGCATCTAAGCAGGCCTTTTGTTGATTCTTTTGGATCTCTGTTTGATGTAGTGCAAGGCGTCGGGTTTAACTTCTCAAGTTGTACCAACCTGGCCTCTACATGTTCATCTTCTGTCATTCTCTATTCTTGTGCCAATTTGAAGGCCAAAATCTCTATCTCTAGTGGTAAAACTGCCTCAGTATTGTACACCAACTCAAAAGGAGTGTGACCTGTAGACGTTTTATGGGTGATGTTGTAAGCCCACACGGCTTCAGTAACCTTCTAATCCCACTGGCTCTTATTCCCTGTGGCCATTTTTCCCATGGATTTAAAAAGGAGGCCGTTGGTCCACTCCATTTGTCCCATGGATGCTAGATAATAGATACTAGAAGTGCGATGATCAATACCCATTCGGTTCATGAGCAACTCCACTGCTTCAATTAAGAATGGACTCCCATGGTTATATACTATTTCCATGGGTGTCCCAAACCTTGTGTAGATATGTTCAAATATGAAATTTGCAAGCCTTACCATTTGAAGCGGGGAGGGCAATAACTTCAGCCCACTTAGTGACATATTGAGTGGCTACCAAAAGATACTTCTTTTTGCGGGTAGTTATGGGTAGGGGTCCAATAAAATCTATTCCCCACTTCTGAAACGGATGGATGGACATCACTGGATGATGTTGTCCAGGATGCAAATCCTTCCTTCCAAAGAATTGGCATGGTTCACAGATTGGTGAGGCCAAATGGCATTACTTTGAATGCAAACGTCCCCCAGGGTGTGGCAAATGTGGTTTTAAGCACATCTTCCTTGGCAATTCTAATTTGATAAAACCCAGAGTAACCATTATAGAAAGTATACATCTCATGACCACTTACCTTCTCCAAAATGAGGTCTTGAAAGGGCAGAGGATGATGGTCCCTCTTGGTGGCGACATTGAGTTCCTTATAATCGATGCAGACCTGCCACTTGTTGTTTTTCTTTGGGGTGACTACCACTGGTGAAACCCATTCAGTATTGTGGACCGGAACAATAAACCTAGCTTCTACAACCTTCCGCAACTCTGAGCGCAAAGCGTCGGTCTATAGGGGCCCTAACCTCCGATACTTCTGAGCCACTAGCTTAGCATCAGGCTTCAGCTCTATCTTGTGTTCTATGGTAGTCACATGGCGAAGGTGGTGGTAGCTAGTTGCAAAGAGGTCAAGGAAACCTTTGAACATTTCTAGGAACTCATCTTTCTCACTCGGAGTGAGGTCTAGGGAAAGCATAGATTCAAGCTGTTGAGGACTAGCTGTTACCTTTTCCACGGGTGGCAGGGTCGGAGACACCC